>NW_022280051.1:5671351-5682536 GCF_004355925.1 Anarrhichthys ocellatus | reverse complement strand
GAACACAAAGGCTAACACAGTAGCACAAAGGCTAACACAGTAGCACACATCACAACCACCAAGCTGTAGAATGATAGACGATTTGAACTGAAATCACAAAAGGACTTTCATGAGGGCTATTTTGCTCATGTTAATATGATTGCGGCATGTAACATAGTTGTTTTATTCCTATATTCCTAAAACGGCTGAGATCTCTTGTCGATCTCTCAGCTGGAGATGTGTGCCGCAGGCCGGCTTACGTCACTACAGCGTAGATATTGACGGTGAGAATGGACACAGAAATAAAGTCTGTGAAGGTTTGTAAGTCTCGGGGGAGCTCCCCGGCTGGAAGTTTCTCTTCTGGAGTCACCAGAACGTTTTGGACCGAAAAACTCTTATTGATATAAAGCAGAGGAAAGCAGAAAATCCTCACATTTGAGAAGCTTAAACCTGTGAATGTTCAACCAATTTGCCTGAAATGTGTTTGTAGAAAAACAATCATTTAACAATAGCTCCTTTCCTACTACACTTATTTTCTTCCATGTGTTTATGTATTTGTTGGACGGTTGTGCAAAGAGAAAAAGGTGTCTGACAGCTGAGTGACGTGTAGGTCTAAGCACTTAGCACTGTTCATGGAGAACATCTCCCGCAGTGATGAAAATTCACCCAGCAGGCACGCGATAGCTGCTGGTAATGTACACCGAAGTGAGTTCTCGTTAAATGAGTGGTTGGGTTCATGTGACACATCCGAGCCTCGACATCGACAGACACACAGTGCAAACGAGGCTGAAATGGCATCATTAGGAACCACTATGCTGCAACGTCAGGATTTACTGACACCTATCCGTTTTCCATCACTGCCTCCCAATTGTGTCCAACACAAGCTGCTTTGCATCCAACTCCTCCTCATATCATAAACCAGGTGCATCATTACCTCCCTATATGTAACGGATGCATACACATCAAATAATTGCAAGCGAGCACTTCTTCACAGGGTGCACATGAAGACGTGTGGAGGCACATTAGTCAGAGGGGATGAGAGAAGGATGAGGACAAAGACGAGTCGTCCTAGTCTCTCAGGAAGCTTTTCATGTCCCCTGCAGCAGCTTTTTATGAGTTGCTGAATCGCCTCTCGCTGACGTTGCTCCCGTCGCCGTTTGATCTGATGAAAGCGAGGATACAGAGCAGCTCATCTGTACGGCTCGCCACGATAAGAATCGACTTCAAAAACCGGGCCGGGTCTCGACGTTGGAACGTTTGTCCTGTGGGCCGCGTGGGCTTTAGGCTCGGACTTTAGGCTTGACCCCGCAGCATTAAGCCTCCTGATAGGGTTCAGCTGTAAGCAGTGGAAGTGTGGACAGTGGATAGAGAAGAGGACAGGCATGGGGCCAAACCTCAGATAAAGACCGGATCAAACTGCGTGACACTGTGGTCAAATAAGTAAAACCCATCGCTTGAGCTCTCACATCTGTCCGTTTGATCACCACATCTACTGTAGCGACCTATAAGAGATGACACTGCCTCTCGGTTGTACAACTCTCATTATGTTCTATTATTAATTGCCTGTATTCTCGTTAAGTATCATATTTTTTTACTCCTACCCGCTGTCTGTATTCCTCTGCTGCTGCTGTGACCCTGTCTCCCTTCAAGCGTCATTTAAGTTTTATCTAAAATAATAAAATCTAATTAACACTTCAAGTAAAGTCACTTAGTGGCTCGTTGCATGATGCTAATTGTGTTAAATATAGTGAATCTCAAATTGGAGCCAATCCACTTCACCTACATCTACTGTCGTTGTCAATTTTGAAATAGTTTAACTATCCGTTATATTGTGTAAATACTGTCATTAAAACTGCACTTGAACCATCATATCATGTACCCAGTCTAGACCCAAATGAGAGGGAGTATTTTGGGATGTCAAAGAGCAGGTTTTTGTTATTTTTTGACAAAAACTGATATGCCCTTAAAAATGAGGTTTAAAATGTATTTGACGTCACAAGAGATATTTAAAAATACATTTGACTTAAAAACAAAATAAACTTGAACTGAGAGGTGATATTTCAGCCTCTTTGGGATGAGAGGCCACATCCCCCACTAGTCTATGTCATCCATGCTTTTTCCACAAAGCAGAACTTTAATACTACACAGGACTATATGATTTTTGGCTTTTGTGCATCAGTGCTGCCGGACTCTCGCCGCTGCTGGCCCACAGGTCGACCGGCCTGCTGGGACAAACCTCCCGCTGCTCCAGATGGCTTCTCAGCCCCTGCTGCCAAAGTCTCCACGCTGCATAATCATAGCCAGCTGGTTTACAGGGTAACAGTGAGGTCAGGGTGCCCAAAAGTATGCAGAAACAGCAATGTCAGAGCGGAGGCTGTACTGTAGGACTCCTATCCGTCATGGTTTACATTCAAAAAGTGTTGAAGTCTGTATTTACTGTAATCATATTTAACAGCATTAATATATAATTTCTGTCAATTTGGGAGACCATCATTTGTAAGATGTAACCACATAAGATACCAACAGTGGCTTTAAGAGCCCTTTTTACACAAAGGCAAGCTTTCTGCAACTTTGCTGTTTTTTAAATGAGTCGTTTTTTAAATTGCCACATGGGTGATTTTTGAAGGCTTGGACAAATCACCGGTTTGGTAATTTAGGTTTAGGGACTTGCAGTCCAAGAGTCAAATGTTCCGCTTTTTTAATCCTGAAATGATCCGTGAAACAAAAGTTTTTAATGCACCAGTTTTCAGCCAATTAGCTTCTAATAAGAGGTTGTCCCATATGGTCTGGAGCTGGATGAAGGAACAGATGCCAGTTTATAATCAGTTAAAGGGAAAGCCTCAGGAAATGGTGGGTGTCCAGTTTCTGTCGGATCAGTCTGTCACATATGTGTTCTCCATTAACTGCAGCCCCGGTAGACGAGTGACACTGAGCAAAACCCTTGAGTACATTCAACGGCACGGCTTAGAAAGTGTCTGGATTTCTACAATATTTGCACATGAGGACTAGTAGGGTTTATAAGAAAATATGGATACAGGTGAGTATCATATTTAGTTTTTTCATACTGTATCGATTATCAAAAACACTGCATACATTTTTAATAAATAGTTGACATGCAAAGATTCATGGTTCAGATTGCACAAAACATAGTAATAAGATGTTGGATGTTACCGGGACTGTTGTGATTCTATAAAAACCATAAAAATGTATATTGTCCAGCTTACAATATCGCAATTTATTGAATCGCAACCCCTGTATCATATGTATCGTATGACCAGATTCCAGCTCTACGGTTAAGGTCTCTGGTCTTTTGTGTGTAACTGTTACAATACTGTTCACTACAACGTCAAACTACTTTCTGCATTTGCACCCAAAGTTAGAATTGTACATACATTTGCGAGGTGCAGAACTATCCAACAGGTTATTGGGTTGGGATTGAAAAACCTGAGAGAAGTGAGTGCCGTCTTAAAGTAAAGGGGGTTTTGCTCGTACAGCACCGTTGTTGTGCTTCAGAACGCAGGATTGAAAGCTCCGACTGCGGTACGCCACAGCAGTCACTGTTGTAGGAGTGAAGTCTGAAATGTTGAGCAGTACAGGGCTTGAGGTCAGAGTAGCAGTACCATGCAGTAGTCATGGTTGTAGGAGCCAAGTATGAAATATCCGACGGAGTTACGGTGGTGCTCCGGGCTCCGGGAGAAGAGCTTGGTTCGCTCTGCCGGGGGATCAGGCTCAGCCAATCAGAACCATTCCACACCATTGGCCAGGGCCATCTCTTATCTAGCAGAAGTGGAGAGGCTTTCCCTACTAATGCCACCCAGCTTGCTAGATCCTCCATCCTTTGCTTCAGCACTCTCCTCCTCTCTCGAAACCACCTCCATCTCTCTCCCCCTCATTCTCTTTTTTCTGATTGTGCTCCATCCATCCAGTCAAACTATCCACCTCATCTACTGCACTTGATCTGCCTTCTATCTCTTTTTTTCAGTCATGCGTTTCTTTCACTTATTGGTTACGCATTGCCGAGGTGTGTAACGGGCCTCCATAAACTCCGCTGGAGAAACGGGCCCGGTCATGCTGTACATCTGTGCCGAATTCTAATTCTGAATGGGCGTGTGTTGGTGTCATGTGACACAGTGCAGAGCGAGAAAGACAGATGAAATTAGAATGGGAAGGACATTAAGTGCTTTCGACTGGCTTGATATTACAGATGGAGACACGAAGAGGCAAATCATAGAGCTGATGTGTTTTTTTTCCTCAGTTCTTCCTGAAAAGAGGAGGAAAAAATAGGGGGAGGCAGGCACAAAAGAAAAGAGGAAGCAGGCAATCATGTTACTTCTAATCTGTTAATCTTTTGCTTGGAGCAGGAGGTGGGGGTGTTAAGTGGACAGGGGGAGGGCTGCTGGAATGAAATATATTGCAAATGGGAAAAGGCACCAACAAGAGATCGGTGCTCGCAGATGGAGACCCTGCTTAATCAAGACAAATTGCAGATGGGCTTGGATTTTTATTCTCACCAAAAAATGTAAAAATAAATGGACTAAAGCTGCCATCCGCAACACTGCTACAGCAGCCTAAACCAACAAGCACACATGGAGGAGAAAAAGAGAACACTTCCACGAAGCCAAAGATGATTGCACGCACAAAACACACCAACGTATGCAACTCAAAAGCTGTTATTGCTCACAGGGTTGTAATCTTCTTAAAGGTTAGAGGAGGACAAGTTGTGTTTTGAATGTTGAATATGATGTGAGGTAGGAATCAAACAGCATATTCAAACAGTGTCCCCAGTCATTCAAAGCTAAGGATGCGCATGCCTCCTCTGGTCGCCATATCCCTCGTGTCACACACTCCCTGCTCCCATTGACAAATCAACAACAAATTCCTATTTATTTATTCTTGCATTATCACGGCGGCAAATTGCTTTGTAAATGGCACAGTTCCCTCAGTCTCTCCTGTAAATACAATGTCATCGGCGATGTTAATAATCCTTTTGTTTGCTTGACCAGGAGCTCTCCAGCGCCGCCTGTTTCCTTGATTCAATTACTGCGGTTTAGGGAGTGGAGAGAATGAAGCCTGGACCTTAAAGCCGCCCGTGTTAATGACATTCAAATTGATCACCGCCACATGTTGCTACGGTGTGGCCTATTTAAAAGTGAGGGTAATGAAAAGAGGAGCTCTCCATTATGGAGAGCGTAACTAAACATGACACCTCCTCGCTGAAAATTACAAGGCCCCGGCTCGCTGCCGCATGCATGTAATTCAGCTCGGATGCAGCCGAGCCGGGAGCAGCGCGGAAAACACGCAATCTGGAGCGGCGTCGTGCCTCGTGGGCATGCTGCAAGCAAGAAATGTGTGTGGGCATGCATGTTCGTTGACCCAGAGAAAACATTAAAGAGGGAATTAGGTTAAAATGTTCACCAAAGCCACAAAGCAAGCCTGTAATAAAGCTACAACGTGCACATGTGTTGGCCCGGGGCGGTGAGGAGTGACTGCAGCGGTTCACATCGAGGCCTACAGAAGAAATGTGTGGTCAGCCACGACGATGAAGGAGCAGGTAGCGAGCAACACGACAACAACGCCAAAGAGGTGAGAGGAGTCTTCAGGGAAATATTCAAGTCCCCAGAAAGCTGAACTACTTCTGTCATTTTAATCAGAGATAATGGGGCCCAGAGAAGCACTGTGAAACCAATAAGAGCAAAGTAAATGTCGTGAGCATGTACCACAGATACAAGGTTATTAGAATAGCATAATTGTAAAAGTTATGCAAGTAAGCTTCTGTACAATTTACAGTATATATACTTTATCAAATTATTATTAGTATTGTTACACAATCATTTGTCAGCAGTGAGCAATAAATTATTGTGAAAGGAAAACACTTGACTGCTGGGATCATGGAAGCAATTGTTATGACTCCCAAAATGCATTGCTTTCACTGCAACATACAGTAAAATCATAATATAGAATTTTACTGTAAATGTACATGACTATAACTATGTCCTCCTTTTTTCATACTGTTCCTTAATATGTCTGTTGCCACTGAACATGCATCTGTAATTTACAATAACAGCACAAGGTATACGTATAACTATGGTGTATGTTTCATGTACTATGTGTATCGGTATGTTTCTGTGTGGATTGCTGCATGTATGGTGGATGGGTAAAACACAACAGAGGACTGAATACATTTCGTGATAAAACAAATGCATTATTCAGTATCAACACTGTAATCAAAGGGTGTAACTTGGCAACTGTTTCAGCTTTAATACCGTTCTGAATCATCATCGATGTCAATTTGTTTTCGAAAATAAAAAAGTAATAAAAAAACTGGAACATCAAACAAAACAAGAATACATTTCCCACAATAGTAATTAAAATACATATATTTTAAGAATCTGTTTTAATATGACTCAAATATCAAATCACAAATCCAGAACAATGAAACCCAGAACAATGAGAGTAGCACTTTAATTTTGTTGCTCATCAAATCTTGTGACTTCTGACTTTTTAAAATTAAATTAAGAAAATAAAAGCACCGGTTTGTGTACAGAATCGCCTCTCAAATAACCATGTATGTCCCGTGAGTTGCAGCTTATTTGAATTCAATCACTTGTTCTGTTGAGCTCTCAGCGATGAATGCAAAGGGCTGGAGACTGAAAAGGTGTAACACATGTTTTTATCATTTGTCAGTGGTGGACAAAAGTTGTACAAAAGATGTACAAGCAGTGTGTCTCTGAGAGTCTTCCCAGGCTATCTGCCAGAAGAATGATGCTGTCACACACCGGAACTCACGGGGGGAATGCCAAGCACTGAGCACAGAGCCAGAATGAATAAGCGCGTATTGCATGCATATGAATCACGCTGAATGTACGTATGAATGATAATGAATGACAGTGGGTTGTTGGGCTGCTGACAGATAAAGAGAACAGAGCGTCCATAAATGGGCTTTGTTTCCATCCCCACAGTGAACTGTGACCCTACATCGCCATACATATTTAAATCAGCAAATTTGAAGGGATATATGTTATGGAAGACATATACACATGTCAAATATTGTATAAATGAGACGAAATGAATGCATTCAGGTGGACATTTTCCTCTCTTTTGTTTGAAAAAAAGCAAAGTACGCTAGCCTTTCATTCTAGCTTCAATGTGGGAACAATTATAAGAACAATACGAACATTCAGGCTTCCTCATGTGGCTCTATGTTGTACTGCAGATATTACTCTTCAATAAAAGACTATGGAAGAAATTCTGTAGATGTATTTGGACGTCTCTTATAAAATCTCCCAGATTTCAGGAATGACTGAATCTAAACGATACATGTGGACAACAGAACTGGAGTCTAATGACACGACGTGACATAAATGATCAGCTTTATAAAACAATGGAAGTCAATGGGTGAACCACAGGGCGTCCAGTATCGACGGGTCAGAACAAACGCCTTCAGAACCATCCCCCCTTGTCTGGTACCAGTGCATTCTACATTTACTATCATGATGTAATGTTATATTGTAATGCTATTTCTCTCTCTCAGCAGAGAAGTGTGTCAGAAGCTGTGCCATTAACACCCAGTCCCGTGGAGCTGCCAAGCCATCTGTGTTCCCTCAACCTTTGGGAGGATATTTTCTTCTTCCACACCTGGGGCCTCGTTACAGCCTCACATCTTATCTCCTCTCAGTGTAGGATGGCATATAGGACCTTTGGTATTACAGAGACGTGTTACAGAACCATCCTAACTTAGGGATTTCCCCAGTTAGGAACCCTAAACTAGGGTGTAATAGTACCCGTCATCAGCTTAGTTCGGTCCTTTTGACAATGCAAAGATTGGGAACAATGAACACCGAAATATAATGATTGAAATGATGATGCTTTAAATCATCGTATGGATCATGAATGCACAATTTTCTCTTTGCCCGTTTTTTCCCAAGCTCGTTAGCCGGTGACAAATGAGAGCCGCTGATATTCTGGCTCGTCCCTCTGGAGTCGCCTACCAGTACCTTGTAATCACAAATACAGGCAGTCTGTATATTGTAAACACTGATACAGATAGTGTAGATTGAAAAGTCTAATGTACAGTTGGGATTTCTCAAGTTAGGACAAGATAGGAGGTCTGAGATTGGAGAGGACAGTTTAGGAATTGCCTCTGTACAAAGAAGATAAGATTCTCCGATCCTTGAAACTCCAGATAGGAGAAGCAGTTGTTTTTCTGTTACGAGGCCACTGATGCAGAAACATCTGAAACATCTGCCACACACCCTTCCACTTTGTCTTTCTGTGAACATATGCATTCATAATTCTCCCTGTGAATAAGCCGGAGTGTCTAATGAAGCAGCTCTCAGAGGCGCTCACCAACCTGTCCCCGGGGATCTGAACCCACAACCTCCCGCCCGCAGAGCAGTCCATCTCCCTCAGACAGTCCCGTCTCCCTTAACCGCTGAGTAAATCTCAGCTAAATGCCGTAATCACTCCAGTTGGACAAAACCTCCAAGTAATGCATTGGTCAATACCGGCCTCGGGGCTAAAGGGGACGCACTGGCATCGATGCATCTCTGTTTACTAGATGGCCAGTCACCGAGGCAGACAGTCTTTACGGAGACACTGCGTCCCCCGCAGGGAGAGAGGGAGAGCGAACGGACGCGTCGGGTCACTTTTCATCTTTAAGTCTCCCTTGGCAGCGAGACGGATGAGCAGAATCCTCCGTTCCCAGATGGAAAACGTATGAGTGCCTCTATTTAATGAAATGGCATTACCGCCAACGCCGCTCAGCCAATCAGAAAGCCGGGCGCTTGTCATGTGACAAGTGGGATAGATAGCCCATCTCATAAAGTGCTTTTACATCACAGCCTGCCCAATGAGAGCAATATCATCACATTTATGAGAAAATAATGATTTCTCCTCTGAATTTATGAGCATCTTGGAGAAAAGAAGGGTTTATATGAATTACATCAGTATGAAAGAAGAAGAGGAGGAGAAGCCAAGTGGGGGGGCGAGACACTCCCTTTAATTTGTTTTTCCCCTCAAGGGAATAAATACAGCTCCGTAATATCAGGCATAAAAGTCAATCTTGTCGACAAAGAATAGCCCAATTAGTTGAGCTAGGAGGAGATGAAACAAAGGAATCAGAGCGGATCAATAAGGTGGATGCACTCCTGCCCTACGACCAGCGATCGATGCGAGCTGCTCCGAGAGCCGGACGTGATTGGAGATCACCGAGTCACAGCTAACCTGTCCATAATCAAGAGGTGAACCATAATAACTGCACCACTCTCTGCACATGGACGCCATCATCTGCTGGTGGTAATGAAACAGCATTTGTCTTGTTGGACACATGAAGGAAATACTCAGAGAGGACTGCAGGAGGGGAAATAAATTGGGTGTATACTGTACGGGCTTTTACACTTATTTCCTTCTCTAAAGGGAGTTATTTGTGCCATCAAATTTACAAATAATTCTCTGGAATTATTAATATGTGTGCTTATTGGACTCCATAGTTTTGATTTAATACATTGATCATTTATATAAATATAATATATATTTGGGATAAAAGGATAATAAATGATATATTGTTAAAGGAGCATTCAGTAATCTATCACCACCTCAAATGATCAGCGGTGGCACACGGAAATCAGAAAATGTAAATTAAAAATAACTGATAAGGGTGCCTCATTAAATTGGGTAACTCCGAAAATCACCCAGAGACTCCAGTTACTGTAAATCACACAAGTCAAACAGTGAGATGACGCTCTTCTCTTCTTCGTGCACGTTCAGAGCGTGCACATTCAGAGCGTGCACATTCAGAGCGTGCACATTGCTCGGCTCCCAGAAGTGCTGTGTGCAGCACTGTCGAGTTGGGTTGTAACCCACGTTTATCCGGTAGCGATAGCTCCAACGTCACAAATCATCCACCCGCCACACACCGGAAGGAATTATTCTCCTCCAATTAAGAGATTCGTTTGGGCACTCCACTCTAAATGTTCCTTTGGGGTCGTTGTGTAGCGTGATGACAAATTACAGTATGCTGCCTCATATGTATCACCATATAGAACTTATTAATGAAATCAGTTAGGTAGTTTATTAATTAGGATGAGTGTAACACTCGGGGATTAACATTGACTATGTTTACATGTCATGTACATGTACATGTCTCATATCACACGGTCATTCAGACTATAACAATATTCTAAATATGACATAGATCATGTAAACAGCATATTCTGAGTCAGGCTTGATTCTGAAAGGAGCATTGTCGGATTAAGACGTGTGGGATATGCAGATATTATTCAGGTTTTAGGAGCATTGTTTGCACATCTACTGTATACAGCACATTCAGAATAGGGCTTTTCATGGCACTTTGCGACACAAGACCTCTTTCCTGTTTACGACCAGCTCTGCGCGTTGAACACAAACCGACTAGCCAATAGTTAGCAAATCTGGAGTCGAGATGTCCAAAAGAGAAGCCCACATTGCTGGTCGGGAGGAGAAACACACCTTCTTTTATGAAGGACTTGGATATCAACAAGATTTGGGCTGTGTGCAAATATCACAACAAACCGGAATATTTGGTGGATGTAAACGTAGTCATTGTTGTCTTAAAGCATTTATTTCCCTACATATATTGTATTTCCATGAAATATTATTCTTGACAGGCTGCAAAGAGCTCATTAACCACATGTATACAGTGTGATGGGACACTTAAACTCTAGTAATAAGAGGGAAATATATTCAAGCGTACTTGATGTGGAATCCAATCAAAATGTCTCATTAGAATGATTTTGGCTTAATGGCTTCCCATAGAAATTGATCAATTAAACACTGTCATCAAACAAACCGCATCACATCCATCACGCCTGGCCCGATATTTGAATAAGTAGTGACCCTACGTATCAGCAAACCAATTAATCATAGTAATCCAACGAGGTGACGTTCCTCCGCGAGGGTTCAGACAACCCGGCTCAGTCCATCCGGTGGCTGAATGAAGAGGTGAGGCCGGGCTATCGTAATGTAATTATGATGCCAACTTCCGTCGCGGAGAGCGAAGTGAGGACCTGTGGAAGTTGTGGCGGGACCCGCCGCGGCTCCCTCCGGCCAAGGCGAGTCCCCGCCACTTGTTGGGAAGTGATCCGCACCTTTCCGACACAAGTTCTCGTTCCGTCCCTCTAAACCCTAAAGCACCCCCCCCCCCCCCCCCCCCCCCCCCCCCCCCCCCCCC
>NW_022280051.1:5625198-5671251 GCF_004355925.1 Anarrhichthys ocellatus | reverse complement strand
CCCCCCCCCCCCCCCCCCCCCCCCCCCACGCCCACGCCCCTCGTCCCCGCTCAGCGTCTGTCCCACGGGTCCGAGCTCTCATCCAATCACATGTCGCATAAATCCATAACTTCGGCTCTCCCCTCGGCCCCCAGGAAAACACAATAAACTGCTGCTCATCTTTTATGCATGATTTTCTCTGTCTCTGTAGCGAGCTCCGCTCTTGGTGCATATCAATCATCACGGGGACGCTGCGGGGCAGGGAGACGGCGACGGTGAGAGAGAGAGCGATGGCGGGTGGGAAATATACACGGTTGCACAACAAGGCAAAATGAAGAGTCCTGTTTCTTTATCCACTGACTTGGATTTCTATTTCAATTTCGCCCGTCCCTTCCCTCCTCCACCTCCTCAGGTCTCCCACGTTAGCGATATGAAACTGACCGGCTCACCACCCGCTGTGCATCTGTAGCCGCGAGTTCACAGACACATGTTGGTGTTTTTAAGAGACACCTTTTCCCCTCAGGGTAATGGGGTGGTGAGGGCACCGTTCTCTCCTCCCACACACACACACACACACACACACACAGGTGCGGAGATGTGTACAGCGCCTCATTGGCATGCTAACATATTCACCGACAGCGGAACCACAGCCGGCTCAGTGTGGGAGAGGCCAGCGGTTCTGTCTCGATGCGAACACGGACGCTCAGGAAAAAGAAGAAGGGCTCCCCGGAGCGACACAGCGTCACCGGGTCGGGGTTCAATAATAATAATAATTTTATTTATAGAGCACTTTTTTGCACAAAGCGTCTCCCAGAGGGAGAACGCTAAAACAATGCAGGACAATAGTGGGCTTTGAACAGCAGCAAGACAAAAAAGCAGCTAATGTTAAGAGACTACAGGAGAGGAACATCACTGAAAGACTTACAGTAATATAATAAATCACACATATCAGAGAGAGATTAGCTGCAAAGAAAAGCTTAATTCACAATAACACAAAGAAGACAAATTGAATAGCTTTTTATATATACAGCTAATTGAATCTGAATCCTTTTGAATCTCTTCAATAATTCAGTGTTTAGCGTTGAACATTTAAAAGCAAATGAAGTCATAAATAACCTAATCTCAAAGATCAGAAACTCAACAAAGTACTGAAACGATTCATTTAGTGGTTAATTTGGAAAAAAAAGATTTAATAAACTATGAATCATCATAGTTATCAAGCTTATCTATTGGAAGGGTTCTCTCTTTATGATGTTTTGGTGAACTGTGAAATGTTTCTTGGTTGTCGACCTGTTGGTTGAACATGCAATGGGCACGTGTCAACACTTTCTCACAACAACAAATCAACCTGAATAATAATCCACAAATGAATCGATAAATTCAAAACTCCCACCGTAGTTTATAACCTGCAGCTTCGTATGGCCGCACACAGACAACAAAACACGCTGCCAAGCCTTCCTCAAACGTTCCGTCATTATTTACTTATATTGCACTTTACTTTGCTATTATTGTCTAATGGGAGATCAGGGCTTCAAGAATCTCTCTTTATTGAAGAGACGGTCGTCAAAATGTGCAATAATCACATCAAATAAATTAAAGCTGCAAAAATGAAATTGTGCATTTGTAGGCCTTTAAATTAATGAATAAATAAATAAGTAATGAGACAGTGGGCTATGCAGACTTATAGAATAAAAGGCTATGTCACCAGTCACCTCCGCTCTGTTTCAGCACCATGGACAGCGCGACACACGGCAAACACAGCTATCCGTCTGAATGTTGATGCAGAATGAATAATGTGGGATTACTATTCATTATGGGCTATCTGGAACTTTCGGAGTAATAGGTTAGGTAAAAATGTTTAAAAACAATTTGAATACTGATTTCGATGATGGTTAGCATGGTCCGCTATACATTGAATCACTGCAATGCAATATATATTTATGGAGGGGGATTGAGATTATTAAATTGAACGCACCATTATCGTTGTACATGAGCGGACTCACCACTCTGTCTAGTTAAACAATTACAATCACAGACTGTCCAGGTCCAGGTCTTCCACCGACCTGTGACCTGACCCAAAATGCAGAACTCCATCCTGAATAGAAGTGTGAGAAACCTGCAAGAACAGTCTGAGAAACCATATCTGACGTCTATGTTTTATAAACACCTTTTAGCATTTAAAATGTAGGAACTGTAGTCTGACATTAGTACCACACGCAGAGCTATAATTTCCCTCAGAGCTGATTCTTGACAAGCGTTTTGGACGGAAGATCTTTTACAAGAGAAGTTGCGCTTTGAATAGCCACCCCGAGCATCACGGTGTTTATTATTCCGATCCACACCCCCGCAGGCCAATCCATCACAATCAATCAGTCAATCAAAGGCTCTTTTCCTGATGCTTTTAACCGAACCATTTGTCACCCTTCACCCGCAGTTTCACAGCACCGTGCGCAGCAGGAATGCAAATACAAAACAACTTTTATTTATTTTGCTGGGTTATAATGGAACAGTCTGAGACGAAGGTGTTTAAAAGCCTCTGTGTAACGGCGGCGAGTGTGTTACGTGAGGGGCTGGGCGGCAGCCACGGGGGGGGGGGGCTGAGATTACAGAGTAAAGCCCTCCTCCTCATCCCTCAAGTAATAAAAGCGAAATGAGACTGACATTTCACTCTGAATAACACACTCACACACACACACATACGCCATGAGCTGAGAGACCGCAGGACAAACACAAAGACATGGAGCAGGAAATGGCGAGTGCGTACAGTGTCAGACAAAGACAGTTCCCTAAACTTTCAAAATGTTTGGCATCTTTCCATCAGGTGGGCTGAAGTGAAATTATTCAAATAAAATGAAGGCAAAGTGCTGCAGCTTCTGTAAAGTAGAAGCTCAGAGTTCATTTCAGCAGTTAAGCAGAATTTTTTTTAGGTGACATAAGCACATTTTTTTATTGTTCTTATAGCATAAGTAAAACAAATTAAAATAAATAAAACAATGTATTTGAAAATTGGAGATCGATCTTTTGTGTATTTGTTGTTTCTATGGGTTTCTCAGGTCCTAAGGAGTGATGTCGATGCTTCATGTCTTAAAGCTGCATTCTCTCTAATGTCCATCAGGGGGCGACTCCTCTGGTTGTATAGAAGTCTATGAGAAAGCGGTTGTAATCCAAGATGGCGACGGCCAAATCACCTAACTTGGGGCTTCATAACGGCAGTCCACAAACCAACGGGTGACGTCACGACGACCTCGTCCACTTGTTATATTCAGTCTATCGTGTGGATGCGACCCTGGCTCAGGAGTTAAACCGTCAACCTTTAGGTCACAGACTAACCTCTGCATGCCACCAGTCACAACAGACTCGTTTGAACAGTGGGCCCTCACTATTCAACAACAACAAAAAAACATCTGGAAAAAAAGACATTAAAATTGTATATTTCTCCATTTTCATTCATCCTCTCAAATTCAATATTTTATAATTAAAAAAAAGTTGAGGGAAACCCGACCAGAGACAGACAGACGAAGACAGAATGGGAAAGCAAGGAAGCAGATAGAGTTATTAAGCGCATATTAATGTTTGCTCTCCTCCATGGCTCTCTCTCCCGAGATGCGCCCGTCGCTACTTTAAGCATGAATACTTAATCACACACCAAACACTGTCTAATTCCTCTCCCCAGAATGCGAGGAACAAGACAGAGCCTGAGACACAGAGAGAGAAAGGGAAAAAAAAAGATTGAAATGTCACGGAGGCAGTGCTGGGATACTAATAAAGCTATGCAAATAGCAATTAGCTGAACCAATAACCTCCGAGTCAATACCAAGCCACCCAAATGGGAATACTCCAGCGCCAGGCTCACGAGTTCAAAGGCCACGCTGGTATTGGAGGTCACGGCCCAAGACGACAAGTGACGCATTTCAGAGTGAAAAGGTTGTAATTGTGGCGAAGAAGAAGAGCCACTAATGTTTGCAGGAAAGAAGAGAGCGTGACTTCTGCTCTTGTCGTATTCAGGACCTTTAAGTGCTCGTCTGACGCGTGTCCAATCTGAGCCCTATTATCTCTCTGGTTTCTTCCACATCCATACATTCAAGACAGTGAAGGAGCACAATAATGAATCATTAACTGCGTGCACCGCACTGATGAACGAGATACTCAAGTTAGACTGTAGTTTCACGGGTTTGTCCGATTTTTATTTTAGAGTCAATTTTTCAAACACATCAGGGATGAAAAAAAACATCTAAGCGCCAAGAAGAGCTTTGCACTAATACTTCTACTGCTACTCTGGAGATAACATTAGCATAGGCAATTAGCAAGAAAACAACTCTGGCAGATTCCCTGAGTTTATGAACATGGGTGGCCTCATGTGTGTGTGTGTGTTCTGCACTGAAAACAATCAGGGACTGACAGGTGCAGCGTTCACACTCTTCCTGTGAAACATGCCATCGCAGCACGAGATGAACAAAGTGGACAAAATTCACTTCAACTTTGTGCGTGTGCGTGAAAACACGTACAAATTCCACACACTCGATGAAAGTGTATCATGATTTCACGCCTTTCCCCTCAACACTATGGATGCATTCTGAACAGACTTGCAAGAGAGTGTGTGTGTGTGTGTGTGTGTGTGTGTGTAGCGTTCGCCTGGGGGGGTAGTGCTGCTCCGCTTGGCTGAGGTCATCTGTTCCCACTCGCAGAAACTGAAATGTTAAAGTGACGCAGTGTGTTTTTATCTGACTGCATAAATACAGAACGGTGGGAAAAACATTGAAAGGAAAACATTGCAGAGCGTGTTATAGCTAAACACTCTGTCTTCTACCTCACTCTATAGCTTAACTCTTTACGAAAACAGGTTTCAGGTGGACTTAATCAGTGGTTCCCAAAACAAGTTTAAGGTACACTAAACCAGCAGTTCCCAAAACTGGTTCAAGGTGGATTAGGCAGTCTCGAGATCAGGTTTAAGGTGGAGGAAATCGGTGGTCAAAAGCAGTAGTTTCTACATGAATGAAACGCTTTGTGATTGTTGCAAATATCCTTTTTGTTGTCAGGAAATATTGGATTGTTTTACCTCTATAGGTGATTTTAATAGAACTATCTGTGAAGGGAAAGTCCCTCTGTGGTTGAAACATTTGGAGCTCATGAACACTCGCAGCCTGTGATGAGGGGCTGTAAATGGGTATTGCTTGGCAAGCTGAAAAGGTTAAGCACCACTGGACCAGACCTCCGTTATAATGAATGATAGGATCAATTATTCAAACACACATCACCTCACATTTCAGCCTCATCTTAAGAACGTTTAGTATTGTTATGGGCTCTCTAATTTGACTCAAACATATGTAATTTAACGAAGCAGCGCTGAGCAGTCACGAGCAGTAAAAGTGCAAAAATAGAAGCGTAAAAAGCTCCGCAAGTCATCTATTGTGAGAATCAATCTTATTAAATCACACCCTGCAGAGGTGGAGAGAGAAAGAAATTACTTGGCTGCTATTCATTTGTCTTGAGCCTTTTAATCTGTGAAAAGGAGCCAAAATGACCTATGTCACACACACACACACACACACACACACACACACACACACACACACACACACACACACACACACACACACACGCCCTATGCGGGGGCCACTTTTTGATCGTCCGGGTGGGTAGCAATCAGGAGCAGCATGTAGCCCCGAGGCTAGCAAGACAGCATAAGATCGTTGCAGAGGAAAGGTAGAGCGACGGCGAGGTAAGTGAATATGTGTCGATGGGTGATTTTTGAGGAAGGCTTCTAAGTGTTTACAGAGAGCAGAGGATATAAAAGCATAACGTGGGAGTTTGTCCCTCAGTGGATTTCTGTGGAATGTGCTGTAATATTTTCATTTTATCTGCTTCAGAGGGAAGACGAGCTTTCAACCCTCTGTGCTGCTGATGGGGTGTTTGGTCTCTTTAAACTGTGTGTGAGAATCTTCTGCGCACAGCTTTGAGTTTCTTTATGTGCTTTATCTCGTGTGCCTATATGCTTAGGTCTGTGGATGCGTGTAAGCGCCATGTCCTTTATGTCTCTGTGTGTATGTTTTCCTTGTATCTTCTAACATATGTGTGTGTGTGTGTGTGTGTTCTCGCCCCATCTTGTCTCTCTAAGCAGGTCTGGCTGTGACACAGTTGCCACTAATTACAGATCAGGCAGATTAAAGCCTGGAGAGGAACGGGCCAATCAGAAATCTCCCCTGGAACTCTTCTTCCTCACGTTGCCTTTCCTCTCTCTCTTTTATTTCGCTGTTCATCACCTTGTCATTACCTCGTGCCCATGTTAAACCTCTCTCTGCATCCCATTGACTTTTAAGTATTTTAACCCCTGAGAACTGCACTTAAGAGTAAAACTACATCTTCTCCACCTCTAACGAGATAAGAGCAAAAGCGGCGGCCCTGATGATGGTTTTTACTGTGTATCTTCAGTCATGTTGCAGACATTGGCATGCCATGTCGTTATTTTCAGGATAAAATAGGCTACCGCCAAATGCAATTGTTTCGGATGAGAGCGTTTCCACTCCATGTGTTTGGTGTATACCTGAAAAGCAGAAAGCAATCACTGGATTACTTAAAAAGAAAACATGTAAACATGAGGAAAGACCTTAAGTTCTGACCTGTATGTGGTCCAGTTTGACAGAGCAATGACTCAGAGGAGGGGCCTGTAAGGGTTAATAATCACACCAATGAATCAACAATAACAACAAGATTGAGCACCAACACAAGGCAGGAGAGGGAGAGAGGGAGACGGTGGCGGCTGCTTGGCGATGTCAAGTCTGGGGATGTATGAGCGGAGCAAATGAGGATGAACCAGTCACCGCTCCAGACAGGCAGCTGAATAGACGAAAAGAATGGAGAGACAGGGTGTGTGTGTGGGGGGGGGAGAGGATTGGGGAGAGTGCTATTGTGTGCACCTACAAGTGATGGCAGAATCTGGGTGCTGGGTGTCACTTTGGAACAATCAGAAGTGACATCCCACGGTGCTGTGCAGCGGGAGAAGGGGATTCGCCTTCCGGGGCTGCAGCATTTTCCATCCTGATACTTGGAAAATAAATACGGTTTCAAAACCCAGCCAGGACGCGTCACCAGCACCAAAACAAGCCTAGAGCATGAGCTAAAGGAATGGCACACGGTTTTTTCGGGGACGTAAGGGAAGGTCTCGTTGTTTAACGTAACGAGGTGAGCGTACAGACGCTATCATCACTCACTTCCAGTGCGGGCACAAAGGACACATTAAGCACAACGTAAGACTCACAGGATACAGCCGTGCTGGTGGCTCTGTGAGGCTCAGTGGCGATCTGAACTAACATCTGCATGCTAACTTGCTGATGTTAAGCGGGTATAAGGATTACCATGTCCACCATCTTAGCTTAGCTTGCTACCATGCTTGCTCACCATCCCTTATCACACACAGAGCCTCGAGCTGAGGCTGATGGGAATGTCTTCAGAGATATGTTGAGGTGTGTGAGGGACGTTTCTTTTGGGCATGCGTCTCTGCAGACTGTTGGCCTGTGGGTTTGTGTACAACCAGCAGAGAGCCGGCCGTAAACAGGCATATGGGTCGATGGGCTCCGAGTCCCAAACTGCAGAAAAAAAACAATGGAGACACTTATACAGAGAGCGCTGAATACACGTCGAGAGAATACTCCTGAAGCCTGAATAATAACGCCATATCCCACATGTCTTAATCGGAATAAGGCCTAGTTTGGAACATACAAACAGATTATGCTGTTTGCGTGACATATTCTGCATAAAGAGGAATATTAATGTGCAAGTAAACATAGCTGGTTATGAAAACCCCACACCGTTAAATAAAGTGTACATTTCTTCCTACACTGGAGCTGGGTGGAAACTGTGTACTGCAGAATTGTTCAATATGAATAATTCTCCTCAGGAGAGTGGGCCGTCTGTTTTTATTTACAGTATGTAGTTGTGAGCAATTTGACTCTTTTGTTTTTGGCAGTGAACAATTTGTAAAAGCTCCCGGTGCTGAAAGGAAGTTCCATTATTGAAAACAGTTTAAGTGAAGTGGACATGCAACGCCCGTTAATTGAATCTATCGGCACAACAAGCCTTTTATCTGCTGACGTCATGGTGGAGGTGCTCTGTCTGCAGACACCAGGTGTGTGCAACGCTCAGTGTTGATGTCTTCCTCCAGTGTGGGGCGACACCAGGCTAATTTCAATAACATTTGTCTTTGTACTCATTAGTCGGTACATGTATGATGTTTAAGTGATTCTGTAGATTAGTATCTCATATTCTGATGTTGTTCATCACAAATACTCTGGTTTTGCACACCAAGCTTGGATTAAACGGCACTCATAACTGATATGCTGACAGATTCATAAAGAAAACAGTGTAACACTATGTAGCAGCTAATATAGCAGCTAATATAGCTATATCCATTAGCATGGTAATGATTTCAACATCATGTTTTCCCAGGATCCGTTCTGAGAGGTTCCAGGTATGATTTCAGGTGTTCAGCCACATATTAATCAGCAGCAGAGACATATCTCGCTCTAAACGGTCTCCGTTCACCCATCAACATCACTTTGTATGCCAAGAAGGTAACGCCTGGTGGTTCAGAACACTACGTTAGAGAGTTAAGTCTGTCTCTCACAATATCTCCCGTGAAATGTGGAGAGCAGATTGGCCTCGGGCAAAGGAACCGTCGATTAGATGTGCGGTGGTGATCCGGATGTGGGGTTTCTGCTGATCCACAATTATAGTTTTTATCTTTAATCACGGAGCCTCTAGAGATAGAGACTTTAAATCCTAAAGATGTGTTATTCAAGGTCAGGGAATCTATTTAACTTGAGACACCAGTGAAGGGAATGAACAGCCCGTTTGAGACTTGATCAGTGTTGGCAGAGATTTGCCCTCCTCCCTATCACTTTTTGCATTATATTTCCAATGTAAATTTGACCCTTTCCACCCTCAATCACATTCAAAATATGAATCTGTCTACACCTGCCACATTGGCTTAGTACTTTACTGTTAAACTGTCAATTGAAAGGCCATTTAATGACACACACTACAACTCTGTGTCCGTCCTACTTCGTCTGGATGCTAGAAGCTCACAGTCACCTACCCCAGTGTGTGCTGAGGCGTTAGATGGAGAGCCAAAGCCAATAATCATGTCAGCATATATGAATGATGATTTCAATACCTGGTTTCTAATTAAAATGCTGCACAAGATTTTAGCTGTTTTTTTTTTATTTGGTAAAACTAAATGTGATTCCGTTGGTGTTGCAGTTAACATTCTTCATGCAAAAATATTCAAGCATGTCAAAAGACGATGGCGTCTCTTTTATAATGCGTATTTCCTCATGGATTACGGCCGCACGGTAACAATGTAAATACAACAAAACCACCACAAAAGTACTAAAGTAGGTTCAGTAAAATGTCACGGTTCAGGCTTCAAATAAGTACGTTTGTTACGTAACCCGGACAACGGCCTCCTGGGTGAAAGTCCTGTGTTTGTTTGACCCACTACTCACTACTCCACACCGATGAACTGAAAGAAGCAGAAGCAGGTACGGCGATGTTGAGGCGTATCAGAAACATGTTTCGATCAGCCTCACAACTCACAACGGCTCATATTCTCTCAGCAAACATACAATTGACAAGATGCATATGAACTGGCTGTAAAGTACATTGACCAACACCTCAGTCTGATGAATTCCACATTCTACATAGGGTGAGTATTAACACGGGGATCTGTCTGTTTGAGGTATCACATCCAGCGTATTACTTTTATTTCAGTAGAGGCATCCAGCTGAGGAGAAGTCGTCCCAATGACCCAGTAAAAACACAATGCGTGTCCTAAGAGTTGTTCAATTATTTACTGCCTATGGAGCAGCTCCACCATTCCTCTGTAGATAACATCAGCACCACAGTCCGTCTCTCAGCTTGAAGAGATACATCGAGCTGTGTCACGTGACTCGTCCTCCGCGCGAGTTTCCTTCATACGTGCTAATAAACCAAAGATGATCCTGAAATCGTTGCTGCTCATCACCGAAGCGTTAAGAGCAGATCAGAGACACGAATCAAAAGAAAGAAAGAAAGCCAGCCGCTGATGATGTGTGGACTGTGAAACAGCTGCGTGAGACACCAGGAGGTTGTCTTCTCCGTGGTGTTAGCAAAGACAGAAAGAAGATTTAGAGAGAAGGAGAGAATAAGATGGTGAAAGACAGAAAAAGACGAAGAGAATCGGCAGCTTTGGAAGGAAGGAGGGACTGGCAGGCTGACTCAGAGGGAAGAGCGGCGAAGAAGTGTTTCATCTTGCCTCTCGCCTCTCCATCCTTTTCTATTTCCATCCTGCTACAGCTATCACTCTTTTCTCCTCTCCTACTCTCTCTCCGGTATTGTTCTCTCCGTCAGGAGTTGTCATGACGAGGTTGTATATTTCTGATGTTTGACATTTCGCCCCATGCCGTTCGCCTGAAAGAACACACCGCGATGAATGATCCGCGATTTTCAAGGGGACATCTTGTTATTAGCCGGCGTTTCCTCCATTCTAACACACCCGGCACGCAGATAAACACTCGCTGCATAAACGCACTTGCACACACACACACACACACACACACACACACACACACACACATTCATGTGCATTGAGAGCGGCACAAATGGGCGCAGAGGTGCATTTAAGAATGGAAGAATCTATCAGGCTTTTTAACATTTCATCTCAGCGCAGAGAAAAGCAGGTTTCTGACTCCCACATCATGTTTACACCCTCAGTCGCATCCCCCCCCTTCCTCCCTCCCTCCCCCGCTGCTTCTCTCCATCTCCTCCCTCCTCCGTGGGATCAAAGTAAGGTATGGGATTGATAAAACGATGTGCGCTCTGGTCTGAATGGGTGTTAATGGAGGCTACAGGTCACTCATTGTGGCGCTCTGACTGTCGGAAGAAGAAAAGCGAGGATTCTGATCTATTCCCTCTTTCACACAATTCTTTTTTCCATCTCCATCTTCTGACGGCCCTTTAATCATTTTAATCTAATTTTCTTGCTTTTGTCCTAATTTTCCTTCATCAGCGTTATTACATTTGATTCCTTTTTTGTTTGACCTGCCTTGGATCTCAAAGTCTGGCTCATGGACTGTGAAGGGTCTTGCACCAAAGGTTTGCCTGAATTTTGTTGATTTACAAGATCATATTTGAACACGTCATGATTGAGTTATATGCTCATTCGTACTGAATAGAGCTTGAACGCATCAATATGCAAATCAATGGGACCTCGGTTAACATCCGTTATAGGCAGGACTGTTTAAGGGAGAGACTGTCTGCCGACGAACCCGGTCACTGAGATCACTCTGCGAACAAATTGAAGCTTCATGTCTTCTTCACTCACGCCGAAGAACATTCACACAGACGACACGTTGTGTGTGTGTGTGTGTGGGAAGTTATTGTCTGTGCCGAAAACATCCTCATCACGTGGACCGTGTGTGTAAACGAGTGTTAAAACAACACTTAATCTACCTGCAGACGCAACTCAAAATGATACACGGTGCAGTAAACATGACAATCGGAAAAGATCCAGCAACCCAAGAAGAAGAGGATGTACGGTATCTTCCTGTGGAGCTGACAAACCAGTCCAGCTGAGACACGATCGGACTTCTATTAAACAGATGCTTAAACCGGAGGACTCCATTGGGATTGTCCTTATTGTTTCTTCTCTGGTGGATGTGTAAGGAGCAGTAATGCCCCACAATGCAATACCAAATTCAAACCATTTTTCTTCCTATTTGGATCCAATGAAGTCTTATCAAATGGTGGCCCATGGCCTTAATATGAGTCTGTCTGGGAACCCATCAAAAAAAACATTTGCTAGGGAGGGATAGATAAGCAACAGTACAGCAGAGAGCGGGTCGATAGGCCGACACCAAAAAGCAGGATTTACTCAGAATGGATTAGATAGCCTTACTTCTAAACTGTATATTGCAATTGACAGCTGGAGCAGGATGAAAGCCGGCGCCGCATGAGATCCTGGCAACGTTTGGCCAATTCCCATCAAGTCAGCCGGACGTGGAGTTTGTCCATACGTGCCTGATCGAATTCGTGGCACTGACGCGGATGTGGAGTGAAATTGAACAGTGGACTGAATGCGCAAGGTAGTGTTATTGGTCTTTTCCTGCGCTGAGGGAGACAGAAGGAGAAGGCCACTCTCTCTGAGGTGTTGTGCACACCTTGTAGGCTGCCAAGCCCCATTAGAGGGTGACAAACAGACGTCCACTCGGCTCGGCGCTGTCAGACCCCGGTAATGAAAGACACATCAGCCTTCGAAAAGGCAGAGGAGGAGGAGAACAACAACAGGCCATGCACTGACAAACACATTTTAAGACTAATGGCTTAAATGCAACTGCACTATGTAGCAATGACTGGCAGGGGGGGGGGGGGATGTTCTCTATAAACTATGTAGGGGGATGAAGGCGAGGGGCAAGACAAGTCAAAATAGGTAAGAGAGGATCAGAGGAGATTAAAAAGACACACATGGAGAGAAGATTCTGAGATCTCATGAAATGGAAAACGTGCAACAGCAGAAAGGAATAAAATTGCGAGGGTCCTTTGCGACTCATTGAGCTACATGTGTCGGTGCCACGCTATTAAACAGCAAGATGCCGCGTCAATAATTGTCTCTGTTTCAGCCACATTGCTATCAAATGATTTAGTGGCACTAGTAAAGCCCGAACAGAACAAGGCATACATCTCTGGCTCTGTGGTGGAGAACTGCGCTCTCCATAATAAAGCTGGTTTAGAGCATTTCTATTCCCTTTGCCATGAATCACAGTTGCACTTTGTGAGGCGTGCAGGAATCCATAAGTACATAATAATGAATTATACACAAGGTGGCAGACAGGTGCAGCTCCAGACATTATGGATTGAGCAGTTTGGGAGTGGTGTCATTATAACCTACGGACGCATGGTGCAGGAGCAGTCTCTTGCTGATGCGGAGGAGATAGGGAGGCAGACTGTGACATTCTCCGTCCCTGCTTTGTAATCTTTCTAGAGAGAAAGGAGGAGACTCGGCTCTGTCCGGGGGGAAATGTATTTCCTCTGCATGGATATATTTCTCCCACAGTGAAAGAGGGAGGAGAGGAAAGACAGAGGAAGAGAGTGAGATCTGTGTTTGGGGGTAATACGTAATAATGTATTAAATGGCGGTTATAGCACATCAAAAGTTCCACTTTTCAATATGATGAAAAGTAATGAACTCCTTCCAGTTAATACAACAATAGCTTCACTCAATTGAGCCAATCAAATGGATTGTTTACCGTGCGTAGACAGAACAACAGCGCGAGAGAGATGACGCACGGACCTGCTGCCGACTGCTTTCTCTGGTCAAACCAAAGCAGCGTTACAAACCTCTGTTTGGCTCGACTTACAGCTGTGAGTCAGCTTCCTCCGCTGTGAGCGTTACAAAACCCAAGTACTGATCCAGGTTCACCAAAGAGCAACTGCAGATGTGCATGAGAATGAAAGTAACTCCATTCAAACTAGTGGCAGGGCAGGCACAGGTCCATTTCTCTCAGTGGAGGACTCCGTCTCTTACTTGAAACACAGGCCTGAGGTTCATCATGGTGGGACTCATTATGGTCTTTTTGTTTTCCATAACAGTTCAATGTGTCTATATGTTAAAAGTATCAACAAATGTACAATCAAATATTATTGGAATGATATGGCAATGTACATTGTTGGTTGTATTTGATGGACGTATGGGTAACGTTAGGCTATAGGACCAATTTAGATATTACTAGGTTAGTAGTACGAGTAACTGGACCTCTTTGAATTGTGATTTAGTGGACCGTAAGTAAGTAACAACAATATCAGTTCTTTAAATTAAAAATATGATATTGTCACATGGTGTTTCTGCTCTGATAAGAGACATTATGCAGTTTGGTTAGACAGTACAAACCCTGTTAGGGTCACTTCTACCCGTTGAAACGGTTGAATGTAAACAGTAAATTGATTATCGGCACTCAGAACTAACTGTTGACAACTTCACTTACTTAAAACAATCTCTTGAAAGCTTTTTCCTACCCAACCAAGTGGCAACAGGAAAAAAAGTGTGAATGCTTTATCTGAATGAGTGTAGACGTGTGTGTGTGTGTGTGTGTCAAAGTTCCTCTCAATGGAAAATGACACACTGAGATTTCCGTTGTGGTGTGGATGCTTGAAAAGCAGCACACCATGAGTAACATCAACACCACTGAGCAACTCAATACTGGCCTGACTAAATCATTACGCCGTTTCCTCTCAGGTTAGAACTCCACACTCCACGGCCACTTAGGAATATGGATCAGACTTGTAAAATGGTGAAAGGGCAGGTTAATGCAATCAATTATTTTTTTTAACAGTAATTGCTATGCAAGAGTCCTTGACATCCCCACACAGTATATCTCTGTGTAATGTAATGGGCCTCAACGATTCTTTTGTGTGGGTTTTAGCTGGAGTTGGCCTCCTAATGACATTTAGAAAGGGACAAAAGATCAGTCCATTGGAAAAATCACATTTTATGGTGAAGTCCCTGTTTGAGGTACAATTAAAGCAAAACCCTGTAACGCACTGGAAAGCAGTCAGAGTCACCGCACAACCCGTGATACGCGTTTGTCTATTAACAAAAGACACAGCGACGTTTAGAGATGTTTACATCTGGATTTCCATCAGCATCATCACCGTGATGACCGGCCGATGGCAGGAGTGACTTTTCAAGGAGGAGTCGAGTTAAATTGAATTGACATTTACACCGATCGTGTTCCTGTAGGCGAAATGCCATCAAAATGATCAGGATCACTCACAGCTGGTGTGTGTGTGTGTGTGTGCGTTAGGTGAAAGTGAGGAGACAGGAGTATGAATGCAACAAAGGGGCCCTGCCAAACCGAAACAGCAACAATAATAACTACTGTACACAGCAGGTGTGTTTACCATCAGGGAGCCAGGAGGCCCTGGCATGGACCTCATAGCTTCACCATACTGGAGATTCATCTTGAACTGAGGTATCGAATGGCACAAAACATGCTTCTAAACTTCAAGGTTCTCAATGTCCTATTGTCCTACATTTCACCTAATTTCCATATTCTCCACTATCACCTTTCTGGAATATTCTGCTAACAGACAAACAAGATGCGAGTCTGCCTCCTCTGTGGAGGTAAAGCTGTTCTTTCCTCATGCTCCTCGTCTACTTTGGAAGCTAATAATGCTATTTGGTGTGTTCCGCTGTGTGTATTGTAAAAGCCTTTCCATTAAACTCAACATAAATCCGGCAGGGAGCTACATCAATGAGCAAATGAGCACACGCCACATGAACACACACCACGGGGGGTTAGAGGAAGGGGGTAGATTTTTCCCAGCGCTCCGGGGACCCTCATTACAGCAGGGAGTGGGTGCAGGGACACATGGCGGGCGGGCATGTGAATAAATCAGCGTGGCGGTGAGATATTTGGACTCCTTGCATCAGTCTGGTTCCTCTTACTAGTCACCTTGTGGTACCGCATGTACAACTGACCACAATGCTGAGATCACTGCCGTCTGCAGAGGCATCTGCAATATGACAGCGAGGGAGCTTTTCATCTGCTTGTCAGGGGAAGGAAATATGTTCACCTGCTGAGTTCACTGATCAGTCACCTACTGTAACAAGATTTATGGATGTTCAAGTTGGACCTATTTCAAAGTTGGCTAGTGCAGCTTTAAAGCTAGCTGCGATATCTGCCTCCGCTGCGATACAGGGAGAGGTGAAAGGCGTTTAGTTGAAAAAAATCATATTTAATAGATTCAGCAGCAACGT
Source organism: Anarrhichthys ocellatus (assembly GCF_004355925.1). Taxonomy (NCBI): domain Eukaryota; kingdom Metazoa; phylum Chordata; class Actinopteri; order Perciformes; family Anarhichadidae; genus Anarrhichthys; species Anarrhichthys ocellatus. The sequence goes on along the minus strand of NW_022280051.1, from coordinate 5,655,485 downwards.
CTTTCCACAATAGGTGCCCCAGGTTCCATCGGAAGTTCTTCCCACAGAGGAAATAGTCCCAATAAAGCAATATTTGTAAAACCTCCAAAACTGTAGACACATTGTTTCTGTTAATATCTCAGCAGCATTCTTGGTTTTTATCGCACCCACAATCTCACTACTCAGGACTAATGTGGGCGGTTGTTTCTTGGCTTATCCAAGACGTTAGGTGGTGTACAAATGAAGCACTTTTGTTTTAAAATAACAAATGTACTGAGGGATCATGTAATGGTTTCAGGTTTTCTTCATGTTCAGGCTGGTTTAGTGGATTTGGAGCTCGTCGTGTGGTTAAACGTTGTGTAATAGTGATGCCTTTTACCCGGAGAGGTTGGAAGGAAATATGTGTTTATAAAACGTTACGCCGATAAACCACATCATTCATGGCGTTGGCGCTTCTATGCTACGCTAGCCACTGATGCTAAACTGAACGCACACGCTGCTTTTGCATTGTTTATGATTGCAACAGTGATTAAAAAGGGTCCTGGGACAGAGGACGGAGGTGTGTACAGATTGTCAAGCCCTCTGAGGCAATTTTGTGATTTGTGATTTTGGGCAATACAACATAAATTGGATTGAATATGTTTGTCCTCCGTGTGATTTGTGAAGACTTGGGGTGTCTGAAGTTGGCATTGGGACCGGTGAGCTTTTCCCTCCTTGAATGTAGTCCAAAATGCATTCTGCAGTTGCTACTCTTTGTCTACTTCCCTCTGATATTTCAGAACTATTATTCCAGAAATTAGCTATTGCTTCTTTTTGGAATATCTCTCAGTGATATTGTTGAACACGCCATGTTGATGTGCAGGTTGCGAAAGCTTGACCGAAGGGTCAGCTGTGATTCAATGTATGTGTACTGTAATTGATAAAAGCTTTCAGACTGCTGTTGCCGTTTGAAAACACTTTTTGTCTCCTAAATTGACCTTGAAGCAGCCCCCCCCTTACTGCAGAGAAACCCTCATGCTTCACAGCTAAGGTTTCTCACACTTTATCTTTTTCATGCAGAGAATCCAAGGACAAATACAGCATAGCGCTGTCCACGCCGTTTGATTGACAAGTGATCTCAGAAAAAGACAGCAATAAGCACTAACCACCCGAGATTTTGCCGGAAGAAAAAAAACCCACTGGGATGTCACAGGTGAGAGCTTTAAAAGCTTGCTTCGGCATCACGGGGAGCCGCTGATGTGAGTACTTTGTGTAACAGGAATAGCGCGTCTTTAATGACTTACTTAAGTAATGTGATTCATTGCTCATGACAGTTGTGTGCTGCTGCAAATCACACTATAGCAACCGGAGAGCAGCCACGTCTTAAAAGCCAACGACTGAACTCGTGCTTCCCGGCCCACGCTGAAGACAGACGACAGCTACTTAGCCTTTTCCAATTATGACTTTAAGTTAATTGAGAGGAACGACAAACACATTTCAGTCGGTGTCGTCGAATTGATGGGCATTCTGCGACGGCGAGAACTATTAGAGCTTGTTTATGATAATAACACAAGAGTAATATCCATATTCTTCATAATATGTTTATCTTGTACAACATATACTGTTTCCTTTGTACTACTGGAGACACGGCAGCGTGTGCAAGACAATGTAAGCTTTGAATGCATTATCACACAGTCTGTATTCGTGTGGTTGTGTGTGTGTGTGTGTGTGTGTGTGTGTGCATGCGGAGCTGTAGCAGGCTTTCATTTAGCTCGTTCAGCTAATTTGATTTGAAATCTGGCGAGGGGCCGAGGTAATATAGGAGCTGAGCGGTCATCTGGGGGCCTCATCAAACCCTCGGTAATGAACGGGGACGCGACCCCGGCCGACACACTCGACCGGCGGCTCTACAGAGACAGGAAGGGAGACGGAGAGAGAGAACGGGGTTTGGGGAAATCTGAGTTATTCCAGGTCACAAGGAAAAGGAGAGGCCGAATCAGGGTCTTCTGATTCAGTTTAATCCTACTGGCCTCTTGGAAAAAACAAAACAATTACAACTTAATCTGCACTGGAGACAGAGGCGAACAAGTTAACACGGTCATCCAAGCAATGAGGGCAGGGGAAATTGGAAAATAGAATACTGACTGAATTAAAGTGTGTGGGCAGGTTTAAACTGAGACGTGACAGCTGATGTTACATCCTGAATCCTCTGTGACGCTGTAACTTACATTAACGAGGGTTTACATTTCACAGACTCAGGTCCGGTCACCGGCAAGCTCTTATCCCTGGTGAGTACCTGTCATAAATACAGTCTAAAGGCTGGCTTTTTTCCTGCGATTAATTTGCATATATACGTACAAGGACGATTAGAGCATCAACCAATCACGTTGTGCAGAATGAGTTGAGTTGCGCCTTTATTTATGAAATCACAACAGCTCCGAAGTCCGTACCAAGACGGCAATCTTTGTTACTCTGTGCAACCTTGACAGAGGCAGCGCAGACCAGATCCAGTCCTTCCGCTCTTACCTTTCACAATAAAAGCCCTAGAAATAGTATTTTGCATGTTTGTGTCCCTGCTGTGTACAGACCGTTACAGTAGATTTATGAGCTTAAGTCATGCATGAGGACTGAGAAGGAAGTAGTGTGTTAAAAAAACTGAAACAAGTGTTGCCGAAGGTGTGGTTAGAGACGTTTCTTTACAGGATTTAATATGATTAATCCAAAGCAAACAAGAGCCACCAATATCCATTTGAGTGTTTCATAATAAAGACTTTGGTCCAATGTTTAAGACTAAATGTGATCGTAATACACATTTCACCATCTCCTACCAATAAAGCTGGATTATTAACAGAGAAAGTATATTTGAAAAGAATTACAGGAAATGATTGCAAAACACGAGGGTTCATGGCTACAAGACAGATGACATCTGTTAGTCTGTAATTACTCATGGAAAGTCTGGCACAACACAGTAAACTGAGGGTAAACCACAGAACTGATGTTTACATCCAGCTAGAACCTTGTGCTCTGATCTCATAACACCACAATAACTGAAACAGAGAATTGTTGTACGAGTCGATGTAAGTGGTGCTCGTGAAGATTCAGACCACTGAAAAACAAGTTACGGTCGGACCAAAGGAACAATCTCTCTAGACTGAGAACTGGCCATTGTTACCTCATTTTCTTTTGTTTGGCACAAATCTAAAAGAGTTCAACCACATGCAACGAAACTGCAATACCAACAAAGTAGACAGTTGATAGTTAAAGTCCCAGAGAAATGAAAAATACAGAGCCGTGTCAGCTGTTTATCTCTTGATATATACCAAAAATATGTCAAACAAAATCACAGACTGTCAGCAAAGCTTCCTTTTGATCTCTTCGTCGTCCAACAAGCCTCTGTGGCTCCTTATCACGCTTAACTCAAAACCCGCCCACTTTTTAGCGGTCCAATCAAATGCGAAGGATTTCATTTAAACCCCTCTTGTAACTGAACACGTCGCAGTACAGGGACTTTAAAGCAAGGCTGCAATGTTGGTCTGATTGAAAAGATAAACTTAATATGCATTATATGTAGTTTGCCCCGTAACTGGCACAAAAATAAAGCCAAAGAGTCACTGACATCTAAAGTTGATCTAATCATTAGATCATGAGGAACCCTGTGGGCAAACTTGGCTTAAGGATGGCTCTGACTGAACGGTTAATCCTCTGTGGACCATGATTGGAGTGATGAGAAAAATAAAAGTTAGAAGGAAATAGACATAAATTACCTGGTCACATGGTTTAAACATGATTACCTGGGCCGGCTCTTTGGATTGCAGTAAATCAGAATCACGGCTCGGAGGGAAATCTCCACAGAAAAGGCAGAAAGTGAGTGATACTGGCTTTCATGCTCTCCCTACATTCATGTCTCTTCCTCTCTGCTGCTGCCGCAGTGGTCAGTGAGCTCAGGGGCAACTTTGATAAATTAATCCAATAGAATAAATCGGTCTTTCAAATGTAAAGAGCACCTTGGTTCTGGAAAGTAACTCATGAGGAGAGGATGGCAGAGGGGGCACGAATCAGTGTGAGAGGAGTGGTGAACGCACAGACCTGAAAGGAACCGACTGCACTGGAGAGGGAGTGTGTGTGTGTGTGTGTGTGTGTGTGTGTGTGTGTGTGTGTGTGTGTGTGTGTGTGTGTGTGTGTGAGCGAGTCAGGAGGGAAAGACTGGGTGTAGGTAAGGTTTGTGTGCATGGGTTCTTCAGAGGAACTGTTCAAAAACCTGGGGACCAAACCAGGTGTCAGGCCGGCCGAGGTTCACTACAAAGAGACTCGAGCGTGATCGGATACGATCGTCTCTTCGGAGCAAACGGGCCTGGTTCTGTTTGTGGCAGAATGGACCAACTAGCGTTACGTATCAGCTCTCGTATGTTTTTAATTGATTCCACTTATTGATTCCTGTAAGTAAAGTTTTGAGGTACCTCACTACCTGTACACAGTTTACGACTGTAGTCACAACTTTGTTTGAGAAAAGACAGCAGCTCATTTGTTTTTTAGATTGATTGTAATGATTTCCTCCAAAATGACATTCAAGGGAATTTATTGCTGGTTGCCTGATCCAACACCTGCACAGGCCCACCTGTTGCAACAAATGTGTAAAATCAAGACAAATAGATGAATTAAAACATTTAGCAGAACAAATGATTTTTGTATCTCTTACTCTTTGGTGAGAGAGATTTCTTTCAAAGGGGACAAATCGTATCAAGCGTCTCTAGAAACTACCACTGGTGTGTTAGCTTATTATATTATTATATTAGTGTGTGTCCTACTTCCTGTAACCATCATGACTTAAATGGAGCAATGGTGTGGCGTACAAGAGAAAGAGGATGTGTTGGTTTTCTCTCCATCTCTTTAATAAATACCACTCTTCATCAGGACAGACCCAGGCTCACGGCAATTACTGTAGATTCTACATATGTGCTTGCGGCAGTTGAACATAGCAATGCACTTGTTGGCAGGGTGTGTAACACTGGTGCAGAGACGCTCCTGGGGCAATTTCATGTCGGATTGAAGAATGAAAATGTGAAGTAAAGCTCAACTGACATAAAGAATACCAGCAGAGCTAAAAACAACCTGCATATTAACAACCAGTAATGATTTAAACCCAAATGAAAACGCTACTTTCTGCAATCCAATCCAACTTTGTACTAACAAAAGAGAAGTCGATGCAAACACATTTTAGCTGAAGCAGTCTTATAAACAAGAGAAGAAGAAAAAAAAAAGCTGATAAGTTTCAATTGAGCTAAACTCAATCAGGGCATCTGAGATTGGCCTCGTGAGGATGAAGCAATGTGACAGGCCTAAAGAGGTTAGACGCCAGCTTTATCCAATTACAGCTCAGCAATAAACAATCCCAGAATCCCCCTATCCCCCAATCGGCTCATTGCTCCCCTCTCTCCTCACTCAATTTGAAACTTGACCCACCATCTGTATCTATACACCGCTGACTGATGCCCTGGCGTTGAGCGCTGACACTACTTGTGATGAGTGTTTGCGTCTTGCGTCTGCCAATCTGCGCCGTTAGCGAGCCGCCCTCCTGCTAAGCAAATATTCACAGACTCTGATGGCGTCATTTTTTCTTCTAGATTAGCGGAGAGCCGTCTGCAGATGACGATAATGAGACACTCCATTTCCCCTACTCCGGCTATTTGAGAGACAGTCAGACGGCCGGATAATCTGGTTTGTGCTGGGGGCCTCATCCACAGAGTCCCACCGCCGCGTTGACATTAGTGCTAAGACGTATTAGCACATTAGCCTGAATGGGCGATGATGTGTTCTCAGTCAGTTAAGCGGCGTATGATAGCGGCTGCGTTATGGTTATGGTGATGGCTTTATGGAGTCGCTGACAACTCCATTGATCTCCAGACGCACCTGCTAATGCCAACATTCGGGTGAACAGCAAAAAAAAACTGAGTCTGAGATATCTGAGGACGACGGAACTCACAGAGCCAACCGCGGGCGTGAGGAAGATCTGCATTTAGCTTAATTAAGAAGACAAACAGGCGAATAAAGAACAGACTGGAGGAAGCCGTCGTCGCTTTAGAAGCAGGAGATGAAAAAGTTAATGAATAGCAGGTTCCCGCCATCTCGAGGATCGCTGTCAGGCGATCGAGACTCAGTGAAGCTTTCAAAGAATCTATTTTGATCCTAATTTAGCGGTCTGGATGTTCTCTGGGAAGCCGGAGCCCAGCAGTCCAGTCATTACACGCCACAGGCCATAGACACCGATCTATAAATGTTTGGTATTAAACGGACCCATTGACGGTCTGCCCTCACTCCCTTTGCTCCCGTTAATGGAGCTTTTATGAATCTCAGGCCTCATTTGTCTCTCATGGTTCGGGGCTTTCTGCAGTCTGAATTGTGTAATAATGGCAAACCCAATTTGCTTTGTGCTACGTTAATCTCAACACGCCCCTTCTCTCTCTTTCATGCTTCCCTAACTGCATTCAGCTCATTCATCAATGATTCTATTATCGCTCTGTTCTTCTGACAGTGTGTGTGTGTGTGTGTGTGTGTGTGTGTCAGGGAGGAAGAACAAAATCATAAAATAAACCCAAATTATGCCACTCTACTGGTAACAGCCAAGTAAAGCAACAATGATGAAATTCTAACAAAAAAATAAAAAGCCATTAACCATGGAGCCATTATCTCCTTTAAAACTCGTTTTTTTTGTTCAACATAAAGCAAAACATTTCCTCAAACAATCAGACCAATTTTTAATGAATGTTTAAAAAAGTAACAGAGTGTGGACTCGGCAAAGCGACTGTTTAAGCCGCTGGTATTACAGGAAATTACTGATTGAGGTTAAAGGGCTCACATCTGTTTTGGGAATAGACGCGCTGGTCTCAGAACAGCCATGCAGCCCTCTAATTACAAAGGAAACTGCAGCGACTGCTCTGCCTGCATATGGAAAATGACAAAACAATGACCTTTCCACAACAGACTGCACATTACACAAATGTCTGCTTAGCCGTCTTTCTCTCGGTCCGTCTCTCTGGTGCACACGCACACAAACACCCCTTTCATGTGGACAATGAATGAGATTGAATGAAAGCATTCAGGAGGTGGAACCGTCTCCTGAATTGGTTATTTTAATAGCGAAAAATATTGTGTTTGTCAAGTAATTCATACTGATAGTATGAAGGCTGAGAGGGATGGGTAGGATACAAAAAGATGGAAGTGAAGCATTCACATTGAGGTTGTACGGTACGAGTGACCACTCCGCTAACAAGGCGCCCACTCAAGAGCTTCTTTCAAACTGGTTCTGGATGCGGACCTGCCTGAAAGCCGCGTCCTACCTGCCACAGATTTGTGAAAATAGTTTTTGGAGTTCTTACGAATGCTCGCACACCCGTGCTGAACATTCGTGTGTTCAGTGAACAGTTTAAATGGTGGAAAACCTGTTTATAAATACATATACTTATAGAAATAAGATAAGATTAAGAACATATATACATGGCAACATGTTGTGCTATTTGATCTGAAGAAGAATCAAACATGAACTGCCTGTTTTACGGCTTTGCTTCCCAACAAATATGGAAATCTCCAAAGCAAACAACAAATGGGCCCAAAAGCATAATTCCCTTGCTGGTGATGACAACACAGACATTTCTGAGGTCCTATTAACAACCTCACGAAACCAAAGCAAAGCTAAACGATATATATCAAGTCCGACACAAATAGATGGTATAAATATACAGCTAATTATGGAACTATACTCTCAACAGTTTATTACTCCTGATATCAAAACACTCACACTGATCAACAGCAAGAGAACCCAGAGAGGAGTAGACTCGTATCCTTGACATTCCTGGACTTGAATGTGGTTAAACCTGAAGAGGACACCGATCTGGTAAATGACACACGTTATAAAATGTTCCATATCATCATTTCACAGTCAGAGAAAGGGTCAGAGCTGCACTTTGGTAGATTCAGGAACACCACACTGCATCAGACGAGCTGAGACTGTATCTGTAAGAGAACATAGCTTAAACACCTCTGTGCATACTTTACTTGCTGATGAATAAAGCTCTCCATCATGTAAATCAGGTACTGTATCCAGCATCAAGTACGTCTATCCAGCTGATTATCTTGATTTTAATGCGGGGGACACATCGACTCCCTTGAATCACAAATCCTCAAATATGGCGGCGCTCTCAGCCGAGTGTGTGACTGGAGCTCATTCTCACAGGTTGGACGTTACTTGGAGGGAATGTCCGCCGTGTCTCGTTCAAATAATCCAACTCCTCCGAGTCCGTGTCTCCGAGTGTGATGGTGAAAAAGGTCAGTAAGAGAAGTGATGGCAGGGTGGACACGTTGTGACGAATGAAGCACAGAAGCCTTCTGAGCCTGAAGATCAATCACATATCTCACTGCTGGTTTCATGGTGTTGATCTACTGGACTCAGTCCGACTACTAGCTACACCAACAGGTACCGAGTGATTTCTCCAACCACAGTGGGATCGCTCTCCAGCAGAGAGGCAAATGCAGGCAGATCGACAACTCCAGCCAGACAAAAGAGTCCCTGTGGCTCCAAACAAAAACACTTCCACTCAGGTCTGAGCCTGATTCTTTTAGTTTGAGTTATCTCTGAATGGCTGCTGGTAAAATACAAACGCCAGACCTACAGCAGGTTCAATGTGAACTTAATAATATACCATACTTTAATGCAGCCTGTAAAACCAGGAGAAGTCAACACCTATTTCATATTACAATATCCAGAAACTAGGAAGACATCTCGTCTCATCCTACAATATCGATAGGATTGATACATATATGACATTGTGCTAAAAGACATCTGCGTAGTAAGCCTCAAGATCAGACTGTCGCTTCAATCTAGCGAACCATGTTTGGCTGATCAACTGAATTTAAACGAGATCTTAAGATAAGGAGATGTACAAATACTGTACACAGCTTCCTGCACCAGTACCGGTACCGACATACTCAAAATCAAAGGACTCAGATCGGGTCATTCCTCGTTCTAAACCAGCAGCCAAAATGTCCACACATTCCCCAACTCATCCTTCTAACCTCGTTAGGACATTTGGTGCCGACTGGATGGAATTACAAAAGCACACATTATCGGAGTACACATGCAGCGCCAGAGTCACAAATGTGATTTGGACAAAATTAAAGTGCAAGCGCTGGCCGAGCATCTCAACGCGCAGTAACCACGGAGAAGCATAGGAAACGTATTCCAGAGAGTTAGATATGCAAATGGAGAGGGTGAGAGGGGAGTGACGAGAGCGTAGGAGTTGGTGTGAGGGAGAGAGTTTCATCTGTGCTGCGAAAAAAAAAAAGATGGCAGAGAGAGAAAGGACTGGCACAAGAGAAAACAAGAGTGCGGAGGAAGAGGAGAAGAGTGGAGGGGAGGGAGCGGGGGGGGGGGACAGGGCGGAGGACGAAGGGCGTACTGGGATATGTGAGCGAATGCCAACCGGACAGTTTTTGTTATTATACTCTACTACCAGCGGCTGCCAAAACACCTCCTACACACGGATCAACACACACAGACACAAAGACACGGCGGGAAGCACACACAGTCTCGTACCCTCAGTGTGTGTGTGTGTGTGTGTGTGAAGGAGAGAAATTGAAAGAGTGAGAAGTAGATGGGAAGAAAGGGGGAGGGAGGGGTGAAGAAGAGGAGGCCAGATTGCAGGAGCAGCTTTAGCAGCATAACTCAATTCTCTGGCTATATTGATGGCGATGCACACTCCCGCACACTCCGTCTCCCGTCTCCTCTCTGCTTTTGTTTGCCTTTCCCCCTCTCTCTCTCTCTCTCTCTCTCTCTCTCTCTCTCACACACACACACACACACACACACACACACAAGTCAAGGAAAAGATGGACGCCCAGAGATGTGGTGCTCAACGAAAAGGCGGGAAAAACGCGACCTTCAGTGAGTGATCGAACACAAATCCAGGTATAAATAAAAATCATCGAACTGGATTTTTAGTCCTTTCTTCAGAGCAGAAATAATCTCTTTGCTTGAGTTGCACCTCAGTGAACTATTCAGTGTTCCGGAGTACATCTGATCCACGAGCTTATTCACAAGTCCAAGTAAGGACAGCTATAGTTTAAAAAGGAATTAGCTAAGATAAACCAGCGTGGCTGTAAAGAGAGTTTTTATGAATTATCCGATGAAGCACTCAGCCTTATAATAAACCCTTCCACTGCGTCTACTCAAAGCCTTGTGGGTTTGTGGTGGAGCTGAAGGGGCCGGTCCCAACAGAAGTTTAATTGCGCAGCAAATTTAATCAATTTAATTATAATCATCTCAAACGGAAAAGTGAAATCAGCAAGGGGGCATCTACCTTGAGGATAACTTTTAACTCCATCAGTTGACCTTTGAAGCAGCTGGCACGGCTAACTTTGAGGAAGCTAACATTTGAGCTAGTGCCAGTCGATGCGCTGCTTTCTTTTTTCGTTAAAATTAACAAAAAGCAAAACCTGTTAAGTTAGGGTGTATCAGAAAATGGCGTAGTGTTCATAAAATATGCTAACTAGCGCACACAAAATCATCTCTGAATGCTCTACATAACAGAGAAAGACTTCATATCCATACAGATACATATACACAGACAGAAATATGTGTGTTTTCTTCTGTAAAATGCTCGGGTGAAAAGGAAGCTCTTTATTTTGGTGGTGAAAGAACACAGTGTGGGAGCAGGTCGAAGATCAGCAGGCAAACCGCTGCATTCTTTAGGTGCAGAGATACTGAAAGACGTCTCGGCGGACTCACAAAGTGCTCCGAGGGCACACGGAGGAGATTTCCACCTTGTGACCGGAGAGATGTGCCGGGGTTATAAACCTGTCTGAGATGCATTGAGGAGCCAGACCAACAGGAGGATTCTGAGCTGTATTCTTAAATCAGCTCTGTAGGATAGCAGGAGATGTGTACACATGGAATTAATATCAAACAAACACTCCAAAGTGATATTGTGAGTATTTATTCCTTAAGATGTAATTATGGAAATGCAATTAACTCTGGAAACTAAGACGCTCGACTGTTTTTCAGCATTTATGATGTTTTATTAAGCAGCGTGTGCAGTAAAAACGAATGATATGTTGCAGTAAAAAGAAAAATAGGTTTAAAGTACGACAGTGAATTTGTGGACGATGGACTAGACTTAGTCTCTCAGTCCATCCTTAGATATAAGCTGCGTGTCAGACATAACTGTGGCAGCACGTTTGCTGATAATGTAGCCAAGGTGAAGCATCCGTACATGAAACAGAAGACTCTTGATGTTAAGGAGCCCTCTCATCATGAATCAGGCTTTGGATAGAGGCTGAGGGAAGCTTTTGACACGTTTCAATGGAACACAGGTCAACTGACTCTACTCTGTACAGAAGAAAATGATGTTACAGAAGTGGTCTGAAAAGTTTCCATGGATGTTTTGGTGCTTTTCTTCTGCTGTAAAAGCTTGTAACTATTAGATTACGATGGATTCAAGCTGCTGTTTTCTGAGTGAGAAAAACACCAGCCACCTTACACCTCCTGCTGGTGAGGATGGTATAGAATGGGGAAAAGATCTATTTTTCTATCAGTTGATGTTTTTAATGGTGACTTCGATGTCAGATGGTTAGAAACCATGTTATGCAAATAAGAAGGACTTGAGTTTACCCAGGACAGCATCTCTGTGGACATCACAATGCATAAAAAAATACATATATTCCACGAGGTCTGAACAAGACTTCTCAAGCACACACTCGCACACCTGGGTCGTGTTGTCCAGCTGTTGGGAGGGAATCACAAGCCGCCATACGTGAACAGAGAGGAGGACTCTGGAGAGACGGACATCTGGACCCCGAGAACAGGGAGAAGGAGAAATGAGAGCCGGGGGAAAGGGGAGGCGAACGGTGAGAAAGAGCGAGAGAGAGAGAGAGGAAATGAACATCTGGCTGTAACTCGGCCCTCGAGGGCATATCGCACTTAGCCATTTGTAACGGGAGTACTGAGACTCTCAATATCCGTGTAGTGCCACGAGCCGGAGTCCAACGAACAACAAGATCCATTATTTGACCGAAGCTGTTGAGGGACGTCTCTCACCTGGCTGCAATCTACCGTCATGACCTCAACAAGCAAGAGCCAGAGGAGCTAGGACCCCAATTCAACTGCCACAGGTTAAAGAAAGTGTGCAGAGGTGCCATTCTAAAGCAACATCATGGTTACACCATGTGTTGCTCACTTGTATTTATTAGCTTTAACACTGGGTGGGGCTAAACACGTAGAAACAAACAGGTTTCATGGCATCTTCTAGTAAATATAATGGAGCCAGTGAGTAGAGAGGAAACATTTGAAGCCGTTGCATTTCAGAGCAGAAACGCTTCGTCTGATATCTTGGTTCGGTTTGTGGGAAAAGATGTTAACTAGTTAAGTTAAGCCTGAATATGCAAATCAGCTTTCATGGAAACCCAGACGTTCCTTTAGAGACACGATTAAGAGGTGGTCAAGGGGAAAACATTGAACATCCGAACCAAACTGTCGTATATCTTTGGTGGTTGGATGAAACCAGAGAAAGGAAACTCTTGCGAACATGGAGACGACATGCGAGCTCAACACAGAAAGGCCTCCTCCAGACTTTGGGGGGGATTTGGGGAATTAGGTTGGACAACAAAGTAAATTCTAAAAATCCCCCAAAATCTGGAGGAGTTTGTTTTTCCCTGAGATTCTTTGACTTTGTCGGATTAGAAAGTCCTCTGAGGCAGGAGAGCAAATCTCACCACTGAAATAAATAATAATTAGTAAAAAGACATTCTTTATGACATCAGATCACAATGGATCGGTCAAATGTGTTTATTGAAAAAAAACCAACCTGTAAACCTTGGGACAAAGATCTGATAACAGCAGCAGTGCGTACTAAACCACTTGACAGACAAAGACGCTCTGTTTTTAATCAGCTGGCTCGTTAGAGAGCATTTGTGTCTCTGTCAGTAGCTACACAGAGTGGATGCTGACGAGGGTTGAAATGTGCAGCTGTAAATCAAACTGAAACCTGTTAACTTGCTTTTGTAGAGCACTTCAAGAGGAACCATGACAAAGCTTGATAAAAGGGGAATTAAGTATTTTAAACCCTGGCTGACCTCGGTTTGCTTCTTCAAGTCCACAGTGTACGGCGCCGGATATGATCAAGGATTCTACTTCATGACTTTGCAGAAATTCATTCCTTATAGAAAAGGCATGGGGACCAAAATCCAACAGCTGAACGGTTATTCTTCAAACATAAAGGGAAAAGACCAGAGGCAAAGTACAATGCAGACGAATTGAATTTAATTTAATTAAACTGCGGCCCAGTGCAGCGACTGTACTCTCAAGCGCTTACCCGCAATACAACTTTGAGTTCACAGCTTGTTTGAGTCACATTTACATCAAATTTCCTTAAAATGTTTCTATTATTTTAGAAGAACTGAATAACTTAATGCTATCAAAACAAATGTGCAAAAGATCCGGCAGAGACGAACCCTGAACGTGCACTGCTTCTGAACCCAGGGCGCTTCACTCTGGAAGCTGAAAAAGAAGCATTTCAGTTGTGTGTAGACTCGTGTGAACAGATGGACTGATGGGGACATCCTGACGTACGCTGGCGAGCTCCATCACATCGCTCAATTCTTAAATTGGTGTCCAACATGATGCCGTAGAGCAGAATCATTGTTTGGCTGCTTTAAAGGCCTTCAAATCTCAAGAATCTTTCCAACAACATTAAATATTCATGACTAAATCAGCAACAATTTAAACCTTTTAAAAAAGATTATTTATGAAGAGTTTAACATTTAAAAACACGGCTATTCTTCTTTCAGCCTGTGTGGGTGTGATTTGGTCAGAATTGATAGACAGAGTCATCACTTTTTAAAATTAAATCGGACCATTTAATATTTATTTATGACCATATTATTGTTCCCGATTGGTGAAAGGAATAATAAGGACATTATTGTGTGTATGTGTAGTAAATATGGCTTATTTTAATATGTGTATTTGTGCCTTGCTTCATTCACTCTTCTTTCCCAACAATATGCCAATAATTGGAAAGCACTGCATTCAATGTGTGTCGCTGCAGAGCTGCAGCTGCTGTGCTGACATGCTTACCGTGTGAGAATAACAAAGAAACAATGGGAGTTGCCCTTTTGACTGTGCATCACCGGCTTGATAAGAAATAACTGCCTCCATGTCAGAAGTCTAGCCCACACTTGCCTCAAACCACTTTCCGTGTTTTCCAGCGGAGAGGAAAACGTGCAGCGGGAACGCCGTGGCAGTCTATTTGGCTTTCCTTTGGTGTCAACACAACATGCTGCTACAGTGTGAGATAAATGGACAGAGCTGTGTGGCAGCCTGCAGATTTGGCAGAGCATATCTCACGGCTTTAAATAAAAAGAAGAAATATAGGGTGCATTTACTGCTGCTGTGAGTCTACAGGGGCCGGAAGAAAGAGGGGAAATGTGGCCTTGGGGGGGAGGAAAGAGAGCGATATATAGCGCGGCTCCCCGGAGCCTGCTGTTAGAGCCACAACCTTTACACCGCCCTCCCCTGGGACTGCTCAGGCACTGCTTGGCATCAATATTTAACACGCTTCACCCTGACTGGACTTATGGCTGCATCACAGGGAGGCATGCATGCACAAACGCACACACGCACACACAAGGCAATGAACACACTTGAAACACATTTAAAAAGGTTTGCTCATGCGCGTGCACACGTGCACACACACACACACACACAGGTACTGAAAGGTCAGGGTGAGGCTCCGTTTAAACAAAGTTAACTTGGACCTCACTACAACCGTATACCAGCACACTCACTGGTACACAGTGAAAGCCGTGTTATTAGCATCTTTTAAGAATAATCACTGAGCAAACATCTCTGAGTTCACCGAGAGGATGTACTGATTCCTCTTCTTGAAATCACTGTTAATGCACATTTTTCACTATTTTTTAAACAAAATCAATCAATGAATTAACATTATGTGTAATCACTAGTAGAAGTACTCATCAGCTGCAGCCCTGTTTTCAATGACATCACTGATGCTGAAATAGAATCTGTCACTGCTGCTTATGAACGTAAGAATAGTACAGTGAAGTCCTGTCTCCCAATTCTGTCTGATGCTAAATGTCTCTGCTTTCTATCTGCAGCGTCCCATCAAAGCGACATCACGCTCAGCTGCACACCACCACCCTGTTGGACTGTTTGTTCACTCAAAGCAGGACTTTGAAGGCTTCCTTTTCCAAGTTAATGGCCCAGTTAAGGAAGCGGCGCCGGGCCGCTTTTAGAAGCCGTCCAGAAAACGATGCTGACAGGAGCCTTGTTTTACCTCATTTCATCTCATTTGGAGCTTGTGTCCTCATTATGTCAGCGCTGCGATGGAGCTGTAAATAAAAGGTGGGGGGGGAAACAGACAACAAGAGACAGAGGTAAGAGACGAGCGATAGAGACGGCGGGGCCCGTGGCTTTCAAAAAATACAAAGGCTTCAATCAGGATACGAGCTCTAATTTGCCAGGACCTGTCGAGCTGGTGCAATCGCTCTCACTCTAAAATGCACACACACACACACACGCGCTCCATCTATAAAAATACACTCGCACAGATACACAAACACAGAGCCAAGAACACAAGCACCCCAGGGTGCTGCTGCATGTACATTTATACATATGAAAAGTGTGAATGTTTTTGTGGCGTTCCACTGCCTCGTTGCCGTGCCACGGCTTTCCTTGTTTTGAATCTCACAGTGCGTTAGCACGTGTGTCTTCTAGCCATTCTGATTTCCAGTGTTTTCATTGCCTCACTAAGCTCCAGCAGATGTTTCTCTGCTTTTCTAAAGACCTTCTCTGCAGCCTGGGCGGAATATCAGAATACCTCTTCCTAATCCACTTTACCCACTAATCCCTGCTCCGTAGACCTGTTGGCTTGCTTTTTTATACAACACTAGTACTTTCTCTCTCTCTCTCTTTCTCCAGGCGCCATTCACTGGGGGTCTTAGTGAGATCACTATCGAGGAAACCGGCAGAATTAGTCTGCGTCAACGGACCAGGGGAGGGATCACGCCGCCGCTTGATTTACTGATATTCAGAGGAAGTGGAATTGATCGGAAGCAGTGGGGCCGGCGTCTGCCGGGGCTTTGCAGGAGTGAGTTAAGGTTCCCATTCCACTGTTGGCCCGCCAAAGCGATGGGGACGGGATTTAGCTGCCTGACAAAAGCCTGAGAGGGATGTGATATGTCATCTGCTGCTGTGGGATACAAGTGGATATTCACAGACACGGCGTAAATAAAGGCGAAAGGAACAGCCAGTGCGGGAGACGTGGCGCAGACAACCCACATCCCACAACCCTGAATGAATGACTGGAGGGTGAGATTTGATTCAGGCGACTGGCAGCGGGACAGAATTAGGCTAACTGGTGCGTTTCAATCCTTGTATTCTCAGAGTCCAGCTCAAGGGGTTCTGGAGTCTGAGAAAGAAGAGGTGCTGGATGTTGACGAATGGCCAGTCTAACATGTCTGGTCAAGTGTCCTGAAAGCTGCGGGCCAAGCAGCAGTCGGCTCGATAAATAACTCCAAATGTTGCAAGTACATGCTGCTTTAGCAGTGCGCCTTCTCCTAATTGATAGTTTTGACACACAGCATGCTGCATGTGTGCTCTGGGTGCCTCATGCTTTACACGATACAGGTAACTACAGATACATGTTCTGCTATCAAAGCTTTTTCAAAAGTGCGCAGGGACAAGCCTACCCGACTCAAACACCAACAACAGAAATGAGGACGGACGACGTCACAACTACACCTTCAGCCGTCGCCTGAATAAACACATTGGGATGTCGGAACCAACCCTCGATGGTGAGAACGAAACAGTTTGTATGCCAACATGTTCTGCATCTCAGACTGATCTGGAGGTTTCTCCGTTCGTACGATGCTGTTTTCTGACTTTGACACGGCTGACAAAGTGCCCGTTGCTAAGAGACAACGCGCTCCGTCGGCGAGGTGTGGGCAGCAAACAAGTCTTCAGCCGAGTTGAACTCCGAGGTTTAAATTCTCATTAGAGATCAAAAGCAGGAAAACCAACAGTCATTGTTAACTTCACCCCCAACTGACATCAAGTCCCAGAGAGATCGGCGTGAGTCTTTGAGTTAGAGTCTGAGTCAAGTCTCCATGAGAGACGAGTAACAAGACTTGACAATTATGAAAGCAGAAAGCTTCTAAAGTTAAAGTCCTGTACGAAAAAGGACTTAAAGAGACAGTTGCTCCGCATGTTTATCTACTCAACTTAGTCTTAATTCCTGCAGGTTTGTCTCCCAGAGGGTGAGTCCCACCAGCCCGCTCTCATTCCTAGAGGGTCAAATACCCACGTTTTGTGAAGGAACCCGACCCCGACAGACAGGGCACCCCTAAGCATCTGTATGAGACACACCAGGCTTTCAAGTAACGTAACCCATCCACGGTGATATTAGGCGCTCAGAGCGGCAAAGTCGATAAAGGGACGAAGACGCGGTGAAGACATTAAACCAGGAGGCCGCTGATCGTGTCCCGAGGGAAACCAAAAGTCAACATTGACATATTTCAAGTAGAGTTCGGCAACAAGCCGACTCATTACAACCCTCAGCAACACCGAGGGTCCATATGTGACCATGTTGGTCACACAGTTGGACCGGACTCCACCAAGGGAGCAATGATGAACACTTCTTTCGGATTTGCATCAAACAAACTCATCACATCACCAAATGATAATACCGGCCATCACTCGCTTCACCTATTTGTCTTTTAAAAATTCAGATAACTACACGAAGGGACAGATCTGCTGACGCCTCCATCGAAGATGTGAAACATAGTTCACCTTCTGCAGCCTCTCGCTGAAAGCCAGAGAAAGACCTTACCGTGGCAATTTCCGCCGTGTCGGAGGAGATTGCAAAGGTGCAGCGCTGATAAAGCGAGTAGGTGAGCGGCAGAGACGGTCACACGAGGACGAGGAATCAGGCTTTCATCGGTACGTTTAGGCGGCGATAGATCACATTACAGAAAATGCAATGAAACAGTTTAACCTGTCAGCTCCGTCGCAAAGGAAATTGAGATTATTATGATTTTGCTGGGAAAATTACACAAAAAGCTGATCCTGAAATACTCTAACACCACTACAATGTCATACGCTTAAGGTAAGCATTAAGCATTTCTCTTATGGTCGCTTTTCAATGGACATTTCAGTCATTTTAGACATTTGAAGTTTTCATTTGCCAGTTGGACGGAGACGGAGCTTGTGTGAGGGAGAGAGACGGGCATCTGACAGGTGGTGATGGACCAAGATCCCAGGGAGGGAGGGAGAGAGAGAGAGAGAGAGAGAGAGAGAGAGAGAGAGAGAGGGTGAGGAGGGGAAGAAGGGTGGAGGGATGACGAGGCTGAGAAGCAGATGGAGCTCTCTCTCTTTCTCTCTCTCCCCCTCCCTCCCTCCCCCCGGGGAGATGAACAGCCAATCTGAGATCTGAGGCGCAAACAGAAAGAGATGGGAGAGGGTGTGTAAAGAAATGCCAAATGGGGAGAAGATGCAGTTTCTTTTTCTGAAGCTTAATTTATGGTGACATTTGTATTTGGCTCAGAGCACCACTGTGCCACAGTACAGCCTCACAGAGCTGCTAGCGTGGCTGTATACAGAAGTCAACAAAGCACAAGGAAACGTGCATTTCCATCAACTACCGTTATGTGAATATAACGGGCGGATCTAGATAAACAGTTGGTGGCACTGATTTTCCAGTCAGGTGCCATTTAACGATTGCAGAAGAAGAGGGCGCAACAAGAAGGAAAGACAACAAATGAAAAGTATAGATCCAGCTGACAGGAGACAATTAAGAGCAATGTGAGGAAAGATGGAATTATGAGGAAAGAAAAGGGAGAAGATGACAGAAAAGAAGAAAAAATAAAGCGAGAGGAAGAATGAAAGAAACACAAAGCAAAGACAAAGAGAGGAGGAGAGTCACACAGGCTTCAACTGAATGGTAATTAAAGGGGAACATGTCATTAATTAGCAAACAGGCCAGCTGTGGCGCTCTTTAAAGCTCTGCTTCCTAACATTAAATATAGATTACAGGACATGCAGAACACACACACACACACACACACACACACACACACACACGTAGAGACAAAATAACAGTGATGCACAGATCTAATTAGAGGGATTGATTTTCTCTAACCCCAGTGGAGAGACAGCAATAGGAGAGCGAGATCCTCTAAATGCCACTCCTCTGCAGGAATCCTCTCGCTCTGGGGCCACGAAATGAAAGACAGACTGACAGAAAGAGAAAGGAACGGGGGAGAGCGGTGGGAGAGGGAAAGAAGGGGACGATGGGCAGGCAGCTGTCGGCAGAAAGGACAAAAGCAGGAGGGACATATAAATACAACCAAAAGGGAAGGAGGACGGGAGGTAGCGGAAGGAAGATGGACGACAGGCGGCTCTTTAGATCACGTGACCTCACAACCACGACTATTTGTGACTTGATCACATGTTCAGCATCTCAGTGTGGACGTCCTCTCAGGAGAGTTAGCAGCTAGATACCACCACGGGTTATGAAGAGAATGTTCGGGCCTCGAAATGAGATGTCTTAAGATCTCTTAAGTTCCTAACAAATCATCTGCAACTTTTTTTTCATCCCACACGGTCATCAGCCCCTCCCGTCTCCGATGGTTAAATCACAACTTCTTTCTGACAATAAAACAAATGAGACGCTACAACTTCCCCCTCCACCTCCCAACAACTGGATGAAAGTAGTCTGCTGTTTACATGAGTATTTATAGGATTCCCACTGCTCTCATACAGTTGCAGGGCATTTGTTTGAGTTATTATTCGTGGGAGCTTTGCCGGTTCTGCTTAGATGCTTGTTAAATAATAAGCCAATCTCTGTGCTAACTGCTGTGATACTGTGTACGGTCAAACAAATACACGCTGGGCCCATTCTCTGCGCTGTGTGCTCCAAACTGGACTTGTTTAATAAGCCAATGAGGTCCATGCATGTGTGTGTGTGTGTGTGTGTGTGTGTGATCATCAGCAGAGCATTGCAGTCTGTTCAGGTGCTCTTGAATAACTCCACGAAATGTCCCCTCAGATATCCATCAGAGTCCTCGAACGAGGACTGACCTGAAGCACAAATAACAAGAAAACACATGCGCGCACACACGCGCACACGTACACACACGAGATATCGGGATGTTTATTTTGGATGAATATTGGGTAAACAATGTGTAGGGCTGTACCCTAATCAGAATCTGATTTGAATCAGATTTAGCCGTTAACTCCGAAATATGTACTATTATTGGTAATCAGAAGATCCGTTGTTGTGAGTTTCACTGATGATTTCGACAGCGCTGTCCTCGACTAACACAATCAATTAGTGGATTTAATCTGTAAAACTGAGCTTCTCCGCAAAGAATCACACAAAAAGCACCACTTTTTGTGTTTGATGTTCAATGTTGAACGATGTTCATAAGTTTCTAGGAAGTCATTCAGCATGAAAAAGCATTAAAAAAAACAACTAATTGACGAAAGAAATCTGAGTCCACAAAAACCAAAACGATTGATGAGACGACTAATCGACAGAGAGGAGACAGCGCTGCTACAATGTACAAACAGAATGTAACGCACACTGACAGATAAAACAAACACAACGGCTGGACTGAGGGGTCACACACGCATGACTCGACTCATCGGCATTCGTGCGTTGCCTACGTGTGCGTGTTCCAGCGCGACTGATCCATTACATGGAAAAGAAGGGGTGCAATGCTTCACACACAATGTTCTTCACACACAACAGTTCAAAATAAAGACAGAAAAAGTTGCGCATTGGAAACGTGCACACAGAGCAGTTTCACTGAGGGCATTTAAGGTGAAGCATAAAATAAGTTTTACAACGCACCGGAGGACATAAAGCTAGAATAAAAATCAATCCCCTACAGACGGTGGCCTGAAGGAGTTCAGAGTAGAACTATTCCTCCCTCGGCCAAAGTGATTGCTGGTTCCCAGAGACGCTTATTGATATTTCCTGGGTACATGCTATTTCTTTTTCTCTTTATCAATCTACTCAAGCCGGGTGATTGTATGCAAGTGCCTCTGTGTGTGTGTGTGTGTGTGTGTGTGTGTGTGAGAGAGAGCTGGTGGTAGCGCTGTAGCTCCCAGGCTAACAGTAGTCTGGTGCACTGTGGGAAAACAGGAGGCTTTTGTCTTCTTTCATGGTTTACAGCACTCTTTCGCTGCTCTATCGATCCCTCCCTCCATCTCTCCCACACACTTGGCCCCTTCCTCATACCACCGCAGCAGTGTGTGTGTGTGTGTGTGTGTGTGTGTGTGCGTGTGTGAGTGTGTGGGAGAGACACAACTCGGTCCGTCCACCTCTTGCATGTTTGCTGCACAGAAATAGTTTCCCACAGAACAAGAAAGCGTGCAGTAGCGCGCAGGCTTAAGCCGAACACTAACAATAAGCTCATTTATCTTTAATCTCACGGTTAGCATTAATGACGGAACAGTTGTGCAGTTCACACATGCAGGGTTTGGCCGGATGGTGGTGCACAGGCAGTGATCACAGGGTCCACAGAGCCACGAGGTGTCTTCCTGTTCTTGCACTGTGCCATTTCTGTGGTGACGGAGCTGACAGAGCCGCTAGATGAAAGGTCACGGGGTCACCGACATCATTATGTCGCTAGCTCGAGAGCATGAATGTGCACGGCAAATATCATGCCAATCCATCCTTTCATGTTGGAGATAATGCGGAGACGGACGACAGACGAACAATTGAACGCACAGATACACTGGGGGGGGGGGGGGCATTAAACAGACAACAGCAACTGGAAGACGACAGTGAATGTATATGTATATATATATACACATATATATATACACACACACACACACACACACACACACTGCTCCCAAATTGTCTGTAGGCTACTTCACTCACAATTCCTTTGGTGTATTTTTATGCATCTCCACACCTGTGAT
This sequence comes from Anarrhichthys ocellatus, assembly GCF_004355925.1. Classification (NCBI taxonomy): domain Eukaryota; kingdom Metazoa; phylum Chordata; class Actinopteri; order Perciformes; family Anarhichadidae; genus Anarrhichthys; species Anarrhichthys ocellatus. Next base: position 5,633,533 of record NW_022280051.1, on the reverse strand, counting down.
TTCCTCACAAGATAAAGACAGAGATCCATCCTGTCTGCGTCGTGTGTGATGTGTGACGATGTGTCCGTGTCACTTACAGTTGTTCCTTCACAACTTCAGGGTCTTTAGTTCAGAAGGAATTTGGAAGATGATGGATAAGTTTGAAATTTGTCCCAGAGGGGTTTAGATTGTGCCGTTTCTTACCTGGTTGAATGGCAAGCTGGTGAAGGGAAACAAATGCATTCAAGCATTGGGACATGGAGACAGTAGGCCCGCTGGCTCAGACATGTAAAAGGCCCACCACCTCTCCTCCAGAGGAGCAAGACACACAGACTTTACAAAGAGACAAAAAACAACAAAAAGACACTAAAGCGCTATATTTTCTCTTTCTTTTGTAATAGCTTTGTGTCTTTTTGACATTGTTTTGTGTCCATTTGTAAATGTTTTGTCTCTCTTTGCAGTTATTTCTCTCGTGTCTTTGTAGTTGTTTCGTGTGTCTTTGTGGGGATTTTGAGTCTCTTCCTTTGTGGTAGGTGTCTCTTCGTGTGATATTTTGTGGGTGAAGGCCAGGAGGGATGTAATCCATGTATGGGAAAAAACTTTTGCATTTTTATTATTTTACAACTGAGATAAAATATTTACTGAAGGTGGAAAACATGGCAATTTCACTATCAGAAAAATGTAAATTCCCAAAAAACTGATGAAGTTTGCAAAATGTTTGAAATATTAATACTGGTTCACATGAGGGGAAGCAGAGGAAAGAATTAAAGCAAATCAAGCAACACACTCTCTCTGCTATTCAATCTCTTACACACACACACACACACACACACGCACACAGACACACACACACACACACACACCAAAACCTGATCTTCTCGCGTCTGATGCAGGAATTGACGTTTTCCCCGACACCCTTTCTCTAATCCGGCTGATTTGATAAGGAATCTCATTCCCCTTGCGAGGCCACGCTGAGGGACCATCCGACAGATCTGACTCCACTTCATACTGCCCTGTCAATGCTATCTCCTATTGCTCATGGCAACCAGACAGGAAATAAAGCCCGGGTGCTCGGGGGAGGGGGCAGCCCCGTGGTAGCCATTGCGGCTGCAATGCTGGCCCTTCCGGGACCCGCTCCGGGAAAGGGGCCGGTGAGACCCGAGCAAATCGATTCTTATCGACAAAGGCGGTAATTACATTTCATTAGCTTTCAGCGCTAATCCACATGGCCCTGCTGGGGATACGAAGCGAGAGACAAAGAGAAGGAGAGTAAAGAATAACGGAAGGTAAAGCAAAAGCAGGGAGAGAAAATACTATAAAGCTATGAAATGATTTAAGATCTTCATGCAATTGAAGGTGAAGGTTTAGCGAAGTTGCTGCTTTTGAGTAATCCTAAAACCCTAAGGTATGGTCGGTTCCCATCAACTGTTGAAAATGCTGTTTTAAAACAATAGATCTGTATTGGCTGCAGAGTCTAGACAAGAGGCTCATATTAGCTTTTCCAAAGTCTAGAATCAAAGCAAGCGGCCTGAGCTAGATTAGACACGATAGGTTCCCATTGTCTGTTCAAATGTGTAGATTTATAAAGTGATCGAATCAATTCTAGCTCTGTGATCACAAGTGGGGCCCTGCAATGGGTTTTATGGGCCTTTCAGCTTTGCCTAACCACATAATGCCGGCTCAGGCATCTGTAAGGGCCTCTTATGCAGAGGCTCAAGAGGCCCCACTGGGTAGGGCCACCAGGTCAACCCCTGCCGAACCACTACCTCCAACATACATGCATGAATCACTCCGACTTCAGAGAGTCAATGACTAAGACGTCATTTAGTTTGTAGATTGATCTGGATAGAATTGAGGGATGGAGGGGTGCTTTTTCTTTCGGTTAATCAGAATCCAAGGTGTTAAGTGAAGCATCAACTCATTCTGGGATGCCAGGGCTAATTCAATGAACGGCATCAAAAGGATTAGGTCATCGACAGAGATGAGTAACCCAGAGAAGGTGTCGGGTACCAAAGAGTCACAGAATGGTGGCCAATGGTATTTGCAGGGTAGTCCATGGAAAGCAAGATGGAGGAATGCCCTCCAGGGGCACCGACAGCAAAGCTAGCGGACTATCAGTAAGCCTCTTAGAGGGGGTCCAACCAGTCCACTGGTGAGTGGTGAGACTCTGCAAACCTTTGTTGAACGTCAGTCGGCACATTCCCTCTCTCTCTCTCTCTACACTGTGCTGCAAAATGCCCAAAAATATAATAAGAAAAGAAAAGAAAGACCGAAAAGCATCTGTCATGAATATAAAAGGTGAACTGAATCGGCAACTTCAATCACCGCTTGACCACGTGGAACGACATGCAGTCATTCAGGGGGCTGGTGTCCAGAATTCATGAAATATAAATAAAATGAATTCCAATGAGAGATTCAAATGGTTTGTCAGATGCAGCTTTATGGCCCCAAAACACTAGAATTTCCATAAGTAGGTCCAAACTCTTAAAACTTGGCCTGGAAGCAACACTTGGCCACAAAGAATGACATGTGCTCGGTACGACAAATGGTGGACATTCACGAGTCCGCTCAAGATGTTCTTAAGTCGATCTGGACAGCAATCAAAGTTAAATATCCACTTCTTAATTATCTGCTCTCAAAGTGTGGTGGTCGTGATGTCTTCTGTCTGTGCACCATCTGCCTTGGCGCTCCCCTGCTGCTTTTAAAACCCTCTAGACAGTTGATGGTTCTCAGCCAATGGGACTGCAGATGACGCTTTAACTCGCTCGCACTTAACCCTTGGACCAAAGCTTCAACCGCACTGAATTAAATACCAATTCCTTCTCTTTTTCTGTCTCCTTTCCATACTCCCTCCTCCTCCTTCTTTCTCTTATCTTCCACTTTTCCTCAACCCCTGAGGTGCGTGTCAAAATGTTAATTTCCCTTAAATTACCAGCCATTACAGCGCAGATATGGGCAGCGAGGAAGAAGAAGAGTTATTCCTCTGTAAAGGTGAAGTAGTGAAAGAACAGTTTTCTTTTCTCTCATCAAACCTCCAAGATAAACGTTCGTTTTCTCTCCGGCTTCCGGTTTTTAGGAATTTGTCATCAATTCACTAATTAGCAAGAAGCTAGGTAATAAGTTCAAGAGCATCGGCAATCCTTTAATTAGCATGCCTGCCCATTTAGCATAAGCTGTGGAAATAGATTCATTCATCAGACCAACAAAGAATTTCTGATCTTTCAGTTGCCGCAGCCGTGACGAACGCTCGGGATTGTGGCTCGTCTTTGGAGCACAGTTTCAAAGCAATTAGTGTTGCTTTGTGGAAGGACAATTAGTGACATTCTCCGTCGGGTCAGAGTTTAACTGCTCAGCTTGTTGACAGCGTGTATTAGATCTGATATTGTGAGAACCCTCTGACTGAGGATAATTATCCAGAGTATCCAAAGAATAATCTGTTGACAGTGTATTTTGAATTAATTTTATTAATATAGTATTTGTAGTTCAGGTTTAGAAGCATATTAAAAACGTTAGTCATCAACATCAAGATTTGGTGGCAGCAGCAAAAGCAATGTTTGAAGACTTCTTCTTCAGACATTCAACAGTTATATACTGTGGAAACGTAAGAGATTCCTCCACTAAGAGCAGGATGTAACACCACTGCCTCTAAAGCGTCTGGGCGTCTCTACTAACACATACAATCCACAGATGGCTTGTATTGCCAAACTGCATCTTGGGAAATGTAGGACGGCTGAATTAAAAGTAAAATAGCAAGTGAGCCACCAAAGACGTATTTAAACCTCCCAGCAAAAGCCTGTTCTGTACGGTTCTTATCTTCCTTATACTTAGAATTAATTGAGTCATTTTACACGCGTATTAATTAAATCATGCAGCAGCTCTGCAAATAATGCATGTATTTATTCACCAATTAATCTGTCAATGATCATCTTAAATGCAGAATATGTAATTTTCTGCCACAATCAAAACAATAACCAAAACATATTTGGTGATGTGGTGAAGTACCGTGGGATCATGGGAGTTTCCGTCTCCACCACCGTTGCATTCATCTCCTCCAAGCTATGATTCCTTCAGTGTCCATCGCTCAGGAGTTCTTATTGAGAGCCGAGCGATCCTCAGAGGTCTCCTCCCCTCCACGACAAACGGACCGGAGGATTACGTAACGGGACAACGAGGTGTCCATTATCAGTAATTAATGGACAACATGGAGGCCAGGACCTATGCTGCTCGAGTACAAAGTATTCATCAAGAACATTTACAATGATATAGAATGGATGGAATAAAAACTCACATTTAAATAGACTTCAATACCAAATATATAGAATACAAATTAAACACAAATTCAGAGGAGAAAGTAGAGCATAGAGGAGGATGGCAGAGAGAATGGTGTAGTATAAAGAAGACACACTGGTACAGTTCTTCTGTGGTGATTGAATAGTGTGAAGAATTACTCCCCTTTGTAGCTGAATGTGCGTCACTACCATGCCAACGTGCAGCTATACGTGCTGACAGTACAGTACCCGGGCCGCTCACCTACACCGCTTTTAATGCGAGAGGCAGTTCATGCAGGATCCCAGGTGGGAGGTGCCTGATGGAGCGTTTGGCGGAAAGCAGGGGGGGGGTTGGCGTTCGTACGGAGACTGACTGATCTGCCGTGGGCGGCGGCTAGCATGTCGGAAAAGACACCGGCCACCCAATCACCTTTCAAGAGAGAGGAGCGTGGGAGGATAATTACAAGTATTCCTGTCACAGGCGTCACGTTTCCATTGATGCACTGGAGTGAGACCAGACGCGACGCAAGGAGGCGAGTGGGCGAGATAGAAAGACAGGAGAGACGGGAGAAGTTGAATAGCAGAGAGTAATTAATGAAAGTCTCTCTTTTTTTCCTCTTTATGTGCTCCTATTGCTTGCTGGATGTTCAGAGCTTTAACTGAAAAATAATAACTTGTCATTTTCTTCTGAATTCCCAGTATGAGGTGAGCGAGATACAAAAGAAAATACTTAAATTAGCTCTTTGATATTCAACAAAGTCAACAGGAGGAAAATCCAATGTTGTGTCAATGAACAAAGCACGTCAAAGCTGCAAAAGTTCCACATGCCATCCCAAAACACAGAGAGAGGCTTGTCCGTGCATCTGTGTGTATTAGTGGAGTTCAACGCTCGGGTGTGAGTGTGCGTGGGTGCTGATGCTTTAGCATGGAAGGGGCCCTGAAATAGCCGCGCTAAGCTAACAGCGTCGCTCTCCCACACACAGCCGAAACCACTCGACTCCATCAGCGGTACTACTTCTCATGATTAGACGAGCACACGCCATTACAGGGGGGCGGAGTGACTGTCCAGAGGCACCGAGCATCATCTATGGCACGAGGGATGCGTTACTAAAAACATGAAGACCCATTGACAAGCTTTGCCCTCCTGAAAAGCAGTGCACGGTTATTTTGGAGACGTGGTTCTGTCTTTTAAAACTTGCCCATGTGTGGATGTTCATTTGTGTCTGACAAGCTGCCAGCCTGCAGGAGCCCCCCCCCCCCCCCCGAGGACAGGCCCCTGATGTCAAGGCATCAATGAAAAGAACTGTCACATCCACTTGCTGGGCTGATTACAGTACAGTACGGTGATTACAGTCATTTGGATGCCACGGCTAATCATCTGTTCCAGTTTGGGTCAGTTATGTTGATGGTTTGTGGTGTCACTGCCACGTAGTAAATAATCGAGACTATTTCCAACATGTTTTACAGCCTCCTTCACAGAGGACATTCTGACATGTCGCAAAAGGAAAAGCAGGTGGCTGAATTCCATTTATCCATTTATCAGGGCGCTGGTATTATTTATGCTGACTCGCTGTCACGGCTGACTGGTCCGCTCGACTCAAATGGTGCCATCGTTAGTAACTTGTTATTAGTAACACCTGTGCTTTTCCTACCAGGACAACTCGGCACGTCTGCAGTGATTCTACTTGAAACCAGAGCTTGTATTGCAAGTAAAGTTTTGTATTGCTGGAATACGATAAACATGAGCGCCTATATTTCTCGTCCGCGGTCAAGCCAGCCATCACTCACATCTCTGTGGTCAAACCAGCCGACGCTACAACTGTAGTGCACACTCTGAAATCCACGGTAAATGCATTTAAAGGCCCAAATGACCAACTGACCAAGAAGGTCTAAAGAGAACGAGAGCTAGAGACAGACATGAAGCTCGAGGAACATGACACATGAGACTACGTCCAGTGTTCAAAATACGGTGTTAAAGGGTTTCTACAAAATACACATATTGAACTAAGATTATCTGGATGATATTCTCGAGAACTGTGTGTGTAAGTACCGTGATATTACCTCATCGGGACGTAAGTATGTCATGTCTTATGAATTAGCAAAGAAAAGTGTTTCCTAGTTTACCAATATGCACTTTCTTCTGACCGTCAAGACCCCAAACTCTGTATGTGGTAGTTGTGATGTGCGAGGTGTCGAGTCTGTTCAGGTCTGAATAGTATATCTTACACTGACACACTACACGGTGTGTTGCTGTGTGTGCACGCCGCTGCATGTTGTTGCAGTAAATGTCAGAGAAGAGACTCAAAAGGCAACAACACCTCAGCAGTCAAATTAATTCACATCACATTGAACCCGAGTGGATTTTAATGATCCCAATGATAACAGCATGCAGTCAGAAGAGCTGGTCCGGACTCCCAAACTGCAGCTGTCAGCAGTATCAGACAGCCCGCTGTAGCAGCGCAGAAGACACACACACACTATTAAATAAGAGGTACAGGCCGCCGCTCAATACGGCTCCATTCTGCAGCGGCTAATGATAGCCGGAGCCGCGAATGGGAACAACCAGAGCCACCGTGTCGTCTCAGACAGATGAATTGTAGATAAATAAACTTCGCACATCAATATAAACTCCACTGGACGGCCTGATTTCGTTCACACCGGCACACACAGAATGAAAAATACTCAAAGCTGCCTTTGAAAATAGCAAACTGCTCACAGCTTTGCTCTTTATTTATCTGCCGCTCTGCCAGCATTCAAACACGTTGACTTTTGTTTGTCGTGTCTTTATTCCGCTGCTCTTTGAACGGCCGTGGTTACGCTAATCTATTAAATGGGACTTTTACATGCGTATTAACAAAGAGGCTACGGTCTATAAAAAGATAGTATTTGGCTTGAAAGAAAGGGAAACAACTAATCGTAATGTAATCATGCCATACCCTAACTAGTGTACTTACTTTTTCTTGAATTTCCTGAAGATGTTTCAAAATAATAGCCCTCCAGAGAACAGAGGGAACAGCAACAAAAATAATCTCATCTCAAAGGTCCACTTATTTGGTTCTTCAACATAACACGTCACAGAGGAAGACTGTGAAACGCATTTGAAAGCTGCTGATATGACATTTGAGCTAATATTATTTTGTCTGAAGAAATAAAAGCTTTTTCTGTTTGACAGATCTTCTGGTTCCAGCCTCTTAAATCTGTAAATGTGCTGCTTTTCATCTCTTTATATGGATCTAAATTTAGTATATTTTGGGATTCGGTTGATTGAACGAAACGAGCAATTTAAATGTCAATCAATTGATCAAATTGTTATAGAGAGAACATTCATTGGTTGCAGCCCTAGGAGTTAGATAGAGTACAGGATTATGTGTTTCATGAAAGGTAAAGTATAAAGTAAAGAGCCAGAACATGAATTATGGAGAATGATGAAGGGATTGAAACGTGTGAAGAGATTTAGTGAAGGAATTATGGCTTTTTATTGAGACAACAGTGAGGAAGAAGAAGAAGAAGAAGAAGAAGAAGAACACTGTGAAGAAGACGAGGAAGAAGAAGGGGAGGCAGGAGAATGGACAGGAGGGCTCATCAATGCCGAGGCCCCGTCTCTACGATCATCTCCAATATTTTCTCAGCAAACTGAGCAGCGGCGAGCCCCACAGCTCCACGTGGACTCTCCGGGACGCACAAGCCGAGGCTGAAATTCCTCTCCGGCCTTATCGACGGGCAGCCATCTAATCAGCAGCCGCTTCAATTTGGCCCAACACACCTCTGGCCAGTCACCGCGGCAAACAGCTTAGCGCTGAGCATTGAGCCGCAAAAATGGCCCACACCCATTTCGCCTCGCCGGGAGAGCGGCCAGACGGTGGCCGGAGCGTGCAGTCGGTGTGGGTGAGTGTGAGGGGGGCCGAGGGGGGCCGAGGGGGGGAGAGCGATAGCACATTCCTCAAACCGTATGTCTGTTCAAATGTATCAGAAGTCACTGCACGGACGGATATGACTCGCCTTGTATTCCTCGACTCTGGGCAATATCACAGCTAAGTGGTGCAGCGGGGTGGTGGGTGATCGGAGGGGTGTGGGTGGGGGGGGGGGGG
>NW_022280051.1:5572599-5624798 GCF_004355925.1 Anarrhichthys ocellatus | reverse complement strand
GGGAGAGAGAGAGAGAGAGAACAGGGACCGGGGGAAGGAGGGTTATATTCAGTTTGTCAATTTATCAGCCTGATATTGGCCTTTTATTGGAGACTCAGACATGACGCTGTCAGTGGTGTCCACCTCTGACATGACAGACGAGAGGTGCTGCTGATCAATCACAGTGTTGTTGTACCGGTCGATGCCACACTGCTGCTCTGCCTGGTACTAGATGACGGGGTGGGGGGGAAGAGTGTATTTACACAGGTACTGTACTTAAATACTAATGTGAGGTGTTCACAGCCCTGCAACCGAAACAACCAAACAGCTCATTCTTCATCGACTTGATTCTTATTAAGTAGCGACAACCGGACAAGATAACAAAGAATATTTAGAAAATAAATAGAACATGTTCAGGGTTTATGAGACTGAGGTGGGGGGTCTGGGGGCATGCTCATTTTAAGGGTTTTTTCGATGGTGAAGTTATCCAGTATTTCAACAGAATATCTATTTTTCTTTCTTATATATTTAATAATCTTTTGACCGATGACGATTCAGCAGTATCATGACCACTCAGACCTGTTGGTTTACTGCCCGTTGCTCTCAGTGTTTCTGAGTGCTTCTAAAAGAGTACAGAGTACACACACACGTCTGTGTGAAAAACACAACACTTCATTGAAAATGTTCAAAGTTCCTTAAAAGTGTGATATGTCCGTGAGCAGCTTCAAAGTAAAAGAAATGTGGGCTGGCTCGGCCACAGAGCAGAAACTGGCAAACCAACAGAGAACAGAAAACATGGAGGGAAGAACTGAGACGAAGAGAGAGCTGACTGAGGAAGAGGCTGTCACAAACACACACACACACCCACACACACAGGCCTCTTACGCATGCTGAGGTTAAAGTCGTCCTCGAGATGAGCTGTGCTGTGTAATATCCATGCTTCTGGACCACTGATCAGCCAATCCAGAGCTCCCGATCACACTGACAGCAAGCAGCCCATCTCCTCTCGCTTCACTTCACTGGCTCCATCCCACGCACACACACACACACACACACACACACACACACACACTACTCATACATGCTATGAGCAGACAGGGAGTATGACTGGCCCCTTTCACCTTCAGACCGATACAAATGATACGGGCTAATTCCAGACGTAGCATTCACACACTCGTACCTGCCAGACTGAAGGAGAAGGCCTTTGACGGAGGAGTGGGTTGGAATACCTTATGATGGGTGAGACAGAGAGAGGACGTGGGAGAGAAATGCAGTGAAGTGACAGCGAGAGATGGACTTCATGTTGAAGTGCCTGGTTACACTAACATATTAGAGACTGGTAATCAAACTAAGTGAGAGCAGACAGTTAAACGCATGAATGCTGCCTTCAAAGTGAAAGAAAACCCAGCAACATAAAACCAGAATCAGTCGAAGGTAACAAAACATAAGGGAGGAATAAGGGCCAGCTGGTGCTGCTTGAATCTGCGTCGCTCGCAGCCCTACACGCGGTCATTGATACGTGCATGTTTTCAAATGTCATTTTTTGGTTTTAACAAGATTTACCTGAAGAAATGAAAGAAAGACAGAGATCTGATCTGCCTAAAAGCAGCCCCTCTGTTCCTCCTGTCTCTATTGTCTGAATGCATGTGTGTCCACAGGAAGTTAAGCAAGTTAAATTAAAGTTTAACGGACAGATCTCGAGACGTGCCGCTCGCATCGAATCACAGCCACGCCGTAACAGGAACACTGTCAAAAACTACAGCTCGAGTGAGAAGACGTCTCCGTGCAACAAGTCTTCCTCATCGGCGCCTCACCTTCCATCTCACCTCCCCGACTGACATCACAACCCGAGACAAGGCTGCAATTGATGGTCGAGTCTGATGTGCCACGTTCTTACTTCACCCGACCATTTTACTTGTCAGACGGAGGGTAAAGCTGGAGGCCATTACCTCCACAGCTATCCCTGAGGGGGAAAAGCTGCAATGGAAAAGGCCCCGGAGCTTTTAAAAGTTTTAAGCTTTTGTTTCTCGTAACCTCGGATGACATGTTTAAACACCAGAAGCATCCGTCTTCTTCACAGGTAAAGAACACGCCTGTATTAGACAGGAGGGGACCTATGAATAGAAATGGCTCAAGCAAACACACACACACACGTGCACGCTCCTGAACACACACATGCCGTGCCCTGCACAGTCCGGCGGGCGGATTGGGGGTTTGTGTTGTCTCCAGAGGCAATTCTTGTTTGTCTGCTCACAAGTCTTTTCCTTCCTCTTTAGGCGGAAGAGACGGGTCAGCGTCTGTATTCCCTCGGCGAACGTCTCGTTTCGCAGCGCGGCGGTAAAGAGAAACGAGAGGGAGGGGTTTTTGTTTTTTGATGCGACACACAGAAATGGGAACACAATGTAAACATGCCAAATGCCCGTTTTCCCGTGGGAAATCAGGCCTTGTGAAGACAGGGTGTCAGAACACATTCAAACATGCCGTATTGCTTGTCTTGGCGCGCCTGCTTTAAGGCAGAAAACACAACGACAAGAAGGGGAGGAAAATAAATCGGAGGAGAACTCAAAGCAGTTGTACAAGCCAAGCAGATGGAGAACCAAACAAGAGGAAAGAAAAATAAATCATCAAAGTTTTAAAGTGAGCGTCACCGGATCGGAGCTGCCATTTAGTGCGTGTGACAGCACTCTGAGATGTGCACGCCGACTGAACTTTTCCTCTTGCTTTTCTATAATAACAGGCATATGCACATTTGTCCTTCCGAGTGCACGTACAGAAGCCTACACTGCAGTGATTAAGGAGCTGCCTTCATGTGGCACAATGTGGCAGTCAGTCAGGGATGGAGCCTGAATATCTACAGAGCAAGGAATCTCAGTCTGTGTGTTTGTGCTTCCCATTGCTTATCTCAAGAACCGTTGGTCTGATCTACTTCACACTCGGCGGGTGTTTTGCTGGGAACGCAATAGAGTGAAGTGTTGAATTTGGGGAAATTCGGACACGCAACACAAGAGCAACCCTGCAAGTTTAGGCCCGCTGCCCCAACGGGCAAATCACTAGCGCTGTGAAAGCCAAAGTAAGGTTTTTAAATAAACCAACACAAGTCAGCAGCTGTCCCCAGACAAAGACAATCACAGAAGACACAGTCCAATGTTTCTGTAAGTTATTAATAATGATAATTTAAGTGTCAACGTCATGACCTATTCGCTACAGCCCGAGTAATTACCCATGTAGCCCCAAAGATGTCCGCTCTCGTTAGCAAAAAGAAGGCCGATGCGCTTATTTTGCGGGAATAGGTGGAAACGGCACAAATCTCCGCTCCCATCTTAAAACTCACCATCCAACAAAATATGCAACTCTGCAACTCATCCTAATACAACGGTTCGTATGATATCCTACGAAAAGTTACTCCAAATATTTTTATGGGCGTTTTCCTACAAAAGCCAGCAACACGTGTCAATTTCCTCTCTTTACATGCATACGGCCTTTTCAAAATAAACTTCCGTGTTCATAGGAAACTCAGTTCGGTTTAGAAAAAGATGGTGGCGTTAGGAAGTGGCGCTACTGAAGTATGCAAGTTACGTGACAAAAACATCAACATTTGGCAGTCTTTATACTTCCTCGTTCCTTACATGAATAACCTACGCATTATTTTTCGGAGGTTTAGCTACGCATGCTGGATGAGACCGGCCTGAATTCTGCCACCAACAGCCGGACCGAAACTCCCGTCAGGGGGAGCCGTCAACCCTCAATCGTCTGGGTTTTTGCAAAGGCAACGAAATGTAAACGTGAAGTTACTACCAGTTGATTGATGTGATTTTCTGATCTCAGCACGCCTTTGTGTTAAAAAGCAATACTACAACGTGCATCTCCAATAGATATTTCTATCTCTGTGCGTCAATCTCTTCAGCTTTTTGTGGACCTTAAATTCTTAAATCACTGTTTTTCCTTAAAATAATATCGTCTCTGGGGGAGTTTCAATACAACCCAACCCTCGCCGGCGTCCTGGCAAGTGCCAAAGCAGAACCGACGCCGTGTGAGAACGTTATTCTAAATAAACCGCCTGATGACTTATGCAATGAATCGCCACAGGAAAGGATATTATCATTCTACAGTGCTGGGCGGCTGATTGGAGTGGAGAGACAGAAGGGAGTGGAGGGGAGCCGGTGTTGGAGGGTTTTGTGGGGGGGGAGAACGCCACGGTCCTGATTTCCTTCTAGCGGGGGGCCACTGCTCCAGTAGCCTGGCACAGAGCCAAACACACTGGCTTTAGTTTGTTATTGAGGGAAGGCAAAGCAATCAATCTGGAGGCTGGAAGGAAAAGGAGAGTGAAGAATTATTTTTGATAAGTCGTCTGAGGAAAACATAATCACGGCTGTGCGGTGTGAGCTTGTGATGGGCGTTAAAAAAAAAGAAAGAAATCTCTCTCTCTCTCTCTCTCTCTCTCTCTCTCTCTCTCTCTCTCTCTCTCTCTCTCTCTCTCGTGAATGGAATTTTTTTGGACTTGTGTGAAACCCAGAAAGGTGTTCCTGCCTCAGCTAGCGACGGATGTGTCAGAGAACAAGACGACATGGAGCTCTCGAGGGACTTCTTTAAGTGTCACTGGGAAGCTTTAATGCATGCACACACACACACACGCATGCACACACACACACACACACACACACACACACAGACAGAATACTTTTTTGTCAGAAGTGCTGAATAATAGTGCTGTACTAAGCAGGCTGGGCCAATTAGGCCCGATGGGACTGGGAACAAGCACCAGTGTGTGTGTGTGTGTGTGTGTGTGTGTGTGAGTGTTTGTGGACTATCCTTGAGTCATAGGCAGACAGAAGGACTGAACGTCAGAATATTGTCAGACATCTGCCTGCCTGCCACTGTAACACACACACACACACACACACACACACACACACACACCATGACAGCAGGAGAGGAAGAAGGCGAAGGAATTGGAAGCATGTTTAGGAAGCAGGATGCTGTGTAGACGAGCCAGTGGAGGATGTGACCTCGTGTCTGTGTAGTAGAAACCAGCGTTAAATCTGCACTCTCACTTTTTTCGCAGAACTTCCTCATACGGCGAGCGCCGTATGAGAGCAGCGCAGAGCGGTGGGGATGCTAACATGCACTCGCCTACGTAAACAAAGCACAGAAAAGCATGGATTACAACACACACAGAGGGAGTGTTTTGTCATTCTTTGCTCAGGACGCCATTACTCAACTAAATCTTTAAAAAACAAATAGTTGTAGTGAAGCCTTAAGTTATAGTGCTGAGCCTGGTAAGCTGGGTCTAAGAGGGCGACTGTAAGAGAATAAACCTTTTTGATTTAGACAACCACCTTTCCTCCGTCTCAACTACTTGCTAGTATTCAAGAGTCTTAAAGTTATCTTATCCATCAAACTATTTTGTTGTCGATTGTCTATTAAGCGATACAGAATAATTACACACTGGAGGAAAGGATTGAAAGAAACCAGGGGAAAGAAAATAAGGTAGGAGATGAATGATACGAGGAGGAGTGGACAGACGGATTAAAGGAGAGATAATTACAGGGAGAGGGAGAGCAGGAAATAAAGGGAGAATGGAAGAACACTGAGGGGGAAGGAAAGGAAATGAAGTAAAAAGGCAGGTACTGGGAGATGAGGTTGGAGGGACGGCAAACAAGCAACAACAAAAAGTAGAAAGTAAGAGCGGAAGTAAGGAAAAATAAGACGGTTTAAGTGAAATTCTCGGCGAGGATGAACAAGCCCAGGGAGGCACAGTTGCCCGTTGCTACAGCCCAGTCGTATCATTGCCTCCTGTGGGTTTTCCTCCAACACTCCAGAAGGTTCCACCTACACAACACACACTGCCTCACATATCTATTAGGCCCCATCTGTGGGCATGCGCACACACACACACACACACACACACACACACACACGACAGTCTTCTGAGGAACTCAACAAATCCATTGAAAATAGTCCTTAGGGGCAAAACAGTCTGTTCTTTCACACATTACCACTCATTGTAAAGTGCTGCTGTCTGCTGAGTTGCAGAGTAACAAGCTACTTGTCTGATATCACTAAACCTCAATATTTACAGTCTATGGCCAATTAAATCAACATATAGACAGCTTGCATTGCTTTCATTGACAAGCAAACAAGCTAATTTAATAGGATGCCATGCTACATCCTAACTATCCACTTAGTTTGCTGCTCTACCTTCTAGACTGTTACTTCTGTCTGTGGGACACATAAGGACCTGTGAGTGGCCCATCGAGGCTTTCACTTCATCTAACAAGTGTTAAACAGGACCAAAACATATGATATATATATAACATGTGAAGTTATCCGTTTTCTAAGGATAGCACTGAAGAAAAGCTTAAAAGGAAAAAGATTTACCCTTTAAAAAGGACTAAATGATGCATATAAAAAACAGAAATGTAGCTGTGAGGTCGCAATAGACGTTGAAAGAATGTAAACGTCTAGATAAAACGAGGGAAATTAAAGAAATAATGTGTGGATCAAGGGGAAATATTTACAATAGCGATGGTATAACCATCCTATGGGGCTCATGAATATTCATACTATAATTAATGGTCTTAATAGATGGATCGAGATGCATGGATTCTGTACATATGAGAAGGTCTTTAGCTGAAAGACAAACTACTGATGGTGTTCTTGTGTTCTTACTCGTTCATGGCATCTGTTTCTGGCCACATAAGAACTTTTACTCGGTAAAAGCATCGTTGGACCTCCACACTGTACCGAAATATTGTTGCTGACCAAGTGCTTTTCTTCGTTATAGGTTTCCACACTGCAACATCTTGTCAAATGGAAAGCAGGCACATGACAGGGTCTTCACCACAGTCTAGATCTCAGACCAGGAGAGACCCTTGGGGGTGAGGGGACACCAGATCTTTGCAGCATGAATGTGCCCCCAAAACATTTCTAGAACAGACGTTGGTCTCAAGTCGTGGAGCAGGGTCCCTGAAGAAACCTCCCAGCACTGCGTTGAATCTGGGCCTGAAGGCAAAAGGGGTCTTGCCTTCACAAAACGTAGGTGTATTTACAAATAACTCGAGTAAATTTAGATTTATTCTAAATGTATATTTGCCTGACTGCTTCGACAATAAGTTATGAGTCCAATATATATTTCACAACATGTAGTTAGTGATTTCTCTGCTTCTTCCACCAACTTGTTTCTTTTCCTCTCTCCATCTCCCTCCTCAGTCAGCCAAGTCCCAAAGCGATTGTTAATCTAATTCCACTCGTACCGGAGTGGATGCTGCTCACCTGATTCCGGTAAGTCTCCGATGACGCACTCCAACTCTGGTACAATCAGACGGCGACAGGCCCAGGAGCCCTGCAGCTCCACTAATGTCTTTGAGAAGCCTCGGTCCCGGAGTGGATCATTAAACCGGAGAATACCGGTGGCAGATGAACCAAAGGCGCAAGAGCTTGTTGGATCGCTCCCAAAACAGAGTGTGAGAAGAAAGGAAGGTAAAGAACGGGATAAGAAAAGTCCCTTCGTCTAAACACCGCTCATTAGCAGAAACAGGTATGGCAGCAACTGATGACAATGATAAAAGAAAGAAGAGGATGTCATGGGAAGTAGGAGGAAAGACGCGGGGCTGCTGACAATGAAGGAATGACAGCTCCATGCTGAATAGGCAGGAGTGTCTAATGTGCTGTTAGACATCCGCATCAAAAAACTGTCTCTACTCCAACAACTGTTCCGCTTCCTGTCAATTAGGTGCCAGGAAATTGCGTGCACATTTGTCCAAGCGGGGTGACACACACACACACACACACACACACACACACCTCGACTACGTAGTTAAAAGAGAACAGAAACCCACCCACGCATGTAACACACACCTCATCAAGCTGCAGCGAGCGAGCCATGATTAGTCTATCCGAGTCTCAGCGTGCGGCTACGCATTTTGCTCGACTGAATGTGCGTTAAGCAGATATTTTCTATGGTTTGTTTGACAAATACAAAGTGAATGCAACAGAAGCGTAATCAAACTTCCTGAGGTAGCTGTGACTTTGAAGAAAGAAAGAAATAAGGAAATAGAAGGAAAGTGGAGGCCTCGAGGAAAGGGGGCGCAGAGGACCGCTGTTACCTGAATAGTGATGACCAGACATGCAGAGCTGAATCAAGTGGAGAGCTGCCATGAGCTGGCAATTAGTCACCAGCACCCAACAACACACGCTGCTACCACACTTTCAAATGAGACAAACTGTTCCTCTTGGCCGTTACTCCTCACATTGCCTGCGACATGTGGAAGAAGACATCTTCAGAATTAAACCCTAATTGAGTTAATTTCGGCGGAGGACGCAGACTTCAGGTACACCGCGTGCGTGCGCATTTTGATGGAAATGATGTTGGTGAATGCTGCAAGTTGTTGCTGCCCTTTGCCGCCCCCTCGGCCCTGAACTCCAACCAGCCATGTTGCACTTAGACGTAACAAGCTCACAGAGAAACAGCCACGACTTTCCTGTCGCCTGCTTCTCTCTTGTGAGATTATTTTAACGAGGTAACGGGTCAGTGTCCGGTTCTGACCTCTGCGAGGTTGTATACCACATAAATGATGTTTATGCAGGCGGGCTGTAGTGTGAGGAGTCAGAGGCAAACGTGAGGACGACGTCTGGAGGGGGGGGGGGGGATTTTTCTTCACAAGCCGATTGGCTGCGGCGGCAGACGGGTAGACGCTGTTTAATTCATTTGGTGCATGTTGAGCGCAATGTGTCGGATAGTCTGTTCTCACCGCCTGGCTGCTCTGATCTCATCCCCTCGCAGAGGACTTTTATATAAGCCTCAACATCAACATTGCTCTCAGTGACGATTACTTCAATGAAGAGGAGAGGAGGGGAGGGGAGAAGGAGAGGAGAGGGAAGGAGAAGAGGGAGCTTGAAAAGGGGAAAATAAGTGGAGAAGGAAGGGAGAGAAGAGGGAGGAGGGGGAGACAGGGAGATAAGGAGAAGAGAGGCTGAAAGAAGAGAAGAAGGAGCAGAGAGGAGCAAGGGGAGGAAAAAAGAGGGAAAAGAAAGTGGGGTGAAGAAGAAAAGAAAACCTAAAACTGGAAAGGAAAGGAAATGAAAAGGGCAGATGATAAGGTGAGAAAAAGGAGTTGAGAGAGGAGAAGGAAGCAGAGATGGGGAGAAAAAGGAGAAACCGAAAGAATGATGAAGAAAATATAGGAACGGTAGATATGAGAGAAAAGGATGAATAGGAGAGGAGGCAAGGAAAGGAGGAGAGGATAGGGACAGGAGATTAGCTAAGATGATAGGAGGCGAAGAGGAATAGAGGAGACGGAGTAGAAAGAGGAGGACAAAATGAGAAACAGAGAAAAGAAAAAAATGAGAGAAGTTATAAGAAAAGATGGAAAACAACATCAAGGAAACAGAAAGAAGAAAGCATGCGAGACAAGACGAGAAGGAGGAGAGGAAAGGAGGCGAGAAGAAGGACAGAAGGAAAATGAAAGGGGAGTCGAGATGACACGAGGAGAGGAGAGGAGAGAGCTGAGAGGACACAGAAGGATGCAGGAGAGACAGAGCTGAGGGGGAGGAGAGCAGAGGAATGTTCTGGCGTGATTGTTCAGATGTGAAAAAAAAACAACATTTTCTTTTGTCTTATAGCACACATGTTCTCCCCTCCTCATCACACACACACACACACACACACACACAGAAATGTCAGTCAATCACGGCGAGTGCTCGCTGTTCTTTGTGTTCGTCTTATCTCTCCTGTCAGTCGACAGTTTGCGTTTGCTCAAACAGCAGATCAGGAGGCCTACATTGAGAGACTATCGACTCTCTCCCACTTCTTGAATAAACACGTACATCTGCATCCAGCGGCTGTCCGCGATGAAGAGCGTGAGGAAGGGGTGGACACGGAGGTTCAACCAGTACGGTTCGTCTGAGGGCTCACGGTCACTTAGGAGGAAGCAAATATCTAATATGGATATTCTATAAAGCTTTAAAGCTCGTATGACAATAATACATTAACATTGTATTTTAAAGGTGTGAGTCTTTGAAGGGAGTGTTAATATGCATTAAAGTGGAGGTCACATATAGTATATTTGTCTTAAATGCCTGCTCTGGTCTCCCTCCCATACATTCAGCCGGCTTTGACAGCTACTCGTTACTTTCTTCCAAAGGCCGACAGCTCATCACGATGATCGACAGGTGCTCGGGTGGAACACGACCCACCGAAGAGGAGGAAGGTGAGACTTATGCTGCTTTCCATTGACCGCCGAAATCGGGATTAGGAGCCAGGAACGACGTCACACACGTTACTGGTTTCCAGCACAAGTCGATAGACGTCTGACTGGAGGTGTGTGTCTTCAATGGCCTCACGGTTTGATTACGATTCAACTAGCTGGCCGATGCTAAGCTACGATTGGCTCGACAGCGTGACTTCGCAAAGGGTCAGGTGCCTGCAACTACTGTCATGTATTTAAGAAAATCTTTTTCACGTTTGTATACATATGTAGCCTCATTCAGTGTTTGCATATAGCAGCATTTAAACAATGGAGTATAAATAGATGAATCCAAAGTGTTTATAATAGAACAGTTGGAAACTAAAAGAAGTGGATTGTGTTTCTGCACGAGCATGCAGAGGGGTTTGCTCTATAAGGCGTCGTTAAGTGTTTGATGTTGTAGATCAAACACAATATACAAGAGATGGTTATTGTTCCTCGGGGGCAGGTTGAACAGTAGGACGGGCTCTGGTTTATTTTAGCTGCCAGAAGTAAGCTTCAAAAAGCTCCGAGCCACGAGTTAAGACACACAAAGATGAATGCTCTGAGAGAGATGTCACACATACAGTCAGTATATAAAGAGTTCATATAGATGGAGCACAGCTTGAAGCTGGACGTGGTTGCAAAGCATGTTTTAAGATAATCGAACATCCATGAAAAGGACAGAAAATGGTCTCAACCAGGTGAAGGTCAATTCTTGTTGTAAATGGACGTTTCTTAAATACAGGAAGTGTGCTATTGTAAGAGGAAGGTGTAAACTAAGAAGTGGAGCTGCAACTTGGGCACATAATAAAGTTCATCTCCATTTTATAGTTTTTTAGATTCTTTCAGGGTTTCCTTTGAATATTAGAACCCAGCCCGTTTGTAGCTTCTGATGCATAATAAGTAGCTCATGTTGAGCTTTACCTTCTTTTATCTCGTCAATTTCTTGAACAAGAAGCATTTTCTGAGCTGTCAACATGACAGAAAAGGAACATAAAAGAGTGCAGAGTGAAGCCTACACACTGTCAGTACATACTTGAGCAACACTGTTTCAATCCTGAGACAAAATACTCTGCAAATCAAGAGTTTTTGATCCAATAAAGCTTTTTAAACACTTTATGAACTTTGGCAACAAACACTAACACAAGCAATATGAATACATAAATGATATGTCAAACAATCATTGGCTATACAAGGTGATCTTTCAATTCAAGGCCATTATCCGCCTCCTCTCAGTGTAGCACGTGAACATGCACTCCCCAGACAGACAGTGAATTACCTGTAGGACGCGGCCATCATCTCCATACGTAAGATGATTATCGAGTATGGGAACACAAATGGATTGTGCCGATGACTGCAGCGGAGGTGCTGAGAGATTTCATGGTGTAGAAATGAACACAACAAACCTCATATCTATGAAGTTTATGAGAAAATAAACACATTAAAGGATGCAGAACGTGGACAAGCGCTGGATGTGTACATGTGCAGCCCACACCGACATGGGGGGGGTAGCGACTAGCTATCAAGCCGCTGTGATCTCGCCATTGATCAGCGCGCGGATCAAAGCGGGGAGCATGCCTGCGGAACCGTGTTGGCTAATTACCAGGTCCTGTGAAGGATTTCGGTCTTTAAGCATGGCCTTTGGGCCTCCCTCCCATAGCGGGGATCCTATGATCAGGCCACGCAAGACCTGACAGGTAACGAGATGAAGCCTACGATTATACACACTCAGCTGGCATATGCTCGCCATGACTGATTGGCCTTGGCGCTGGCAGACTTCAGTGCTTCCCTGCAGAGGAGGCATCTGTGAGCCTCAGACTGATGTTTTGCGGAGTACACCTCAAAAGATCGCTTTGTCATTCATGCCGGCATTTTCTGGCGCTTTCAAACTGGCTTTGTCGCCAATGATGGCATCACCACATTCAGCATTTGTGCTCTCGACTGAGCGAGGAGGCTATCATGATGTGAGAGTGATGTAGTCATGACTTCCTGGTGTGCAACAGGTTTGACAGATTTAGAGTCAGTTTGGGCCTTGCTTCTTTAACATACTGTGAGTCCTCCTGGGCTTGTTGCCTGCACAGTCAGAGGCGGTTGCTATAGAATGCACACTTGCAGCACAAATCTTTTTGTTTGCTAACCTCTTCACGTAGCAATGCACGTCGCTTGGCAGGTGGATTTGTTTTCCTCCGACCAAGGTTTGTGCCACCTGCCGTCTACTGAGGCTAACTCTCTGACTATGGAGAAGTACCTCATACCTCCATTTCAAAACACCCCAACTATCCCTGAAAAGGTTTTCATTTCATTTTCATAGTTAACCCGGACAGCGATTATTCTCCAACTAGCTGCTTGGACACAGGAACAAATATCTAGGATGAGATATTTAAAATCCTACTGTATTCTGATTGGCTCACCCTGATACTCCTACCCTCACCAATCTCCCTCCTCATGCCTAGCCAATCGAACCAACAAAAGCAACTAGGAGCAGCCAATCAGAGGAAGAGTAGGGAGGGTCATACTTTCACAATGTAGGAACCAGCATACCCTAGAAACCTCGATCAGAACCATAATGGTCTTGTTGACTCACTCAGCGTTGCATGTCTGTGTGTAGCAATGTGGTCAGCAGAGAGATAAACACTTTTGACTTCATCGTTTTGGATTCAGGCCAAGTCCAGACTGTCCGTCCATCGCCGGGCCTCAGGGCCTGAGTGAATCAGGCCGGGTCAGGCTTTTGGCCGAAATGCGGCTTCTATATTGGCTTCAAAAGCTTTTTTTGCTCCGCACCGACCCAGATGCTGAAGGGATCCAGGCCACGCTTCACACTGAAGGTCTTTTACTGGGCCGACCTTACCACAGTGCATAAACCTAACACAGAAAATGTTTCCCCGACAACCTGTCACACATAAGCACTTGCCACAAGTTATGGAGTGCTAGGCTGCGTGTGTGTGTGTGTGTGTGGGTGTGTGTGTTTCAGTGTGCATGCTGCCTGGCAGAGCACCAAGTGCACCCCTACCTCTGCTGTCACTCTTGCTCTCACACTGGAACAACCGGGGCATGTGGCCTCTCCTCTCTCTCCCCGACAGCACGGCTAACACACAAACGCACAAGCAGCACTCTCCCCCCCGCGGTGCCGGAGCTGCTGATGGACACACGGGTCTGCTGCTGGAGCGCTCTCATATTTCAATTACTCTGTCTCCCTCTTGCTCCCTTTTCTCCACACTCTCCATCTTCTTTTTTTTTTTTTCCGGTGACACAAAACGCACACCTCACTCCGAGTCAAAGGTTTATTTTCAACTTTTACTGAATTCCCCCGCCCACCCCGAAGTCAAAGCAGTATTTTCTCTTTCATCCGTGGACCGCCACCGCCGCCGAGCTTAAAACGATGGGCTGGAGCTAATAAAACGGAACAAAATGGAAGCCCCTACCTACCTCTACCCCCACCAACAGGAAGAAGACGAAGAATAGAGAAGTGACAGTGGCTCTGATAGCCACTCATCCGTATAATCACATCCTGCTATTAGGATACTGCAGCTATCTGATGCCATTTGTTATACCAGTGGATGAGCATTAGTGCTCATTAGTCACATGCATTAGCTCCTGGATCGGGCCTGTCAGAGGAGTCGGCGTGGGATTTAATGCGCTGGAATAGTGGACGGGCTGGAAGAGTGATGTATAGACAAAAGGGTGGATTGGTGGACTGATGGATGGACAGATGTATTGACTGGTGAGGTGATTGACAGACAAAGAATGGACATGTATGCTTGTGTACTTGCGCACCATAAATGAATGATAGATGGATGATTGTAGGAGGATAACTGTGGCTGAGTTCTCCCAGAATAAGGTTTTGAAGGCGGATGCTAACACTTTTTGATTTGAGGTAACACATGCTGGTATTCTTTGTTTTTTAAAATTCACTGGTGCTGAAACGATTAGTCGATAGACAGAAAACTAATCAACAATTCTGACTACTGATTATTGAAATATTTACGTCAGTTATAAAGAATTAAATGTCAAACATTCCCTAGTTTCACCCAAAAAAACCTTAAAACAAGAATCATTATGAGACACATCATCAGGGGCGTGTGCTCGGTAAAAGAAGTAGATTGGCCAATCACTTCGAAGGGTCCTGAAGAAGGCAATGAGTTCTAGCCAATCAGAGGCAGAGTAGGGTGGGTCTTCATGGAATGAGAAAAAAACAATCAAACTATTATGAATAGCAGGCCGCACAACTGCCAATGACTGTGAGAGAAGTAATCTGGCATGCGGATGAGAGGGCACTTCAACAATACCAAAAGACTTGTTTATTAATGTTAATCATTCAACAAATAAAATGGACGAAAAGATGTCTTACTGTCATTAAAACATGAGACTAAAGGCTATAAGAGATGGTGGAGAGTTTTTACGACCCTGTCCGCCAAAATGACGAACAACCAGAAAGTTGAATGCAACCTGTAGTTGGGAGAACTCTGGTTCTAAGCTGAGTCAGCCTGTTGTTAAACAGAAATGTTCTAAGTGTGCTATACTCTGGGCTTCACTTTTAGGGCCGAAACAGCACGGAGCTGGTGCTGTGCATTGTGTTTTCTAGCACTTACCAATGAGCCTTTTGTAGTGAAGACCAGTGAAGAGCTCCAACACCGGCACCATACAGCGACTCTCTTCTCCTTTTGGACTGTTGGTCAGAAAAAGAGATTTAAAAACATCACCTCGCACTCTTGACAGGCATCCCTCTTTTCATATACGATAGCCTGAATGATAAAAGTGACAGCAGTATAAGAATAGCTGTCACACTTAAGTGACAATGAGTAGAAACAACAGCGGTCCAAATGCAGTCATAGGTTTGTGCTTTACATGTCTGGCTGTTTGTTTGCTCCAGTCTTATTAGATCACATTCTGCTTCACCATTAGCAAATAGCAACAGTCCAGTTCCCAACGGGCGTCATTAAAGTTTAATCAAATCTGAATTAATCGTGCGTGCTTGTGAAGAAGCCGATCAAAATGTCTCATTAGAATCAATCATTCGGGTTAAGGACTTCCATAAAAATGAAACAGCAGCGCTGATGAGTTCTGGAATGAATATATAATCACACAAACACGCCGTCACGTCGTGGCTGACGCCCGCTAATATGGGATTGTTCTGAAGCTGCAGCAGCCAGTGCACGTGTGCAGAGACTAGAACGTCCTGTCGGTCTGTGTCCACGTCCGTCTGTCCGCTCAGTGGGTGGGGGGGGGCTGGACCGGCCCCCGGTAAATGTTAATCAATAGCACATCCCTATTGGAGGCAAGCAGATGCCACCTCCACCTCTGTGCCGCTCCGCGTCTTGTCTTAATGAAAGCTCGGGTCAGAACCACAGCTGGGGTACACACACACACACACACACACACACACACGGGCGCGTACAGAAACACTGAGTGAATGATGGATGAAAGAGGAGACAGAAGAAAGGGAAGGTTGACTGCGGGAGTAAAAGCAGTATGTTAGTTGAAGGTGGCCGACAGGAACGAGGGCGGAGCGGGAGCTGCTGAACCGGCTAAAGTAATGAGGCCGGCATAGCAGGGAATACTGCTAATATGGTGAGATCAAACTACTGATACACCTCTAGGAACACGCTCCCTGGGATCCCTGCACTTAGATGTGACACCCCGCTGACTCCCACACACACACAGACCACACACACGCTACTGTGGCTAGGCTTCATGCTAACTGTTTTATATGAATTTAGATGTACTGAATAACAAAAGGATGCACGGGAATGACAGACTCCCGGGGAAATTCATGAATATTGCAACAGGGTGGGCAGCTTCAGTTTAAGATGAAAATATGTTTTTGATGAAGGCGTGATGGAAAGAAACAGAGTAAAAAATACTGATGGAGGCTCATATGTTGTTCACTTTTACTGCAGTATCTGGTGCATGGGAGGCAGAACGTTACGTTATTAGAGCCTGCTGGAGACAACTTTACCTCTCCACACATATTGTTGAACACGTTGACGTCTTTCAGCCCAGAAAGGCCAAGTTTGAGGGAAACTTTGAGTTGTTTGAGTTAACTGTTGGCTGTGAATGTCTTGTCCAGAACAATTTTATTTAATCAAAGTGATTAACATTTAAGAAAATGCTTCAATTCATTCCGCTCGTTACATTCATACGGCCTTTTTAAAATAAAGTTCTGTCTTCACAGGAAACTCAGTTAGGTTTAGGTAAAGATCATGGTTTGGGTTCAAATAACTATGGAAGCTCCATTACTGAGGCACCCAAGAAATGTCAACGTCCACTTCTCGTTTCACACGGGGAATGACCAATGGTGTCCTGACATAAAGATGGTTAAAGATCATACTTCCTCATTTATGATTACGTGACAAACATACGAAAAGCGTGTGTGGGCTATCTATGAATTACAGCACTTTATTGTTCGTAGGTATTGCTGCGAATGCTGCACGACACCAGCCTGCACAGTCCCATAGTACACGTCATTCAGCGTACTAACTACAGTTATTCAGTTGTTTCTCAGTTGTTCTGTGCTTTGTTCGAAAATAAGCGCTCAGTCTTGATTACATGTAAAACAGATGTTTGGCTCATTTAAGCACAAGGTCTCTGTTAGTCTTATTTCCCTGATAGGACTGGAGGTCAAATATGTCCCACCTGGTTAACAAAACACCACATCAGCACGCACAAGGCCGGCAAAGGATCCCGCGCTAATGTAACAAGTGCGTTAGTGGCGGCAGGTTTACAGCCACCCCCCCCCCCTTCTTCCCAAAATCCTCCTGGCCTTCGCAGCTGCAAAGAAATGGAGCCAAACATGCGACTGTACAGCTCATCTCGCTTTGTCTACGAAAACAAAACAAAGAAAAAGGTGAATAAGACCGATTGTTCGCTCAAAGACGTTTCTTTTGTGAAGGACACGCCTGCACACACTAAGAATACAAAGTGAGCGCTGTGCGCGGCTCCTGAGGGAGGCCTTGTCAAATAAACAATGAGGCGCGATTAAACGACACTATTAAAAGAAATTAGCTCGAGTCGTCAGGGAGAGAAAGAGAGAGATTTAGATTTGCATCCGTCATTAAGTAATGGAGTTGTTTGAATGCTGGCGCCTTGCGTCGGGACACGTCGACGCCAAAGCGGACCTTTCATGTTCCCCGTGTACAGCATCCCTCTCGCTTAAACTCCACGGGCCTGCCAGAGCCGCCTGAGCGAGGCAATCGCTCACCGTCTCACACGTACAGTACACACACTTCCAGAGAGAGGCTGCATGCATTCAAGCGTTCTCTAAACTAATAAACCTGCCTATGGACTTAGCCGGTCTTAGTCTGAAGTGTCATTAGAAGTGTCAGGCAGCTGTGGCAGCCTGTGTGGGGGCTAAGAGGCTTGAGCTCCCACCGTCTGTAATCCCCGCAAACAAAGTACACGCTGCAAAATAAATATATAAGTGAATAATACATGCAAACATGCTGGTGCACACACACACACACACACACACACAAACACAGTCTTACAGTAGGTGATGCGAAATAAAAAGACGCCCACGAAAAGCTTCAAAGCAACAGTGGAAATGCGAAGTCATGTATATGGCAATGCGCCTTAGAAAGTAATCTGACACGCTGACGGCTGCGCCAACAGGCGCGGTGTGAGGTGTACAAACCCTCTCACACACACACAAACCCTCTCTCACACACACACACACACACACACACACACACACACACACGCACAGTCTGGGTTCACTTTTAGGGAGGCAGCACAAGAAGCACATTTGGCAGAAAGACACACAGAGCTTGCTAAGTGGTAATAAAGGCCAAGGCTTATTAATGGGACAATCTGACAACCAGCAGTTCTGTGCTGAGGATTCTCACACACACACACACACACACACACACACACACACACACACACACACAGTCTCATTCCTGATAGCTGTAAGTTATTGGAGAGGAGGTAATGTTGCTGGCCAGCGTCTCCCTATAGTCACATTTCCACTTGGAGATGAAACAGCTAATTGGACATGGGACCTTCTCAGCTCTGCAGACTCAAGTAATGGATTTGGATGAAGACCCCCCTCCCAACCTGCTTTACTTCACATTTTATAATCCTCTCTGCTGTATCTGCTCCTCAGCCCCCAACTGAAGCACACCCAAAACCATTTAACCCTCCACTTTCATTCAAGATGTTATTTAATCGGCTCGGGTGATGTGATGAGATTATCGTTCAATACGATATTGGCTGGCCGAGATAATGCTCCTCAAGTGTCCACGACATCGCAACGATATTCAATTATTCTGCTCTATGCAGTCTCTCTCTGATGCTGTAGGTCATCAAATACGCAGACGTGATGTCTGCTCTCGTTGGCTAAAAGAATGCAAACGCGACTATTTGTCGATTCTTTGGTTTGAAAGAAAACAGAAAGGAAGATGAGAACGTGGACCAAGTGATCTGTAAGCTGTGCTACAGGAACTAATACTGGAAAACCTCATATTCTGTGTCAATCCATATTTGTTGGCGTTTAGCCTTTCAAAAAAAACCTAAAACATTTGCGCTGCGGTAAAATAAATCTGTCGTCTCTGCCACTTACCGCACACAAAAGCAGGCATGCATCACTGAGTTATATCTATTTGTATTACTCTGGTTCCTTAATATCCAAATGATGACAAACTAACTGAGGTCATTTTAACAAAAAGTGTCGGCCACCTCTTTTATTCCCTGCATCATGAGTAGAGAGAACATCTCTCCCACATGAACCCCCCGGTGTCCTCATCTTTTCTCTTCTCACTTCCAGCTCGCCGAGAAGCTATCGAGGCATTTCAGATATTCTTTTAAAACATTGGCTGCTATTCCATCTTCTTATGAGTAAGTGTTTATCTCCGTCTCTCACTCTCTCCTTTCCTCTCGGTGTCTCACTCTCTCCGGCGCTCCGGGTGTGAGTTTCTCTCCGACATCTTTTCTAATTAGCACGTTCTACACACAGCCGGGGTTAAACTAAATTGCTGAGATACAAGGAGGTTGAGGTCAACGGCTCTGCAAAGACCGTCAGCACAGATAATTGGAGATATCATTTTTCCTTCTTCTCTCCTCCCTTTGCTAAACATCCATGATGAAAATGACACCGCGTGGCACACAGACGGCTCGGCAGGGTGGCGGTGAGCCGAAGCGACGGCGCTTTATGAAATATGAATTTATTTTTAGAGGTAGAGGAAGACGAGTAATTAGGAGTGTGGAGAGAAAAATCACTTTCATGTCTCCTCTCGCTCCGTCTTTACTCAAACACTCTCAGGAAACAACTTGTGTGAAAAGTGACATCAGGGCCAGTGTTGGCTTTACCAGATATAAGATAATCTGCTACTCTGACTGCATGTGCACTCAGAACTGTTACAGATAAGCAGTAATCCGGTTGACTAAAGGAGCCCTTAAGCCCGTGTAACGGGTTCTGATCTTTCCTTTCTTTCATTGTTCTCTAGTGTTCTGGTCAATGCACCCTTTGCTCCTTTTAACCGTTTCTCTTCAGATTCTAGAAGATTTAGTGAAGACCTCTCCTGGTAACTGGAACCAATCAGCAGGACTGCTTACTCCTTTACTGTATTGTATAGCGCTACAATATCAACATGAACATTTAACTGAAATGATTTCACCTCCCTCCCGTTGCCGACATTGATCGTCTTGCTGTGGCAAAGGTTTCTCCTCGTGTCAGTGACAGTGGAACTCGAAGGCGACTCAGCATTAACTCTTATTTGTCCCCGTTACTTTCATTTAGCAGGTTTCTTAATTATGCTGCTGATGCTGTTAACATTTTTAGACATTCCTTTATGGATCTCCAAAAGCAGGACAATATAGGACATATGGGGCGGGGCTTGTGTGGTAGTATTGATTATGCTAATTAGCAAAGGTAGGAGGAGAAAGTTAAGATAAGAATCTAATATATATATTATATTATAACAGCAAGTCTCTAAAGTGGGCTTCCATGGGATCCTGAAGTGATTGTGTTGCGATGCTGGAGATCAGGCAGCAGGGGAAGAACCAAACAGACTGTGTCATCGAATGATTTCATGAAAACAGCTCGGAGTCCAAAAACAGGCAGGAACCACAGGCAGGCCACAAAAACCCAGAACTCCAAGCAAAATGGACGGGAACAGGGACCAGGTGGCAACAAAAGGATGAAAGACGAGCCCACAACCAACAGTGAGGAGACGGGGCTCTATAGATACACAAGAACTAATCACACAACCAGACACAGGTGGGATGACAGGACGGCAGGCTGAGAGCTGGAAGCTGATTGGTGGAGGAAACAGGGGAGCTCATACAACACATGTGATTCACAGGTAAAAGGAGGGAACGCCACAGAGACAGGAAGTCAAACAAACACAAGACACAAGAGACAGGGAACTTCAAAATAAAACAGAAACCAACATAACCAAGCAACATTGTTCTAATCTGTTCTTTCTTACATAATTCATTGAATTCTTTTTTTTGAATTAGGCTTTACTTCTTACTTCTCTACCATGATCGTGAGCTAAAAAGCTGTTTCAAGTCACTCATGTGAGGATATTCACAACTATCCCGATAACGGAAATTCACCAGGCTCAACTTATTGTGAGTGGTTTTATTTTTTATCCTAATCTGCAGTAAAATTCCTCGATCTGCAACCTAAATTCTTTTAGCCCAAAATCACAAATTTACCTCAAAGGACATACGACACCTTCTATCCTGAGAACAACCCCCCCCCCCCCCAAAACCCCCCCTTTGGGGGGGGGGGGGAGACAGCAACAGAGGAGCCATCCTTCATCCAGGATGGACAATAGTGCAATAGATGTGTGTACAGAAAAGAAAGATGTAGAGCAACAGCAAAGTTACAATATGGAAAATGAGAATGACAACAAAAAGGCTAAACGTAGTGTTTATATAGAAAGCAAATACTAAAAAATGTAAATAAAGTGTGTGAGAGTAAAACAATTCCTGGGAGGATTTTACCCTCACACACATCTAGTATTATTGATAACAGATGCACAAACTGTGTGTTGAGATCAGACTCTTAAAGCTAAAGCACATATAAGCCCAAGTCATATATGAAGTAAATAACGCAGACAACAAGAGATGCATGAAACACAAAGGGAGTTGTGAGAAAGGGAGGGAGGGGAGGGGGGGGCACTCTGGGAAAATGAGAGAGCAATATGTCAGCGTGGTAGCACCTCTAAAAGTCACCGAAATGCCAGGTGGCCCTGCTCGACGGGGAGAATCAAACCACGCGGCGAGTGTGTGAGAGCGCCTCGCATCACATGTCGAGTTTACAACATCACACAGACACACACACACACTTAAAGATAGAGCGCCGGTGACAACTCTGTCATCGTCTGTCTTTGATTTCTCTGTTATAAACATGCCACCATACTTTGTCACCCTCTCCTCTTTGATAATTATTCCTTTAAAGGTGGAAGGATGGCGCGTGTGTGTGTGTGTGTGTGTGTATCTGCTGCATTGTGTGTCGCTGGCACATTGTCTCACACGGAGGTAGGTGGGAGGATGATGAAGCAAATGCGTTAAAAATGTATTTTGGCTTCATTAATATTTCACACGGATGGGCGCGATGTACAAACCGATGACGACAACCCTCGCTCCAGAAAAAAGCCTCCCACAATGCTCTGCGACGGCGGTCGGCACGACCTGCTGAGCTTTGCTTTGCCGCAGAGTAAACAACGTCCCCCCTCGCCACCGCTTCCAAACGTAACTGTTTGACTCGTGGCTGTGACACAAACTTGAACCGATTCCTTCTATTCTCGCCCTCCCTCCCTCAATCTCCCGCCGTATCTTAGCGATCACTGAACCTTGAGAAATCTCCAAGTAGAAAATTCTCGGTAACTGAAACACGAGCCGTCTGCTGGGATGTAATCTTGGAGCTCACCCACTGACGAGCAGAATCACACAGATAGTGTTTTATGAACATGCTGCTTCTTACCCCCAAAAGAAGCAGTTCAGAAGAAATCTTATCAGAAAATATATATTTGTATTAATATATATATATATATATTTATATGTTATCTGCAATTGTGAGAGCAATCCCTCCTTTCAAATTAGCTGCTGGAGCACAGAGGCTGCAGTGTGCCGCGTCGTGGTTTACCAAGGAGGTGCTGTAATCTCTCTGGAAGGAGTAATCCCTGCTGTGGAATAAGCAGGATACTGATGATAGACATGTAACCCCCCCGCGCCATCCATCATAACAAACACAAACACAAAATGTCTGCAGCCACTGCAGAAGCCATGGCAGAGACGAATGCCTTGTTGAAAAACACAGTGTGTCTGCATCTATGTACACAACCCATGAAATCTCTCCTCTGTGTACAGGGCCGGGTATCTTTAAGGTATCGGCCGATATAACCCAGTACTAAGAAGTATTGAAACTTCTCCAGTCAAGTGATGCTTGCAATCGATGATCCTGTATGATTTGGCGCACAGCCGGCAGCTGAAACGCTAACGGCGCTAACAGCACTGACAGAGCGTCTACGTTCAGCAGTATGAGCGTTGTGCAGTGAGGTGGCGATCAGCACACAAGTTCCATTCACAAGATGGGTATTGACTGAAGTACTCTACTGGTATCGGTGTCACTTTAAGGGTACCGGTACTGCCATCAACATGTTCAAACGATACCCAGTCCTAATTTTGCAAATACACATTCAAGGTGTCGTCTTCCATTTGCTACATTTTCCATTTACAATTAAATTAAACAGAGAAAAGAGGCAAATCCTCACGGTTCAGACATTAAAACTGTTTGATCAATAATGATCAAGAAGTGTTGATTGATTTCCTGTCAATCAGCTGAGCTCTTAATCGACTAATCATGTCAGCACTAAGCATCTCAAACAGCATCTCAGGCCGGTGTTCATGAGTCACATCAAAGACTAATTCACAGCACATTTTGGTGACAAAGTTTTTTTCTGACTCTAAATCCATGTCCCATTGATATGCATTTAAACAGACAAAAGCTGCACAAAAAAACAAAATCTTTAATATCTCATTCTGTTTTTTTTTTACAAGGTGCTTTCATTTGGAGTTTTTCAAAATCGTGCAATATTCGGTCAGAACAATACAATTCCACTGAACAAGTGCTACTACAGAATCAATGAGAAGTGTTTTGTGTATATATATATATATAGTCTGTATATGTACAACACTGCATAATGTCTTTCTCAAGGCTCACTCTCTCTCACACACACACACACACACACACACACACAGTGAGTTACAAAAGCCCTCCCAAGACATAAAACCTCAAAGACTATTTACTTTGCGTGCGTCTCTGAAGTGCTGGGCAGAGTGGGAGAGAGTTCAGTGGTAGACGGTGGTGGAGTCACCAGGAGGAGAAGAAGAAGAAAAGCAGCTCTCAGTGGAATCGGCTCTGCTCATTACAGCAGCTGAAGAAGAAGCAGCTTTGAACAACACGTCGTTGTTTGGAACCAGGAGCCGAGATGCTGAGGAGCGACGCTTCATTAAATGACATCAGAGACACTGGAAGGAGCTCTTTTTATCACACCAGCAGTTTTTTATTTTCATTTAGACATTTGGAAGCATTTGGACCATTAAACTTAACTTTATTACTTAACTTTATTACTCATCTAAATGGAATTGTCGCGGTCAGAGGATGAGTTCATGAAGTTCACCTTTGACACATGGTTTTGTTCTGCTGAACGCTGACCTCTGAGGAAACGGTTAAACTGTTGCGTTCAAATGGCCAAATCACAAAGTTCATCTCAAGCCTTATTAAAACTGCAGCTCTAAAGCCCTGTAGCATAGTTCGCTGTCAGTAGTGAGACCGTTTTCAGTGGATGGTGTCATTTTGTTTCTGTACTGTTTTTTTCTAAAAACCTCTCTTTAGTTCACTTCAAGTTTTTAATCATATTACAGGGGTTGTTTATGAAATATTGTTTTTCAACAAGTACTTTTAAACCAAGGCAGATGAAGAGATTACAATCAGCTGTGACTGTGTATAAGAAGTGGATGTAGTCACCCTGACGTCACCTGTTGGTTTGTGGACTAACGGTCGAAGCCTCCAGTTTGGTTTTCTGGAGCCAGAAGTGACCATATGTGGAGGAGAGGGAGGATCTGGAAGGACTGAGGCCCAGCAGAGCCAAATACTGTTAGCATAGCAAATGCTAAGTTACCAATAGCTAGCTAGCATGGTTAGCAAGGTGCAGCTCTACTATACTAATCTCAAACAGCCGGCTTCTTTGAGTGTCTATTAGTACAACCGAATGCTGAACCACGCCGTGGTAGTGACCTGTCAATCACCGTGTAGCCCCGCCCTAAAGCATCCCCTGCTTTATGGTCTGTGTGACTCTAAATGGACCATAATGTACTAAATGAACATCATGCTGTATTGAAGAAGACTTGAAACTAGAGATTGAGACCATGAACTCATGTTTACAATGTTTACTGAGGTAATAAATTAAGAGAGAAGTAGAGTCATTTTCTCATAGACTTCTATGCAACCAGAGGAGTCGCCCCCTGGTGGACACTAGAGAGAATGCAGCTTTAACACATGAAGCATTGGCTTCACTTTTCGGGCCCAGTGGTAACCCTTGGATCATTAAACGTTACCCAGAACTACAATTTAAATCAGCAAGACACAATCTGCAGAGTAGAAGTTGTATATTTGCGTTTCGTCTTTTTCCATTGAGCTGAACCCACACCAAATGAAAGTGATGCCAATTAGGATGGCAAACAAGCACAAGCACCAACATGCTGAACTGTTTGTTCCAACCAGGATTGATTTTTATAATAAGACATTTTGATGCATGAAGATGCTGCTTGGCTTCAATGGGGACTTTTAATGAGATATGACGGCGCAAAATGCTGTTATTTATCCGCCTCTACAAGTTAATAACAACAACAATAAGAGTACGAGGCATTTATGAGGGTTTTTTTTATTGCAGAAATGTGGCAACATTCCACATTAGCTGAGCCCCACTTTATATATTTATGAATGTGTGTGTATTTCATATTTTCATGTTGACAAAGGGTGCAACAGGCTGCTTGGCCACGGCTCCATTCTCCTCACTAACTTGGCCTTTGAGAATGGGAGAATTCTAATGAGTTTCTCCCTTCTCTCACTTGCAGTTTGTTCACACACACACACACACACACACACACACACAGTTTAATGAGTGTGCCTTTGCGCTTTCCTCATTAGCCACACGGAGTCTTATCGCAGGCATCAAACGCAATGTACCGCCACCCCTGACAAGAAGAGAGAAAGCAGGAAAGAGATCTTCCCTCTCCTCTCCTTCCCCCCTTTTTCTTCACCCCCCCTCTTTCTTCCGTCTTCCTCTGAGGTTAAAACATTTCATTATGTAGCCACACATCCAATGCTCCGACTGATGGCGGAGAGGAAGACTTCTATATCTCACTCTCTCTAAGATGTTGACTAACTTAGATCGCAGCCAAGACCCTTTCGCTCCCCTCCTTTGCGTGGGCTGAGGGAGGCTATTGTTGCTATGGCAGTGATGCATATCTCGCCATGTAGTGATGGAGAGGTGGTAGGAGTGAGTTGACAGAAAACGAGAGTGTGTGGCCACCTGCTCAACCCCTCGGAGTCGGACTAAAACTGGATATAGCCTCCTGGCGCAGTGCGGGACGTGAAAGTCACAGAAGAAAAGCACCTATGAGAGCGCTCTGATGAGCTTTTCAAAGAGTTTCAAGAGTCAGACATGAATGCCACAGCAGCACGAGTCGCATGCTTGTTTCATGACAGAAACATCAACATGACAGCAGGCTGTGTGATGCACAAAGTCTGTCATTGTAGTCGGGGCGGCGTTGTGACGGGGAGGAAATGAATGAGACCACGACAATCTTTTCATTTTGTTTTTCAGAGGACGAGTTTGTCACAAAAGAAAATATTTCAAATAGACTTAAAAAAAAAAACAGACTATAGAGAGGGTGGAATAATGTGCGGTCTGAAGAAAAGGGGGTTAGTTCTTCAGCGCGAGACGCCTGGAGCCACTGCAGAGTCATTAGAGTAGATTTGTCACATTAACAAAGGAGGAGGAATCGGCCCTTTTTAAAAGGGGGACGATAAAGAAAGACACAGACGTGGCAACACAAAGAGGCAGGGTGGAGGAAGAGGGGATTTCAAGACAAAACAGGGAGGAGAGCAGGAGGCAGATTGAGGGAAAGGGGGGGGGGATCTGAATTCATGTTTGGATGGAGCAGAGGTTATTTTCTGGAGTGAAATCTGTTTATGCCTGGATTAAAGAGAAAAACATCCCCTCAGATCTTTGCACAGTTGTATAGCATCCATGTTTGATCTTCAGAGCTTTACAGGAAGTTAAGTTTGTGATTAAATGTAATCCTGACACGCGTACTTGTCTTTTCTTGCATTTGCACCCATTTCAGCCGATTGAATGAGCGTTATATCAGCAAGCGGCAACTTCCGGTGCTGAGAAATGAGGCCAACGCGGAAGTGACAAAGAACTGCAGCTCCTCAAATGGCCCCTTGACGCCGGCTCCAAGAGAGAGTCCAATCAACAACTGTACAGCAGAAATAAACATGTTTAAACTACGTCCATATGGGACAAAGTCTAGGATCATCAGTGGTTATCCCAACCAATCCAATACTATGCAATAGTCATATTGGAGATCAACCACGTTATTAAATGATGACGGCTTCTGAACCTACTAGAACGGGTAGACGGCCTATTCTAACCCATCTAGGAGGATCAGTTGGCTGATAACATTTGAATTTTCCAGCTTGCTTTTTGGTGAGACATCCGGTGCTCGTGTGAAAGCATACTAATGACTCGTGTTGTTTAAAGAAGAGAATGCATCTTGGTCCCTCAAAGGTACGTTGACTGTCAGATAATCAGACAATCGTCTTTGATGTGGAAGGACGGCCGTAAAGAGTTGATATTTACAGCTCTACAATAGACATTTTCTATCATTGTACCGCGCTGCTGCAGCTGCGACTCAAATGTGTCGACATCTTATCGTGTCGTCTTGATCCTGAAATAGCTCGTCTCACTTTGGCTAAGCATTTTTCAGGTGGGGTGTTTTGTGAGAGTGTGCGAGAACATCCGTGCTTCTATCACAGACTGCTGACAAAAGGAGCAGCATTTTCATGCTTTTCACATTTCCCATAAATCCCTTGGTCCCCTCTTACAACAGGCATGCCGCCGCCTCTCTTTCGCCTTCTTTTCATTTTGGTACATGAGAGGAAATACGTATAAAAACGTATGGGGCTTATTTGTCGCCATCCAACAAAGATGCTCCAACAAATACGACCTGTTGACATCGATGTAAATGCACTGTAGAGACTCAACAATGCTCCCGTATACAATACCTATAATGACAGTCTGGTAAATGATGGAGTAATACACCAAGGAGCACCTGTATAGTCCTCAGCAGCTCTCCCCTCTCCTCACAAAGCCCATCCTATTCTGCCTTTTCTCTACCTGTTAAGATGTTAAACAGTCTCCGGTTCGCTGCTCCGCCGGCGCTTTGATCCTTAGACGACCTGGTCACAGCAAAATAAAAAAAAATGCAAAGAGGCACACTTGAAAAGAGAGGATAAGGAGTATGTCTCAAATAATACGGCTCGGCAGATGGATTTGATAGAGCCCGAGAGTGATGGATGCTTCTTGTTTTCCTCCTTTCCTGTGTGCAACCCTTTGCTCTCTTTAGAGTTGCATTTGTGAAATGAATCGGGAGGAGAGGGTGAAGCGCTTTTTTTTTTTTTATTCTGAGGGCTTATCGTGCCCGGGCGCCTGATTATGGCAGAGCTTGTTGTTTCCCCTGGCTATGTTGGGATTGCAGGGGTTTGACTTACAGCGAGAATCATGGAGTATTTCTGCCCTTTAGGCAGATTTAGAGGAGAAACCTAAAGCTAACACCTTATAACGGTCTGTGCCTTCTGCGTCTCAGCCGGGGATTTGTGAAAGAAAATACCTTGAGCCCTCCCCCACCCCACACACACACACACACACACAATGATGACATAGCTTGTCAAAATCTGGCACCTTTAACCTCGGATATCAGCGTTCCGGTGTTACCTCGGCTGCAGATACAGTGGGTGGTTAAGTTGCCATCATGAGCTGAGAAGCGTCCAGAAGCGGCGATAAAGCAGCGACAGTATCTTCTCCATCTCTGATGAGGAGTGCGTGTGTGTGTGTGTGTGTGTGTTAAACCAACGCGCCCTGGTACCATATTGTAAAGCCTCACCAGGCAGCTGCAGGCAGGCCCCCCTACCCCTGCTAATAGATTCAGTCGTTTCGACAAATAAAACCCAAATCATCATGCAAACGACATTAGAATAGGGAGATGGCTTGATTTAATACTTTAAAATGAGAATGATCCCCATCAAAAAAATAAGTCATTAAACTAATATGATGCGACGGAAGCAAAGTCAAAATAATTCCAGTACTCGAGTTAATGTTTTTTATTTTATTTTTTTTAAATGTCTCCTCTTATGTTAGCAATTAAAATTTGGCAATTATGAGTGTTTACGCGATTGACTCCTGCAATAATATCAATTCATTTCTGATCCCAGCCTCCTCTCATCATCATAACAACAACGTTGGACCGTTAAGGGGCGAGACAACGAGCGCCGAGCAGGAAGCTGCAATATGTTTCCCCGTGTTCATCCGGCATTTGATGAGGCTGTCTGTGTCTTGTTATCTCCATTTGTCCTGAGGACACACACACACACACACACACACACACACACACACACACACACACACGGTTTCTCAGGACTCATAATCAGGATGAAACCCAACGGACTTTGTCTCAATTTCCTCATCTTTTCTGCCATCGCCACTTCAATTATGAATGAAGATGTTTGATTACAAAAGGAAGAAAGGAGCAGAGATTAGAGGAACCGGCTATATTGTGTGTGTGTGTGTGTGTGTGCGTGTGTGTGTGTGTGTGTGTGTGTGTGTGTGAGCGTGTATAATCAGTACCTTGATGGCGCAGGTTAAAACGCTGCTGATTACACTGGGTGAGGGAGAAGATGGATGGAATAAAAGACCCTCGTTAGCATTTCTTAATGAATATAGATTCAGAACTATAAAGCCGTACAGGCATTCGGGGAGATGTGGACGCGACGTGAATATTGTATCGCGTCCAGAATCCTGTGCAAACCGATAATAACCGTTCACCGATGCCAAATTACTCTCACGGTGTGATTTGGCCAACCTGAAATGTTCCTGGCTGAACGGAGCCGCATTCGAGGAAGTGGAGAAGCCTAATGACACATCAAAGGATGTGTACGCTCCGCGTTCCTGTGACCCAGATTCATGAGATGTAGGCTCAATTATTATGCTGTCAAAAGGTGCGTGTGTGTGTGTGTGTGTGTGTGTGTGTGTGTTTTTGCGTGGGTGTGCAGATATGAGCCCTCTTTCGTGTCCCACTGAAGTCACTGCTTTAATTAAAGCATGAGGAGATGTAAAATGCATGGCCCCCAGGTTCACCTCTCCTTTTCTTACATTATTAAAGCATCTCAAGCCAATCACACCCAGCAAACAGAAACAATCGCACGCTTTCATTCACTGACAAACTTCATACTTGACATTCAGCGGGAAAAAAAGCATTTCAGGTCACGCCCGCATTTAAAACAGCTACAATTTAGAAACCAGAAGTGATTATTTTGAAGGAGAGGGAGAATCCTCCAGCAGAGACCGGTCCACCGTGGACAGACCCAGATCCTACAGCAGAGACCGGTCCACCGTGGACAGACCCAGATCCTCCAGCAGAGACCGGTCCACCATGGACAGACCCAGATCCGGAGGGAGGAGGAGAGCTCAGCTCCCGGTAGCAGAGCTTCTCCTCTCTGGGAGTCAACACCGACACCACGCTGCTGGAGACCCAGGACGTATTGCTGGACCCGCTGGAAGGAAGGGAGCCACGGGAGAACCAGAACCAGGACTAAGAGGGTCAGACTGTCAGACCCTGCTGCAGGAGAATGAGAGCTTTTCTAAAGGGAGTCTTGTCCACATGGACCAAGATCAACACACACTTACAGTTCCTCGTAGTCGCTTTGAGTTAACTTTAACACACAAAAGTCTACAGTGGATCCATTAGCACAGCTGTGCTTACAACGCTGACAGAGCTGCTGTTTCATGCAGGACGTCTCTGGAAGGAAATGGAAATCCCTTTACGTCATGTGACTTCTGGAGCAATATGAAGTTGCTGTGAAATGTGATTCGACAAACATTCTGGAGGAGCCAGTGAAAATACACCTGAACACACCTGAATATATATTTTCACACTCGTAGTTGATTTCAGCCGATGTTCACCGCCGCTGGAGCAGAAACGCGGCTCTTTAAACCGAGGGAATGATATATTCGGGTTGTATAACTGAGTTAAAATATAATGTTACTTTATATTGGAGTTAAGGCAAGTTACACGTCGCCTTTTGTAGTTGACAGGGGGACAAACGATGGAGGGAGAAGAGAAGAACAAATACAGAAAGATGGGGGGGGCAGATGAAAGCCCCGCGCTGCTCCGACTCCCCCCTGGGATGGAGAGGTATCTTCAGAGGGTTGACACGATGGCAACACGT
The DNA here is from genome assembly GCF_004355925.1 of Anarrhichthys ocellatus. NCBI lineage: Eukaryota > Metazoa > Chordata > Actinopteri > Perciformes > Anarhichadidae > Anarrhichthys > Anarrhichthys ocellatus. Next base: position 5,594,072 of record NW_022280051.1, on the reverse strand, counting down.
GCTTGTTAGGGGGAAAACGAGAAAAGAATAAGCGGGAGCAGAAGATGAAGAGAGTGCAGAAAAATTGAGGAGAATGCAAAAAGAAAAATGCTGGAAGAAGGTGGGGGGGGAGGGTGATATTCCAGAGAGCCAGGTTATGAAATTATGTAGTTTTATCCCTGTTGTTTTTATTTTGCACCTCTCGCAGGGGTTTATTATTATATCCTGTGCGAAGCTGCTCTGGCACATATGGAGGCTGCCACTCAATGCTGCAGCCAATAACGCTGGTAGTGCTCTATGAATTCATTCCCTTCCACAAGTAGCTATTCATATTAAAACAAGCGAGGATATGAGAGGAAGGGCACATATTAAAACCCGATGACGCCTTGCCCACCTGCACATCCAACCATTCATCCATCCCGCGGTCCTCCTCTCTATCCGCACGCAAGCTTTTGCTTTTTTATTAAACGGGGAGCTCGGCCGAGCTCCAGCCAAATTTGGACGGAGACGTCCCCGTGTGCACAGAGGCGGAGATAAAAGAGATGAAGCGAGAGAAGAAGAACGATAGAGCGACGGACGGTCCAGATGGCGACTCACTAGCCTTCTCACTTCCTGTCGAGTGTGATGTGTGTGCGTGAAGTGTGTGTGTGTGTGTGTGTGTGTGTGTCTTCTTCCATCCATCACCCAATCTGCCAGCAGAGGCAGAGCTCACACTTAAAAACTGGCTCAGAGCTCCTCTAATTGGCTTGAACGGCGATGCCATCCTTCCATATAGTTCTGTCAGAGCGGGAGCTACTCGAGCGTTGGACCCGACGTCTGCGCTCCCACCTACCGTATGTGAATCTCCTCACATAATGTCGGCGTGATTGGTCCCTCCGGGGGCAATCTTTAAGGCGCCTATGGGGAGAATTAAACCTGAGCTATCCTGAAGTCCTCAAGACTCCGTTTCCTCCTGCCATCCAGCGTGTGCTATCTAGGTTTAGCAGGCCTCTTGCTGTGGCGCCAGCCTTTCCCTCTGTTGCTCTGTCGCCTCCTCCTCCCCTCGTTTGCCTCCTCCCATCTTCAATCGCTCATTCTTCTTCCCCCACACATCTTTCTTCCCCTCCTTGATGTGTGCAATCCCTTAATCCTCTTCATCTCGTATGCATCGTGGTCCTTCCTTTTTCCTTCCTCCTCGCAGCTCCCACGTTCCTTCCCTTCCTCTCCTCCATCCTTTTCCTGCCTCTGTTCTCCGGCCCATCCTGGCATCCATTCCCTTTCTCCTCCAATCCCCGTTATCAGCCACAGCCTGTCGTCATCCAGTCATTTCTGCCCCACTTTCCCCTCCCTTCCTCGTCCGTCTGTGACCTTTCCTCCCTCTTCAGCTGTCCTCATCATGGCTACTCTCCCCTCCTTTCATCCGTCCGTCAAGCCACAATCGGTCCCCTCCTCATCACGTCATCAATCTCCGCTCTTCCCCCCGATCCCTCCGTCCTCTCTCACACGCCCACCGAGAGCGATGTGTTTGCCTCCTTCCAACAGGAAGCACCCCTCTAACAATGTTTTTATTGGGTGTCACGAAATGATCCCTCGGATAATATTTGCTTAATTATTCTGGCTCAGACATTGGGGTTTAATGAAACTGCAAACATAATAAAGAAATGACATTACGGAGGAGGACAGATAATGTTAATATCCACTGATAATTTAACTGATTATATACTGTAAAGCCTCCCTTCTCCTGTTTGTGGAGACATCACAGAGTTTAAGAACAGGCTATTAAATGCCACTTAATTATATGATAAGACTAGTAAAGTGCACACACACACACACGGTGATGAGGATGATACATAGACATGCATTAACGTGCACGCAGCATAAATCATCACACTTGCTCGCAGAAGGCTGATTGAAGTCCCTCTGGAATCCCTTTCTAAAGAGAGGCCCTCTGTGTCACATTTAAAGGAATTACAATTAATAATGGGAGTTTAGCAGCACAGCTCTGAGAATGGCAATGACCGACGTTAAGTGAAGCTGTAATAACTGTTAATATGGATATGATAAAGTGGTAACGCTAGTTTTAATCAAATGTAAACAGAGGTATCTGAGTGGAGCTCCTGCTGGATGTTACAGTGTGCTGCAACGCTGAAGACACGACAGACAACAGGCAGCGACCTTTCAACCAGGACACCACGGTTCTTTCACCGAGTGAAGCCAAAAGTTTTCATCACATCACATTCAGAATTCAGCGACGGCACCTCCATAGTTATTTTCACCCAAGCAACGATGGTATATAAACCTAACAGAGTAGTTCTGTTGCCTAAACCTAACTGAGCTTCCTGTGAAGACGGACGTTTATTTTGAAGCGTGAATGTAAATTGACATGTGTTGCTGGACTTTCGTTGGAAACAGGACGAAAAGGATACCAATACCAATTTATGATGCTTCAAAAGCTAAAGTAATCCATGAGAAAATATTTGAAAAAGCAGTTTTGTTGCATCGATGTTGAGTAGACCAAGCTGAGCTCGTCATGTGTACATTCATATTGTTCAACGAGCCAGTTTGACATAATGACCAACATGGCGACGCAGATATTCAGAGCTTGAGTAACGAGTCGATTCGATATTTAGTAAAGTTTCTTGTTGGCCAACAGCCCGGTCCAGACATTAATCATATTACTGATAGCAGTCGGGTTATTTTTACAGGCGCCCAGCATGATGGCTTATGACTCATAAATTACAAACAGAAAGAATTATACACACCCCGGGAAGATGGCAGGACTAATAGTGGACAGGAGAGCATGTTGGCTCAACGATGCATTACATCAACATGATTAACATGCATCCAGCTGCGTAGCATCATCACTTTACTGCTGTGTTTTTATGCTGAAGTACAACATTTCATTCTCTTACAAGGCGATACTAGTGCTGCAGTTACAACGCAGACGTCTGGTTCTGACGAGACGTCCCTGATTAATCATCAGCGAAGAACCATTCAGGAAACGTAATGTTTTCACAGAACCCTCTTCAGGACGAGGTGATGCATCTCAATTGGCCTTTTGTGTAAACAACACGGTTCATCTATGCACTCTTTGGAAAAGTAAAAGAGAGTGCTCATAAATAAGAAACAGTGGGAGAGTGATGCCTCTTCTCAAGGAGAAATCTGTGAATCTAGTGGATATGCACAGAGAAGTCAAAATACAGAAAGTAATCACACTGCTGGATTTTAATCCATCCTTACATGAAATGAATTGACTTTCCAATGGGTGCTTCTATCCTGATCAAGGTTTACAAACCTGGATGAGAGCAGGCTGCTCTCATCCAGCATTAGTAGATATACCGACAAAAAATAATACGCCGTAATCCCACAAAATCATTTCATACGTTATCCACGTGATGATGAACGAGGACGTATGAAGACCGCAACAGCAGACACGGGGCGGTGAGGTGGATGGGTCCAACGAACAGCCAGGAGGCCGCTGTCGGTTCCCCGTGTGAAACCAGAACTTTAATTAATTCGTCACGAAACATCGGATGTGCTACAGACATGTGGTCACAAACCAGAGGATGTAAAAGACTTGTGAGGAAACACAGTTGAGGTTGGGTTCCAATAACCCATTTCCTTTATCTAGGCTCAAGTTAGTGATGGAACTTTCGTAGTTATTTTAACCTAAGCTTAGTTTTCCAAAAGCTAATACTAATTAGTTTTGTTCCTTAAACCTAACCGAGTTTCCTGTGAAGACATAAGTTTATTTTGAAAAGACTGAAATTGACAAGTGTTGCCAGCTTTCGTAGGAAAAGGCATGAAAAATGACGGGTACTTTGCGTAAGATATACGAGGGTATAAGAGGGTATGTCGCCTCTGGATCTCTCTTCACCTTCTCATGAAATCATACTGATAACATTTTGTTCTCGTTTGTTTTGACGAGAGGGGACAACCCCCTTCTTCGTGCCCCCGTCTGTCAAATGCTTGCTGGTAACGTTCCCACCAACACACTTCTTTGCTCACATCCCTCTCAAGGTAAATTCTATATTAAGCGGCGGCAGACTTGGAGCAGACTCAGCAGTCGAAGCAGACAATGGTGTAATCAACAGAGAAGCAGTGGGGCACCGAATGCTTTCCTGTGAGAGCGGAGAGGGGCGGGGGGGATGAAGGATGTTACCTGGGTGTTTGTCTGACAGTTCTTCCTCTCTGTATCTTCACCCCTGCTGGCAGCACTCATCAACAATATTAATCAAAGTCTGATGTCTGCTCAATTAGACCGAGGCTCTGCTCGACAACAACCACACAACACTGAGCCTCAGGTGCACAAATATGCACAAATACATAAACCTGCATGCATAAAACAATATGCACACCCAGCAGTAGCAAAACAGAAGCTTAAGCTTCCTCTTTGGAAAGGTTTTGCTTTTCTTGCAGCTGCAGAAGACGGTTCCTGTTGTTTGTAGCATGGAATAAGTAATAAGTAACCCTTCAAACCCAAGGCCTGCAATAACCTCCTAATGTGTTCTCTGAGGAAACCCAGTTGAGGGTGGGTTCCAATCGTCCATTTTATGAATCTCGTGTCAAGTTAGTAACAGACACAGATGCACATCCGTTATCTACTTCCTATATGTCCAAAACACTTTCACAACATAATACCTTCAAGTTATTCTGAGGTTTTTCAGCTTAAAGTTATTGAAGACCCAATTTAAATGTATTGACTGTGGGATTTGGAATAATTGGTGTTAAATAAGCAGAAAAAGGGAGTTTGTCTCACCCTTCAACTCTCCAACGCCCCCCTCCCCCCGAGAAGGCACGCCTGACAGTGTGTTAACCTCTGCCCTATCTGAATTACATTTAATAATACACTGTTGAAATTGGGATGAAGGGATCCAATAAGCTGTATCATGTTGGTGCTGACCTGACTGAGTGAATCAGGTACCAGCTATGACCTGCCTACTTTTGATTGAGATCTGTCATCATTCTGGTGATGCTACAAGTGTCTACAAGGCGTCTTACTCTCAGCATCATGTGGACATTAACAGGACAGACAAAGACCACTCCCAGATACAAGAAAAATAAGCAGCAAAGAAAAGATGTTGCGTAACACTGTCTGCTTCCTGTCCGATAGCATAAATTCAATGGCAAAGACTGGTGTCATGAGTCAGTATATTGGTAGGTCCAGTCGTAAAGCCCCGGGGTCCGGCATGATGGAGGAAGGATGTGCCGTATACTGAGCTTATTTATCCTCCAGTCATCCCTCGCCCCCTTCGGTACATCCCTCTGTTCTGGCATGTTATTAAAAACAAACAGCTATATACTATTTGGACTACCAGTGTCTTTGCTGTCAGCCTGTATGTCACACACACACACACACACACACACACACACACGCACAGCAGGAGATTGGGACACCAAATCTAATCTGGGAATTTCAGGACAATATGAGGCCACTTAACACAACTGACATAAGAGTTTGAAGCACTGGAAAGAATGAGAAAACATAAAAGTTATGTTTACGGTTATGTGTTTAGGTTGAAGTTTTTTTTTTAAGCTTTTGGCGTCGTTTGGATGGGTAGTTGACCAAAACACAAACTAATGACATAATCATGTATGAAGACACAGGGGTCAGAGTTGCTATCAGGAAGATCTCTCTCCCAAAGTCGACAAAAACTAAGAGCTGAGCGGGCATTGCTGGGACTTTGCAAGAGGCTATTTCAAAGCAAAAGACAACATGATCACAGCTAAACATAAGCAGATGTTAAATATATCAGAAGGGATATATGGATCTGATAAACTACATATCTTTGATTTATTTCTAGAACTCATCAAGCGGCATTGTGTGTAGAGTTGATTACAGCTGTAGAAGTTGACCACAGCACCACATGTAGGAAAGTCCTCCATTAACTTTGATCATCAATATGTAGATTTAGCTGAGCCTCCTATTAAATGTGACCTTCAATCAGCATGCAGGTTCTGGTGCTGCAAGTCACCCGCTAAACAGGCCCAGTGACGCGCAACATACCTCGAGTCCAGCAACATGCAGATCTGGATTGTTCTTCTGCTAAAGTGCGACCGCTCGATGCAGTTCTTCCTCACCTCACCTTAAAGTGTGACTGATTGGCTAATGGAGGAAGTGTCTGCGATTCCCCGGCCCCCCATTTTGGGGTCCTCGCTGCCTGTTCTTTATGCATTAGACTGGAGCACTCAGGACAGCTCATGCTAATTCTCTCCCTGAAGAAAGCAATTAGACCGCCGCACTCATCTAATGCTCGGAGGAGGGAGTGAGTGGGAGAGTGTCAGTGGGTGGTTGGGAGAGAGAGAGAGAGAGAGGTAATGGGAGGGTGGGAGAGACTGAGTGAGGGGCGTAGAAGAGAGAAAGCGGCGAGGGATGCTTTTCTGGCCATCGCATTTCCAAGAACCATTCATTCCTCATCCAATTATGAGCCGTAATAATAATTTCATCAAGGCTTGCTACTTAAAAACTGTTGGTCCTGTATAATGAGCGTGGAATTATTTGACTGGTAGCAAAGGGAATTGAGTGTATGAGAGAACAGCAGTGTGTGTGAATGTTTGAGTCTAGGTGAGCTAAAATATAGAAGCACTACCAGTTTAATTGAGTTTTTGGGTTCATTACTATAATTTCAAGACAAAGTCCATTAAAAGATGGGGCCATCCGAACGTTAACCCTTTTTGAGATGGTTGAACGTCTTATTCCTAAAGCATATGCATCAATACGCTGCTACAACAAGCTTCCATCAGACGTTTAACCCGGCAGCAGGGATGTGCTCCCACAGGAGCGTCGCTGAGGTCAGCCACCGACGCTGGGCGATAAGGACCTTTACGGACCTGGCTTTCTGTCATGTGGAACTAGAAAGGGACCTCCCCAAACGGTTGCAGAGATCTGAGGCATAGAGTCTAAAATACTCTTAATAAGAATTCCCTTCAATAGAACTTCTTTGAAAGTTGTTTCATGTAGAGATGCACAGATCTGGATATCTGTCCAATACTGAATCAAAAGCTGAATGCAAAGTATTGATGACATTAGGCCTATCTGGTATTTGATAGAATAACAATAAATAATTCAGTACATTTATATGTATTTATTGTGTTTTACAAAGTTAAGCAATGGTTAAGTCAAGTCTTGCCTTACACATACAGAATGATCCCAGTCTCCTGCACACAGTGAGGCATAGAGCTCAGTAATTAAACACTGGTCTCAGGTCAGTACTTGGTATCCGCCGATACCCGATGTATCGTTATCGGGACTGAAATAGGTGGATCAGCGCATCCATCGGTCTCAGAATCTTACAAGCTCACAGTAGTTTCGCCAAACAGAACCTTCATTTCGAGAGAACAGAAAATGCAAAGACAATTAATAACAATACTGTAATACTAACTTTGAACCAAACAAAAGAAGGATGCCTCTAAGGAAGGTCGGAGGTCATGCACTTCAGGATCTGACAGCACTCAGTGCCGATAGGATGAAACCTTTGGCCAGATGGATGATAGCCATGGCTGGGTTGGAAGTCTTTACCCTGAAGACAGTCACATCACCAGGAATATTTAGCAGCATTACATCACTCCTCCTACTTTAATATCACTAAAACTAAAGAAGCACGTGTGGGCAGTCAGATCGAGGTCATGATGAGATTCGGAGCGTATGAACCAGAGTCACACTGAGTCACTGTCCACTGTCTTCCTCCAGTATGATACCACTAATATATATTTTGTTATTTTGAAATATTAGTGTCCAGTGGTACCACCCTGACGAGACATATGTTTGAGTAATGTCTCTTTCTTTAACTTAACAACAGGGAAATAGGTACTTAACGTTCTGAACTTATAATAATCGAGGGAAATAATGCATGAGAAAGCCAAAGACTATAGATAAAGTAGATGAAGCAGGAGGAGAACACTAGTGTGCAGATATGTAGAGTTTCCTGGACATGTGAGGTGCTGCCGGCCATCGAGCGAGGCGACAGAAACGGCGTCGTGATGTTTGTTCGGAGAGGGGGGGGTTATTTGGAGACGCCGCTGAACCGTGATCACTCCAGGACCTGTCATTTCATTGTTCTCTGTTTACTGATGGATCGGAAACGATGGGAGAAGATGGGGATGTGTGTATTAGGTCTGTCTGTCCCCCTCGGTGCCTCCTGTATATACGGGGGTCTGTCATCTCATATCATCTCTACAGTGACATGGGGCTGGTACTATAGGAGAACGATAGAACATCTGAGCAAAGAGAAGAAGAGGGAAAAGAGGGAACTGGGGTAAAATGGAGCATATATGGTGCTGCTATGGTGACAAACTATTGGTGTTGGGGTAAAAATACAACATAAATCAAATGTTCTGGTATTTATAGAAGCATACACTTTATTATTTGTTACAAGAGTAAAGCAGCTCAAAGGCTGGTGCTGCAACTACAGACCAAAACAAGCATACATGCGGTACTGATTACAACTGCTAAATCCAATCGTTCATGCAACTCAGAGGCTTAAAGCTCAAGTGGAAATGATGTGTTTTGGCTGTTGGACAGTGGTGTTGTTGTGAGGATGTTGAACATTCTATATTTGATGAACTAGGATTCCCATGTGAGATGAAATGTTTGCTCTTATTCACCGTTTGTCTCTTTCTATGCTCTTCATGTGTTTTAAGAACAGACCCTTTCACATGAATCGCTTTTTCATTTTCCTTTCAGCCCTTCATCCAATGACCAGGTTCATTTCTGTGGTCTCTTGATATCTTTATGTATGCTGTATATTGAGTGCTTGTAATGCTTGTTCATACAATATTACAGATGGTCATTTAAAACGAGAACATTTTGACAGTGTGGCTTCTACTGCCCGAAGACGTCGCACTATGTATACACGCCAATGTTACCGGTGGTATCGTGGAGGTTCGATTGAGATATCGCTTCTCTCTTTTCTGCGTTTTAGATTCATACTCTTGGATTGAATCTTGTATTCGTGATGGACAGTCCACAAATGGCTCCCGTCATTTCTGTATTTGAGATATATAACTTTGGAAATGACATGTCTGTATTTGTGATGGAAAGACTTGAACTTCACATTTCTTAACATGAACCTCATTCTGAGCTTCATGTTAAGATAGTTACTCCATGGGGCTTTTATTTTGAAAGGGTGGGACTGGGTGGGGGAGAGGAGACATAATCATAATGTTTACTTTTTGTCATATATGTATAAGTCTAAGTGCAGTGAATTGTCTGCTAGTAGATAAAATTCAGCAAGTAAGCTGCAAAGTAGAATCGGGGTGTAACGGGTTTGAAACATTCAGCATCTCATGTCATGTCTACTGCAACCGCTGCATGTTGGGCTCTCATTGCAATACGAGTCGGTGGTCTTAGGTTGGCTGCCAGCAAACCTGAGATAGAAGTTTAACAAAGCATCTTATCCAAGTGGTGGCAGTGTCAGCTAACAGCTAACAGATGTCTATTCACAGCAGCAACACCTGTACTGCTTACCTTGGGCAGGGACAATGTGACACATGTTACAATCCCATTTGTCTTCAATGTTTGGGAACAAATTAATGTTAATTCATATTTGTTGATTTGTATATTTACAAACTTACAAATGGATAAATCCCCCCCCCCCCCGCCAAAAATGATAAAAACAGGTGTGGATCTGAAGAATCATACATCCCGAATGTAAAATACAGAATTCAGGTTTGTAGAGAATACTCCATCGACTGCTCAGATCATTTGAAGAACAACTTTCTTGTAAACACAGCGAAGAGAAATAATGAGAGTAGACCTCCATGCAGAGCAGAGTTCTGCCTCCAGCGCTGGCTTCTGCAAGTGAAACTCAATACAGTGTAGGTTTTAAAACTGCTTTGTCATGCTATTAATTCTCCTCACAACCAGTAAACTGATGTGAAAAAAGAGTTTCCATTCAAATTCATCCCAATTGTTATTACCGTCAATAATGGTTTGAATGTAATGATGCTTATTCTTCTAATTCAGTAATATTGAGCGTCAATGATCACAACAACCCCCCCCAATGAGTCCACATTGGTACTGATCAATGCCCCCCCATCGCTCCGACAGCACACATATAATAGTCATGACATTCTACAGCGTCCTGCTAATCGTCCTCCAGTCAGCAGACACTCAGTAGGTCACTGACTGATTGACTTGTTTCCCTTCACGTTTCAGTCCTGCCTCCCATTCTGCATTTGTGTTCCCTGTTTTGGGAGCAGCTGTTATTAATAATGCAAATGAGCGCGTCTCTCCGTCTCACAGCCGCCACATGCTGAGGGTGAATGATGCAGAGTTCACTTGGTTGGATAAGCAGTGGGGTGGGGGGGCGCGTGAGATATGAGTTAGGAGATGCTGCTGGTAAATAATCCAGACTTGCAATGCTTTAATACGGCAACATAACTGACAAACAAGCGTAGTAAACAACTACAGAGGGTGGACAAAATAAGAGAAATAACGACAAGAAGAAGAAACGCAGACGGTTCTTTACAGGATGTGGAACTCGCCTTCTCAAAGAAGTTCACATCTGCTTGTTGGGGACTTCACTCTGTTTTTCATGAAGCTTCTGATGAGTTTATCAGTGTGTGGGGACAATACTATCTTTGACTGGAGATAAACCTTCACTCCTCCGGCAACGTGACCTCAGAAATCCCGTCTACCGTGGGACTGCTCTGCACCGATCCCACTATCTGTCTGCTCCTGTTGGGGATTTCATTTGTGACGTGACGGGTCATGAATTTGCATTTGCCAAACTTAAAAGTCTTGTAAGTTGACTGGACACTTTGATCCTCTGTTGCATATTTAAACTTATTTAAAGAAAACAGAGATCTTCTGACCCAAAATGTATTTTACGACATTTAATATGAAACACTACTAACTGTTTCTGCATCATTGTTCATGAGACTTGAAGACAAACTGACTTTCTGGCTTAGTTCATAGGTTGTTGTTGCCCGTCATCCACACCTAGTGGTTCAAAACCAACGGAGTGAGACCCCCAAAGAGATAGAGCCGGAACAACTTCATGTGTGGGATTCATGTTTGCTAAAGCTTCAATGTTTCACATGACTGTTTCACCTCTTCAGGATTCATCCCTAATACAGTCCGAAACTGAGCAAAACTCCTTAAACCACAAACCCCCACGGTCTGCCGTTGGGTCTTCTTTGACGCGCTCTCCTATTGTTACGACAGTATACCAGTGTTTTAACTGTTGCAGTAAGAATTTTGGCCTATGTGCCACGATGTTGTTGTACGTTGTTGTTTTTTTTACCCTGCCGAAACAAAAATGTACCAAACCGTGACCCCAAAACCGATGTACATACCGTTACACCCCTGTGTGATATCCAACAAGCATAAGACAAGTCTCCATCAGATGAATCAAAAATAATCACTATCAGCAGAGCCAGAGATCGGTCTTCTTCTACAGAACGCTAATTTGTTTACGCAGCGGAGCCTTCATGCTGCCATCAGAACCGGCTGGCCTTGACTCAAACACGTCAGAGTCTCTCCCTCTCCCTCTCTCCCTCTCCCTCTCCCTCTCTCCCTCTCTCTAAACAAAACAGAACGCTCTTATGGAGCAGAGAGGGGGAGGCGGTTATTAGCGCTCTCTGATGAGTCTCTTGGCCTCGGTCTGGGTCTGCGTATATATTCCACTTACAATATTGGAGCACAGTGCTACAGGTGCTGCATGGAAATGTACATTCAAAAGTAGTGATGTTATTTGCTTGAGGTGGCACAAACACACTGAAGCGTACCGTGACCCGGAGGTCATGTGATTAGACATCAAGTGAATTCTCCTTCAGCGGCGCGTGATGAACATGCGGGGGGACACGGAGCGGGTCGCCCCCGCGTAGGCAGGTCAGACTCTGCCGCCCATCCTCCACACTACATCTGGGTTAAAACGTGCATCGCTGGTGTTGGGCTCTATAAATACCGCGGCGCTGTCAGGCTGTCAGCTGGATTAGTGCTTGTGGAGTGTATGAGGCGGCCTCGGGGGGGCCCCGGGGACCGGGAGAGAGACAACTAGCCATTCAGTTATACCTACAGTCAGAGATGAGCTGGATTCAGCTGGAATCAACCTCGCTAAAGACCGATCTTAATGTTAAAACATCCTCAGAGCCCCGTTGACTGAAGGGACGGCGATGTGTCATTTCACAATCTCCTCTCAAATGAAAGACATGACTGACAGCTTCTAAACAACAACACAATCTACAAACCGTGTCTCTGAAGTGAGAAACAGAGAGTGAAAAGGCATCAAATCAAACAGACCGTAGAAGCGTCTCAGCGCTGAGATCTTTGGCAGCGAGACGCTGACGATTATGTCACCTCAAACGTGTCTCTGCTCCTTTGTCTTAGCGTCCGTCGGTTGTATTTCTGGCGTGAGCGTAAAAAGTCATTCCTTCACTTCAACAAATATATTTCAGATTTTCTTTCACTTTTTTCCTCTCTGTGAATTTGTGAACGATTTCCATGTTTCTCTTTGCAACCAACTTCTTACTTTCTTTCCGCTTGTGGACAAATTAGAAATTGTTGCCTTCTTTTTGTTCTTTTCGCACCGAAAAAAACCCTAAAAACGAGCCGATGCTCTCGGCTGGATCCCTTCCAAGAAGTTTCTGTTTTCAACATCCCGTTTTGAAGCTGAAGCAGAATGGATCATTGAACTTCTGAGGGCAGATTATGAGCACACCCTCGTGCACACATGGACACGCACACACACACACTTGTACACAAGAACCCACAACCATGTGGACAACAAGCACACTCTTGGACTTCACCTTGGGGATCGATGCAGCCTGATCGATATCGCTGCCTTTCTGACTTCACACACACACACACACACTGCAGTGAAGAGCTGCCCAGTGGCAGAGATGGAAGTTGTTTTAGTGCATTTGGAAAGCTATCAGAAGGCTGTGTGGTCTGACAGCAGAGTGTTAGTGAGTCTATATCGAGTCCTACCTGAGCTCTCACCAGTGTTTCTTGTTACTCGTCTTTTTTTTGTTCTTTGTCCTTTTATCTGTCTCCGCGCTGTGGAAGCCTTTCACAACCACTGCCCAAGGCTGCATCCATCAAAGCAGTCGCGGCACCACAGCCAATTGATTCCCTAATCGAATATCATTATTACCAGCAATTAGCCTGCACTATGACTTCAGTTAAAATCACTAATTAACAAATGCGGGGTCTTCCAGTGTGTGTGCGGGGGGGGGGGATATGTCGGAGACGTGCGCGTCGAGATGTTTAAGAGCCGCTATTAATCACACCGCTATTGTCGCGGTGTTCGACGCGGCGATCAGCGCGGCGACGGGGCCCACCTGTTTGTATGCGATGCTCAGCAGATGGCCCACCCAAGGCGTGGCGCCGGCTAATTGCTGTTGATTCATACACAACATCCAACATGCTTTCTTTTAATGGAGACATATTTTTTTATTGGAGGGGGGGGGGGGGGGGGTTCACCTGTGAGAAAAACACTCAGTCTGTACCGTTTCAGAGGCTCCGTCTTTAATTATTGCCATTTATGATTAATTAACTAATTATTGTGCAACACGGGGCTTTATCTTATAAGTGCAAAGAAATGTCTCCATCTTCTTCTTCAGATTGTAAGTACGAGCTTTTCCTCATTGTATTAACATGATTTAGGAACCATAGAGTAGCTATATGTTATGTTTGTATTTATCTATGTTTTAAGATTCTTTCTTCTTTCTTTATATATATATATATATATATATATATATATATATTGTGTGCTGGACACATGTTCCTCAGACGTCCTCATCTATAGCAGCAGTAAATCTGGGGTTTCAGTCGAGAGTTTTGGTCTAAATGACAGGTTCTTCCACCCTGCAAAGATAAAGTTTATGAATATGCTGAGGACTCACTGAGTTTAATGCAGAACTCTTCTGGCATGTCATCAGCCGCCCCCTACTAGGGCCCAGGCTTGAACACACACTGGAACACACACACACACCAGGCACCAAAAGTACACAAAAAAGAAATGCAGGACTGAAGGACGGACCTCGGTAATTCGTGTGGAGTCAAATGTCAGTGGAGGGGTGGGGGGGGGGGGCGCTTTTAGCTCGACGCCGGAGGTCTGGGATGGAGGTTGGAGAGAGTGGTCATGGCCGGCGGGTGTCCGCTGAGGTCTTTGTTAAAGCCCATTCTCTCTGTGGCAGCGGGGGGGAGGTGGAGAGCGTCGGAGGCCGGTCGAGGAGACGGAGAGGGAATCAATGGAGCTGCTGGAGACCATCCTCTCGCTCGGCACGACGCTCGCACTCACACAGCTCTCGTGGCTTTCTCCTGCTCTCTATACCTCAGCTTGACCCCTACTTTCCCTTTTACTTCCACTCTCCATCTAATAGTGTGCTCCGGGTCCTGTCGTCCTGAGCCCATGTCCGTCTCTTTTCTACATTTCATCCCCTTCTTTTTCCTCCCTCGACGGTAACCCTTTCTCCGTCTAACCGTCCTAATAACATGTATTAGACATCGTCCCGTTTCAAATGCAGTTATCTGTAGCCGAGCTGGAATGCGGCTCATGAGGCACAGAATATCATGAATAATAACTCCAGAGCTCCTTCCCATAACAACACACGAGCCCACACTGCTGGCATTGTACGCGCATGTACCACGACTGCCCACAGCTATCAGCCATTGTTTCAGACATTTAATTGGAAACACAAAAGCAGCCCACGCTAATGCACACAGTGCATCCAGCCCCCAGAGACCTCACCAACATGCATTAAAAGCCCCCCCCCACAGGGGACCGTTCAGCATCCATCTGTCTCCCTCTGAAGGCCTGTAAGCTCGGGGACACACCACTGTTCTCCTCGATAAACAAGGTGTGGACCACTAAGCACCGCTCCCCGCTAAAGACTCCAGCTGACCACAGCTTATCTGACTGAATATCAATAACAACACTACATGTTTTATGCTCTGCTTCCTCCAATTCAAGGCGATTAATCTGCCTGGACTGTTGAGGGAAAAAAAAACAGCCAGCGCCTCAATGTTTGATACAACATCGTTGCCCCTTTGTAACTCAACGTGTCGAGAATAATGCATGAAGGTGCAAAGTGCATTCGATATCAGCATCTCAGGCAAGCCGCAGCTCTCCATCTCCGCTTGATATAATAACTGTTCACACTGTGAGATACGCAGGAAGAGCCTCCAGTCCGTGTTATAGACCGAGATCATGTGCAGTAATGCTCTAACACACCTCAGTGCATCGCACTCTGAGCTGAGTAGCAGCGCTGGCAGTAAGAATATCCCAGTATATATATATATATATATATATATATACATACACACACATATATACAAGTGTGGAAACTGCTTTAATGGACTGTAGATTCATAAATCCATATTACAATTATGTTCCTAATACAAACCAACTACACCAAGCTGCTTGACTCAGACCTAAATGGTTTGACATCACCTACGGATATTATCTCACTTTCTAAATAAAGTACAACACAATGTATGCATACTGTAAGTGTTTGAAGGGCCAGAGACCCAACTATGGATTCACAGTTTGACGTCAAGGATTAAGAGCTTTAAGAGGGTTATTATTTAAGTATTTACAGTCGGATATTCATTTATATATCAGTTCATCGTTTGGTCTATAAAATGTCAGACAATAAAGAAAAATGTAAATATATATATATATATATATACACATACACGCTTGTGTATGTCAATATAAATGCGTTATAGTTTGAAGCTTGGAGCCACTTACCAAGCCGTTATGTGACGCATTGGTGTGAGAGCGTGTTCCTCAGTAAACATGAGTTTATGGTCTCAATCTCTAGTTCCAAGTCTTCTTCAATACAGCATGATGTTCATTTAGTACATTATGGGCCATTTAGAGTCAAACAGACCATAAAGCAGGGGATGCTTTAGGGCGGGGCTACACGGTGATTGACAGGTCTCTACCACGGTTCTCCAGTCTGACGTGTCTGCGTTTTTTCGTCCACAGCAACAAGCGATCAGTGGAAGCAGCGGGTATGAAAAGTCCTAAAGAACCTCGTAAAGTCAAAGAAGATGGTGAGAAAACCAAAAGTTAAACCTGCTAAATGACTTTAAGAAACTAACTTTAAAGCTAAGAGGTTACTTTCCTCTTCGAGTAAACTAATCTCTTAAATTCTCAGCAGATAAGTTGGAGCTGAAAGTATAAAAATAAGACCTGTCACACATAAAGTGACATCACGACAGCAGAGGGAGGGTGAGTTCTCCCGTGTAATGATGTATTCTCTGATGACAAGCCTATCACAGCAGAGTGCTGATAAAGAACACAACGGCCTTATGTGGAGTTATAGGGATTAGCCCATTAGGCTAAATCAGCTAATTACATGGAGATTTTCTTACGGTTCCTCCGGCTAATTAGTTGGAATGACTACCACCACTGTGTTCAGGAAATGAGTCCTATCGGAGCAGAAGAGGTAGAAATCTAAACTACTCCAGCAGCCACACGTTGGCAGCCCGCTCTTCCTCCCTTACAGCACCTTAAAGGCAAGCAAACGATCAAGCTCCTCATTTTCACCTGCTGAGAAACTGATGACAAAGACGAGGATCAGGGGACGCAACGCCCTCATTGTGTGATGTTTGAATTAGCTGCACACTGTACTAAGTTCAGCAGAGAGGGAGCCAAGTACAGAAGAAGTACTAAAAGAATCACTCCTACATGAATACATGGGAACACTATTTACTAAAACAATAAGATGATTAACAATGTTTACTCATAATTATAATGCTGACATGTATGATTTATGGGAATAAAGCACAGATTTTGTATTATATAAAACATTTTTTTAAAACATCATTGTTAAAATCACTGTTGATTTAATCAGAATAAATAAAGAACAATCCATGAAAAGAAATTAAAAAAACAAGTGCCCTGAGAAATATAATCGTAGCAATATTTACCCAAATGTGTCTCACCTGGTGAAAAAGATAAAGCTCATTTAGACGTAACCTCGTATGATTAAAGTGAAGTTACATAACGGAGGCGGCAGTAACTCATTTAGATTAACGCTCTAATGTTTAAATCGATGTTCTTCTCCGCTCCGTCCTGAGCCGCTTTACAACCTATGATAACATACAAAACAACCGACGGTGAACAGCGCTCGCCGACATCCTCTCAATTAGAGGTTGCACCTGTGCTTAAGCCAATTATGCTCATCCACTTGAAAAATAAATGAGTCATTATGCATCCTGTTAGGACAGGAAGATCTAAGTGGGGACCGGAAACGCACAGGGCAACAAGTGAATTTTACTAAATTCATTTTCAGCTCGGAGAGAGGAAAAGAGCAGTAGAAGAAAAGAGTGCAATGATATATCTTTGATGCTGTGTTCATGTAACCATACAACTCCCACGCTCAAAGCACGGAGAGCGGCTAACCTTGAAGGCACTCCAGCTGTAAATTGACAGTCTAAACTTCGCTGGCTTTTAACCAGAACCTTGCCGCGGATATCAAGTCTACTCCGGTCAGTTGTTTAACTCTTTGGTACCATGAATGTATAAAAAGTACATATGGAGTGAACTCACGAACTAGACCACAACCCAAGAATATAAGAGCTAGAACAAGAAGCAGCCAGAAACATGATACTCGACATGGTGAAAGGTATGTAGACACCCAAACTTTAAATACACAGCTGGATGGGTTCAGGCTGTAGGGATTTGTTCCATCCAGCCACAAGAGCACGATGCTGGGCGATAAGGACGGACCAGACCTCTCTTCATGGACCTCATTGTGCAAATATTCATTTAAGATAAGACATTTTGTTGCATTTATTCAATTGTTGTATTTTATAAAATGCAAACAAAAACATCGGGATTATATATCAGCCATTGGTCACCCTGCTCCCTAAGAACCAGCAGCGGCCATTATAAAACCCATATCAGTCAACCACTAGTAGAGGGGGCTGGTGTGGAGCTGTCCCAGATACTGAAACCATAGACACTGTAGACAGACAGACAGACAAGTACTGTAGACAGACAGACAGACGGGCAGAGAGACGGAGCGAGAGAGTGAACTCTCACAGACTTGCTCACAGGTGTGGGTGGGTGGAGGAGGAGGAGAGAATGAGGGAGAAAGAATTCAAGCGTCTGGGTTTTCACACCGTTAATTTACCCGCACCATTCTCTCACTCTTCCTCTCTCCTGTCGGAAACATGCTAATTAGAGAAGCCGACTGACGTGAGCTCGGTTTAAAGGGTAATTAGCATAAAAATCCTACATTCTGTATTTTTACTTTCTCTAATCAACACCCTCACACGTACACATTTTTCAGATGTGAGAAAAAGCGGTTTGATGCAATTAAAATGAAAATTAGCATCGGAGGATTGGTGGTGGTGGTGGGGGAGGGGGATACAAAATGTTCTCTCCTTGCATTTTGCCATTTCTCTCGTCGCTGCACTATTTTAGGACTCAGAAGAAAGAGAAACAGTGGATAATGTAATTGTTTTTACAAATAGAAGACATGTGGAGTGACAGCGATGCGGTGTTCTGCTATCTCGTTCTCTGTCGCCGGCTGACAATCTTATCTTTGCCTCTCGGGAACGTCGATTCACTGCGCTCCACACGGAGAACAAATGCTGTTTTTCTTATGCAGTCTCTTGTGCAGTTTGGAAAAAAGAGCTTCTCCAGATAGCATGATGATTGCACGACCGTTGGCCAACACCTTTTACTTGAAGAGGTGCTTAGAAGGCGTAGAGAACACTGAGAGTGCACTAGAAACACAGTGTAAGGGCAGAATAATAATAATATATTAAATATAGTAAAGTATAATGTGCAAAAGCATCATGGGTCCGATGTCGTCAACATGATGTTTTACTGAATATACTGATTGTCTTTAAGTTCCCACATTGACGTTCACATGACTCACGTTTTCACACATTCATGCTGCTTCAGGAGAAGAGAAGACTAATAGACACCGCCATTTCACTTTGATGAAGACCAGTATTTTACTATTACAAGTTAACTGAAGATATATCTTTAAATATGCAAATAGGGCATTATCTGATTAAAGAAATGTTCATTTGCACACATAACCAGGACAGAAATCTGAACATCGGATAAAGCCAGGCTCAAAATTCAGAGGGAATTGTGGATGTCTCTTTGTATACCTCCATAAATCTTAAAATATGGTCAACGACCTTAAAAATTAATGCTCTTCTCGATGTTTTTGGGACCAAAATGTCTGGATCAGTCAGAGAAATAACTCATTTAGAGAAAACGGCCTTAATAGATGAAAAATGAACTTCCCTAGTTAATTACTTGTATCAAGATATTAAGTTATTTTTGTATGACAAGTTACATGTGCAAATGAGGCATCATCTAATGGTAACATTTGGTGAATTTAGCAGAAATCTACAGCCGCAAACAGACAAAGTAGTAAATAAACACTTAATGTGTATTTGGGATGCCAGAGACACACGTGTGATCCGTCTGGTGAAGCAGCGCTGACTTGAATCAAAAGAGCAGACGTTTGCCATTTCCTCTGTTCTCCTGTCTGGATTCCTTCTGCACTGACTTTTGCAATTCAGTCTGGAGGTGTTTCACCGGTCGCTTGAAAGAAGAATGGAAAAGCTTTAAGCTCCGTTGAAAAGTCCAAAACAGGTCTCTGCAGGGTCGAGACAACACAAGCTGTGCTCAAGGTGAAAAGCAGTTATTCTGCACTTCTGCTGCAGCTCCAGGCTTCACAGTGCGGTGTGTGCGGGATTTGATTTTTTTTCACCAGACATGAAAGTTTAGGCGCTTCTCTTTGTCGGGACTTAACAAAACCTTCCCGAGCGTCAGCTGACAAGCAGCAGCAGCAGACCAGGCACACGTGTATCCAGGGAAAGCTGATGATTATTGAGCGAACACTATTATTATTACTGCAAATAGAACAGAAACGGAGCTTAATTGCCCACACAGCTGGCTCCAGTATCAGTCCAGTTGAGCTGTTCATTCTTTGAGAAGAGTAACAGGCGCTTGTAAATAATGCTTTTACATATTTTGAATTGCAGAGTACGTCTGATGTATTCTTGATGACTGCATCACTGATATTTTACATGACAAATTATAAAACCAGAGTATATATTTTCTCTCGTATATGGTAATTGTTCATGAGATCTATAAACCTAATGTCAGCCTCGGGAAGCATTCCAAACCAGCTGTCGAATAACTTTCAATTAGGCCTAAATCTAATTTTCTCCATAACTACCTTTGAATTATTGTAATATTTCAAGAGCCATATTCCCGTCAAACTCCATTCCATTCCTGCTCAGACAGTAACAATGTAGGGAGACACTTTTTACTGCCTGTGCTCGACTTCCTTCATGATCCCCTACGAGGAGAGACGGGAGGAGGAGAAGTGACTCGACCTTGGAGGCCCGTCTCCGAGCACCATATTGCCCCACACCTGGGAGGCCCGGGGGGGACGGGAGAACCCGTCAACCCTCGGAGCTCTACAGATGGACCGCTCCGGAGACAGACAGAGAGAGTGAGAGAGAGAGAGGATGGGTGAGGGTGAGGGTGAGAGGGGAGGGAGGATGCCCTACGATGCCTTAAGGGATCCATATGCTCCGCTGACTCAAGCCAATGACACCAATGATGGCGATTGGCTCAGAAATAGGCCAAAGTGGTCCAGTTTGCTGTCCACAAGTGCAGCGAGAAAACTCAAGATGTATTTTGAGATGATTGGAAATATGTGATGTGAGACTACATATAGTCTTCGATTCTGTATATTGTAATACGGCACAAAGGTTGACATTTGCTAGTTTTTTAAAGGCTGCATTACAATTTTCAGAACTTACCGGGTTTGTTCTATCTGTACCATTATTTGCCTTAACCCACTTAGTCATTATATCCACATTACTGCTGATTATTTATCAAAAATCTCAGTGTAAATATTTTGTGAAAGCACCAAAAGGTCAACTCTAAAACAACGTAGAAATATTCAAAGATATCGTGATTTTCTCCATATTGTCCAGCCATAATTATTAGAATATTAAATCTGCAAGACTTTAACCTGGCCAAGATTGATAATCAAATAAAATGCATAGTATGGATG
This sequence comes from Anarrhichthys ocellatus, assembly GCF_004355925.1. Classification (NCBI taxonomy): domain Eukaryota; kingdom Metazoa; phylum Chordata; class Actinopteri; order Perciformes; family Anarhichadidae; genus Anarrhichthys; species Anarrhichthys ocellatus. The sequence goes on along the minus strand of NW_022280051.1, from coordinate 5,573,096 downwards.
ATATTAACGCCGTACGACACTCACACGACTATATTTGGCAAAAGGCTGGTGTATTCATGAGGCAACCTTCAGGTTCTGACAAGTGAAGCTGCATTCTCTCTAGTGTCCACCAGGGGGCGACTCCTCTGGTTGTATAGAAGTCTATGAGAAAATGACTCTACTTCTCTCTTGATTTATTACCTCAGTAAACATTGTAAACATGAGTTTATGGTCTCAATCTCTAGTTTCAAGTCTTCTTCAATACAGCATGATGTTCATTTAGTACATTATGGTCCATTTAGAGTCAAACAGACCATAAAGCAGGGGATGCTTTAGGGCGGGGCTACACAGTGATTGACAGGTCACTACCACAGACGTATACGGTGACTCTACGTCACTCCTCCTCAGTCCTAATATGGTCACTTCTTTTCACTGGTTGCAAAAGGCCCGTGGGTCAGAAGCGTTGCCAAGCCCGGCGGGGGGGTTGTGGGGGCTGCTCGTACCATTACCCCCCCCCC
>NW_022280051.1:5570177-5572499 GCF_004355925.1 Anarrhichthys ocellatus | reverse complement strand
GAAGCGTTGCCAAGCCCGGCGGGGGGGTTGTGGGGGCTGCTCGTAGCATTACCGGGCCCCCCCCCCCCCCCCCCCCCCCCCCCCCCCCCCCTCCTTCCAAATGCCACCACCCTTCTCTCCCACCTTCCTCACCCCTCCTCATCACCCCGTGCCACTTCTCTCAGAGCCGACTGCCATCTGTGCATCTGATAAAATACTCCCCATTTGTTTTTTCTCTGGATCCCTCTTCCTCTCTTCTTCCGTGTGTTCTGACTTGCAGGACGCTGCCACAGGGGTTCTCAAACTCTTTCATGTCAGAGGCCCCCGAATAAGCCCACGTTAGTCCACAGACCCCCCTTTGATAAGGTTGCATTCAAGGCAGCCATATGGGAGGATCTTTGTTGATTTAATATTGAATTTCAGAACTGACTGCACTGTATGTGGAGGGCTCAAAACTCTACTCGTTCTGGGGTGATTTCACGTAAATGGAATTATATTGACATTTTGTTTCGTTAGGGGGCCTCCCAGGAACCACTTCAAGAACCCTGGGGATCCCCCAAAAAACCCCACTTAGAAAGCCACTGCAGCTGCGTATAGAGAGAGCGAGACACAAACACAGAACGAGAGAGGGAGCTGCAACCTAAAACTAATGTTCTTTTCCTCCAAAGGGCTAAATGGAATAATAAGTCCTCCGGCTCTTCTCTGCAGCTGTCAGAAAGATCAAGTTACAGCCCCGTATGAGCAAGCACAGTAAGTGTGTGTGTCTACAGCATGCGTGTGCTTCTGCAGAGTGTACTTAACACGCTGAATTGCCATCTGCATATGTCCATATAACCAATTTGGCTGCTTAAATGAACCAATGAGCCAATGAGCCGAGGGAATCATTCAAAATCGTATCCTTATCTTTATTCCTTATCTCATCTCTGCCCTTATCTTTATCTTACTTTATCCTGAACATACTTTATCATCATTTCCATCCATATCTTATTCTTTTCCTCATCTATATCCTTCTCATCTTATTATCTCTATCTCATCCTTATCTTTATTCCTACCTTATCTCATCTCTGCCCTTGTCTTTATCTCCATCTTTATCTTATTTCATTTCCAACCTACTGCTATCATCATTTTCATCCTTATCTTATCATTATCTTTATCTTATTTTATCTAATTCCCACCGTATCTTTGTCTTTATCCTCATCTTATTGTTTCTAAACTTATCTTGGACGTGTGAACGGGGGTGTAAGGAACACTTTTGTTGAGTGTCGTATCTCTTGTGGAAAGCTTTCGTCACAAAGCTAGCTTCCAACGCCAACACGTTATTGAGATTAATGTTCATCACATCCGCCATCTTAGTTGAGCCTGTTTGAATTCTAACTGAATTGGCGCTAAACACAAAGCAAAGTAAAATATAATATGAATATAATTTTTGGTCTTTTCATTGCACTGGACAAAAAAAGTCAAGGAATCACCAAAGTCAGTGGGATACATCATCTGGGAACCATGAATATCTGAATCAAATTCCATGGTGATTCATCCAATAGCTGAGGTCAGAGGGTCACCAACGTCAGTGGGCTTCCTTATGATAATACACTTTACAAAGAGGATACAATAGAGAGAAATATTTAAAAACATACATCACAGATATCATTGTTCATCCTCTTGGGGTTATGAATGTCTCTACAAACGGTCATGTGTATCCATCCCAAAGAGTCTGACGTATTTCAGGCTGGAGTGGACAGAGCGACCGGCCGATCAACCAAACAACTAGACTTCCTAGAGCCATGCTGCTAGCGTGGCTGAAACCAGGACTCAACCGGGAAACGTAGAAATGTCACACATTGGAAATGTGAGAAAATGTACGGCTAATGCAACTATTTGAAGTTCTGCTTTTGCTCCCCTGTTAAATTATCCAAATGGCACTTTCTCCTCTTTAGCACTTCAATCTCTATCTCATCTTGTGCAGATGTGTAAAAAAAGAAAAGGAAGAAAAGATTCAGTGAATATCACAGGGTGTACTGGGCCAAGTAAACATCAGAATTATGAAGATCCCTTCCACTTACTGAAACTCTGTTCCTTAAAGACAGGCAGCCTCATTCAAGTGCTGTCACTTCCATCCCTTCCATTGCTCTGATCCCTTCTGTAACGGCCAGTTAAATAGCCAGTAATGCCTTTTAGCCTGTTAGTGCTGGATGTGAGTGAGCCCAGACAGACTGGGATGGACATATGGAGGGAGTCTGGCAACAGACTCGCAGTCCCGATGCCAGCTCCTCAGAAACATTCACAGCACCATCATGAGCACACACACACACACACACACACACACACACACACACACACACACAC
>NW_022280051.1:5465240-5570167 GCF_004355925.1 Anarrhichthys ocellatus | reverse complement strand
CACACACACACACACACACACACACACACACACACACACACACACACACTTTTGTATCTGTTGTCCAGAGCTCTGAGCCGTCCCCACTTCCTGCTGTCCGATTATCTCGGAATCTGCTCCATATGAGCATCGTGGGAATTTTGGAACCTCCTCCATTTCCCACCGTCCCTCTTGGGCCGGTGGGACAGGCGTCCGGCACGAAGGCTGGACCGCTCTCTGTGCTTCGCAAAAATTCCCACCCACAGAGAGGGAGGCTGGGACAGCAGATGAAGCGGCGAACGCAAAGCTTTGTTCAAAGAACAGTCCAGCGCGGATCGCTTCCCAACGCCTCACATCTTTGTCTTTGTGTCTCGTGCCTCGTACGGGGGTGTGTGTGTGTGTGTGTGTGTGTGTTGTCTGGCGCCCGTGTGTGACAGCTGGTCAGGAAATCCTTTCCAAGAGTCACAGGTTGAGTTCTGTGTGAAACAGAGAAGTATTTTTGGGAGGCCAGACTGACAACGAGACCGCTTGCTGTCTGTGTTTTTATTACAGCAGCCATGGAAGCGAAAGCAGAATCACTTTTTCTCATATTGGTCTGATCCCGACTGGACCTTGTTTGTTGTTTCATACATTGGTGCTGCTATATATGGTGTATATAAAGTCGGTGTTGTTATTAAAGATTTTCCTTTGAATGACGTTTTCCAAAATACATTAAACTCCACGGAGCATTTTAAACTTCAATAAATCCTGACCTTGTGAATTTGTAGAAATTGTTCTTTTTACCCTTTACAAGATCAGAACACAGTGTTGAGTGTTGGCAGCCTGTACTCCAGACTCTAGAGTGCATTTCACATTTAATGTTACTGGATCTAATTTGGAGAGTAATTTGATGGAGTGCCCAGAGTGACACAAAGAGAGATTCCTGAACAGCACAAAACAGCTAGAGCTGTTATCCTGATATGCTAATGTGCTAAAGCTTTCTAGCAATGGTGGAGACTGGGGAACTAAAAACTACTGCAATAAAGCCAACCATGGCCCTACTGAGGGAGCTAAGGCTGTGAGCCATTTTGGTCATAATTCCCTCTCTACAAATCTCCTTCAAACAACGATTTATTCATGTTGCTCTCCAAAAAATACATTTGACAAGATTACATTAAACCACATCATGATAGCGTTACAATTTACGTTTGCCCAATAGTACATTTTTACTGTAAAGAACTTGAACGCATCGTAATGTAACTCAATGCAACCTCCGTTAACATTAGATGTTAGCTCCGTTATTAAGCCAAGCAGAACTGTGCTGCCCAGCGGCTGCTAACAGCTAACAGCTAACAGCTAACAGTTAACGTTAACTAGCTCTCCTGCCGATTCGAACGCGGAATTGTTGATCGCAATGAAACGAAAAGGGTGTACAAGAGGGTTTAACCACAGGTGTGTAGTACTAATCGTAAGGAACGTACGGATCGGGTGGTGGGGGACACATGCCGATGTCGCTCCTGTGTGTCATAAATGAGCTGATAAATGATATGATGACGTGACGTTGTATCTGTGCAATGACTTGCATGCTCGCCGATACCCGATCCAGCATTTCAGGCTGTATCGGAGGCATTGTGCATCTTTATGCACTTAAACTGGCGTGTTCTAGACAGCAATGTCAGAGTCAGAACCTGATTTTATATCCTTCTTCTGTGCCTTCACTATCTTCGCATATCTAAACCTGTTTGTGATTACAGCCGAGTTAAAGCCAGCAGGTGTACTAAAGAATTCCACTGCAGTGCTCCATCCAGAATGGACTTTAATCTTCGCGTTGTGTCCCATCATCGCTCCATCCAACTGTTGTCTAATCCTCCTCTCTCCCAGAAAACAGCAGCAGGTGGGTCTGTTCCTTCGTGCATAATGAATGCTCCGGGATATCGTGTGTTTCATACACTTCTCTTCCATTGACAGTAATTTGCCGTGACTTGACCTGCGGAGAACGTGTCGTCCACCTGTCACTGTCAGCAAATGAAATCCACTCTGGTGCTACTGTGAGAGTGAGAGGTGGGAGGCAGAGAGAAGTGGAGAGAAGTGGACATCCTGACCTCACGCAGAGCTGTGCGAAGGTTAGAGAGCAGCGGGGGCCCTCAGAGTGCACTCGTAAACAGGCATTCACATAAAATGCACAAATGCACTCAAACACAGGAAAAAACCATAATCCTACTGTACAGTCATCGGCCTGGACATGCTCAGACGTTTCAGTTTGCACGGAATAACAACACCACCAACACCCGTCCAATCCTCTATGCTACACATGTCAGGTCATGTCCCATGATACGTAGGTTGAAACATGAGAAAACGTCCTCATCGTGCCAAAGATCTAACATCTAACGTGAGCTCTGACTGGTTGAAGCCGCACAGGGGCAGCGCGATGTGTTAGTTCTACAGTTTTCAAAGCCCAAAGACCTTTGCTGCCCAGAAATGATGCAACAGGTTACCGAGCTGTTGGCTGACACAGTTTCTCTTCTCGACAGAGATGGTGAAGAGGTTCAGCCTTCATGAATCCTCCACGCTGCTCTGGATGTATGAAGTCACCATTTTAAATCGATAGAGTATCGAACCTTAATATCGTGATAGTCGAGCGTATCCTTATTTCCTTACAGCCCTGCAGCAGAATAAAAGTCAGTGATCATCAGAGTGATAACACTTGATTCTGAGGGGAACATGAACGCATGTTCAAAGCCGATCCATCCAATAGTCGAGATATTTTAGTCTGGACCACACAACCCACTGATCACCATGACTACAGCCATGCCACCAGCACGGCTAAACATATTTGCCGCCTTCTCACTGGTGAACTTATATGACATCAGCAATCCCAACTAAGCTTTAATTAGACGAGGTGAGATGCTCTCCTCTATATTCATAAACTAAGAAAACAACGCAGCAGCTTTTCTATGAAGCTATAGCTGTTTGGGAGGTTGGTTTTATTCGTCCTTTCCTCCTCGTTGGCAGAATGCTGCTGTAATTCTAATGAGATTAGAGGTATATCAGAGCACACATAAGGTGACAGACTCTTTATTATCCACTCAGAATAGACCTCATTTAATGACAGTGATTTGGAGTCTGTTAGAAGCTCGGAGCCCAGGAACCAGATACGGCAGGTGTGGGTGTTCGGTTTGTGTGTAGGTGGACGCAAAACACTGACAAGTGTGTACTTTAATATTTCATTATTAAAAAAGTAGATTGATGAGTTATATGCCAGGGGAATAAGCTACTGAATATTTTCATGATAATAGAGTTTGAAAAAACACACACAGAGGGGCTTTGTTTCTGAATATGTTGCTGATAAAGTTTGATGTTTTATGAACAAAGTTTTGCGTGACTGTATCCAGCGTTTGATGAGCAAAACAAAAGATAATAATCTTTATCTAAGGCTTATTAATTAGAGCTTCTTTGTAAAAGAATCGGATCCCTTTAATGTTAGTTTCAGCCAGGATTTACATCCCCACATGTCCAAGTAAATAAGGTCAATAACATGAATACAAATGAGTAGTTGTATTAGTAGCAGTAGTTGTAGTAGTAGTATTAGTAGCAGTAGTTGGAGTAATAATTTCGTAAAATGACTAATTGTGTTCATTCATTAAATTAAACACCAACACAGTTCAGGATGTATTGTTTTGTAAAGAAAAGAGTAATAATAATTGGCCTTATCCTGAATATCCCAGCGTGCAGATGAAAGGTGCCTCCTTGTTCCCTTGTTGCATTTTTTTCTTTTCTTGTGCTGTAGAATATGTACGGGCATTACTGTGCAGGTAGGCGTGTTATCACCCTTTCAGGGCCCGGTTGGGGGGGGGGCGGGGGGACAAATAGATCTGGGCTCAATTAGTTGCACTGTCACGGCAGATCGGTGTACCGGTGGCTTGATGGTCCTGGCTACAGGCAGCTCAGCTGTAAATCACACTGTGTGTAATAGGCTTCACAGCGGTCTCCAGGGTCGGGTGTGTGTAAGCATCTGCACATGTTCCTCTGTGTGTGTGTGTGTGTGTGTGTGTGTGAGAGAGGCGAGCCTAGGCACAGGACGACGGCTTTCCAGCGATTTTTTATCGGCCGTTTGGTAATGATGGCGCAGGGTGGAATTGATGCTGGACTTTAATGGCGGCTTGTAATTTGTGTTAATGCTTTTAGCCGGAGCCCTCTGAGACTTTCAACAAGGAATTTTATGCCTCCAAATGAGGGAAAGGTCACCGCCTGCTCTATTCCATCGACCAGACGGGATCAATGTGGCTAATGTTCTCGCCGTAACTTTGTTGTTTCGCCTGGTTGGAAAATCAAAACCATATTTATGACAGTCATTTTCTCCTTCCCTCTCAGGCCGGCCAGCGATCGGCACGCGGCGATCGCATGAAAGCTGCAAACCTACGAATCTCTCGTCATTTACATTCCCAGCTTCGTCCCTTTGTGGCGATTTCAAAGCCCTGTCCTCTGAAATATTTAAGTGTGGACTAACCAAATAGCAACAATTTGCCTCAACTCTGGGGGGGACATTATCTCCGGCGGCGAGCGTGGCCCTGGCAATCAAAGAGACGCCTCCTGCAGCCGAGAGGCGAGCGGGAGACAGAGCGGGGAAATAATTAGATGACAGAGATCGACAAACATCAATAAAATGAAAGGGATGCCGTGGTACGCCGAGCAGGAGGAACAAATTGAAGAAAACAGGAAGAGACCTCCTCATTTAGGAAAGTTCATGCATCCTATCAACAGTTAAGTATTGACCGGCATTAGGCGAACTGTAATTAGCTGCAGAAATAAATTGAAAAAATGCAGAGAGCTGAGGGAACAGGTTGGAATGGGATCCAGGCTACCGACCGTGTTTGTCTATTTGTTCAGCCTGAACAAATGGCTTCCATCCTGTGCATGATGGCATAAAAGACTCTTCCAGTGGCCAACGCGGAGCCTCTCTCCTCCCCGGCCCACGCACTGATGCATGGCTGTGTCCGCGTACTCACAATTATGTGCGTTTGTGAGGCTGAAAGTGTACCCAGGCAGAGCCAAGTGATGGATGGAGGTGGAGGGCTAAAATCTCCGGGGGTGCGTTGGCGATATAAAAATGAGCAGCAGGAATGCGGTGGAGAGATTCGGGGCTGACCCCGTCACCCCTGAATCTTAGCCCTCCTTCACTCATAGCTTACTCCCTTGTTCCCTTCTCCTCTACACCTCCCATCCCGTTATTCATCTGTCCTTTGTCGACATCCATCGATCACCATCCTCCTCACCTCCACCCGCAGTCCCGTCTTCTCCCTCTCCGACTCCATTAGAGCGGATTTCAGCTGCTGTGAGTTTCTTTAATTAAATGTTTAAAACACCTCCTCCAATGAGAATCAAGTATGTCCATATGGTGTTTCGTTTTGAGACATGTCCTGATGACTACGTCCACTTCTTACATACAGTCTATGCTACCAACGCTGTGTCAACCCCTGCAAGTTGCAAGCTAATAAACAACATTAACAAATAAAAAGATGCTAACTACACTCATCGTTCCGATACGTCCGCTAGTCGTCCGCGTGCGGCTGAATCTCTGTTTTTTTTTCCTCCAACGGGAAAAGAGTCGTCGAAACAATCGCTGCAGATTGCAAGGCGATCGGCAAATTCCACGTCGCCATCTTGTTGCTCACCGCTCACATGACATTAAAACTCCTCTCAAACGGCCTTCACAGAGCAGAAAAACGGTATTATTAAGAGTACGTAGGAGGATCAGGAAGGTTGAACAGACACATGCGGGTTAAACAGACAGCAGAACTCACCACATATCTTTCAGCAGAACGAACACTTGAAGCACAACACTTCCTCTGCATTTAATAGCAAATATCCAACAGTTGACATGGTTACCACTCACCGTGACATAATTGCATTCATTACGTTTCCGCGTGTCAAACGAGTCCTTGAATATATATAAGACCCGAGACGTAGCGGAAGAAACCACTGTGATATAGTGGGCCACAGTGCCACTTAGTTTGAAGAAATGATAAGTGATTTGTGAGACAAGGAGTACTAGTAGCAGATTGTATTGTCTTTTGAACTGCTTTGACTCCAGATTCATTTCTCCAGTCTGAAACCCTCAAAGTATGAAACCCATGCCGAGGTAATCAAGAGAGAAAGTCAGTCATCACGCCACCAGCTTTCTGTGGGAGCTGGAAAGCAGCAAGAGAAATCCAAACACAGACCAACACTGAACGCCACACCTTCCAAGTCACTGCACCCCCACAACTCCTGAAACCAAACAGCAGCCTCAGAGGAAATACATTATTTCTTCCTCATTGGGGAAAAAAAAAAAAAAAAAAAAAAAAATCACATTACAATTCAAATGTGTTCATTTAAAGAGGCCTTTTTAAAAACATCTCCGAGGCATACAGCGCCGCTCGGTTCTTGGCTGAGGCAGGAAATGATAAATAATAAAAGGAGCCTTACTTCATTAGAGGGTGACATTATTTTGAGAACAGATATTGCGCTATGAGACAGAGTGTACAATAACACAATAACAACCATCACCCGCCGCCGCCCCCCACCTCAGCCTCTTGCTGTTGACAACCCAGGATTGGATATCTCGCCGAGTGCACCGGAGTGAGCACTGTACACAATACAGTACGGCACTCACAATAACACAGAAGATATTTCCCAACGTAGGGCCATAATTATTTCTCCCTGCGTAATTTAATCCGCCGAGTGCATATTCAATTCCGATCCGGGTTTGTCGGTGTGCTGTGAGGTGCTCGGCACGATTGTCTCTGAAATTGGATTATGATAACCTGTCACCGCTTTAATTCCATAAGATATTAGAGGTGGTGGTGGCGGAGCAGAGGAGTGGAGTGTATCAAAAAGAAGAAGCGGGTGGTGCTGGGGCCCTTCGGGCATTGAGAGAGAGATGTGTTTAATGCATGTTTCATTCTGTGTTTCCTCAGGGAGCGAGAGGGAATAATGCGTGTCTAGTCTGACCTCTCAGCACACTTCTTTCCCTGATCTCTGACATACCCTTTAAATATCCATTAACAGACACAGAGACGGGGAGTACAGGAGGGTGGAGGCGGCTGGGGCGGAGCAGGGACGGGTGGAGTGCCGGCAGAGGAAGGCGGTCTCTCCTTTGCTGTCTGACTAATGGACGGGGTCAAACGCTCTTCTTCTGCTGCTGCTGCTGCTACACTTTTTAATCATCTCCATCAGACCCAGGTAGCCATGCTTTCATCCACACTATTTGCTATCGAGTCAGTTCGGCTAAATTAAAAAAATACTTTTTTTTTTATTCGGTGTCAAATGGTGTCGGATCATAGATCTGAAGCAGCGGAGGCGATTGGAATTTTGTTTCATTTAGTGCTCAAAGCATTGAAGGATTATTAAATGTAAATGGAGCTCAAGAAGGATTTCAGTCGAACAAAATCCAACCCAAGCTCCTGTCCAGTCATTCAGAGTCAGAACTAATAAATCTCGGTCTAAATTATCACTGAATACACTATCGACTGGTTTTCTTCAGAACTCCCTGTTTTTACCGGAGAAACGAAGCAGCTGCTGGAGAAGTGGATTATCTAGAGCAGAGGTTCTTAAAGTGGCAGGCGGGCCTCCAAACAGCTTCAGGGTAGGCCCAGTTAGTGGAAGAGAAAAATATACTACATTAGATATTTAAAAGTGTGATTTGGTTAAAGAGATTTAGATGAAGTTTTTGACTTGGCGGGTGCAATCAGGTCCAAGTTACTAAAACCTGATCCAGGACCAAAGTCCAAATGAATCCAATCAGGTTGAGCAGTTCCCAATGCACGGCCCCTCAGGTGTGTATGTGGGTATGCCTTAAACCCACCTAGGTGGATCCAAGCGGACTCATTAGCTTTGATTTGGTGCGTCATAATGTTTGCAGCAGGTGTTCAACAGGGTGAGACACGAGGGTGAAAACGTACTTCTGACTCTTCTCCACCGCTAGAGCTCATTAGTTGGTGAAGCGGTCATGCTGCTGTCAGTACGGGGGCTTTTCTCCATCACATTTAAGAGTGGGTCTTACTGCACATGAGTGTGTTTTAGAAAAGTTCTTGACTTTCTACAGGTACCTTCTTCTAGTCTGGTCTCTGCAAAGTTAGTTTATGTAAATCGGGTTCAGGTAGGTCTTCCACAGGTCTGTTGTGGATCGAAGAAGAACTCTAGTTTGAAGTGTCTTTAAGTAAGACATGCTTTAGAATTCAAGCTTGCCTTGGATAGCTCGGAAGGCCACTCGGAAAAGATCCTCAATTCTTGTTTTTGAAGTTCCCTGCGTGAGTTCTTCCACGCTCACTAGCTGCCATTGGGACTCCAGCTCTGCTCTGTGTAAGTCCGGACTACTTGTGGCAGGTAACTGTGATCCACTGTGGTTGGAAAGACACATCTCGGTTTGGCCTTTGTGCCTGCTGTGCTTCCTCAAGCGGACACCAACGCGAGGCTGACATTAAGCGCCCCCGTCGGACCGGCCCTCTGCTCCCCCTCTCCCATCAAGTACAAAAGGGTAAACACATGCCTCTGGTCCTCATCTACCTTTTTTCCTTTTAATGTAGCAGCGATTTTTTTACTGGAGTCAAACTCCAACTACAAATATCACTGAGCAAGTTCTGGGTCACTGGCCTGTCTTTTCTTTCCCTCGCTAGAGCTTAAGATGATGGCACATTTAGATAATGCCTCCATCCTCCAGTGGACTCCCTCTCATCCAGCTTTGGATGGTACTTCCTGCAATCATAGCCTTTGATTCTTTCTTTTTGCGAGAGTCTCGGGGTAAAAGCTCTGCTCAAATGAATCCGGATCGCAGCATATTACCGCAAGCACTCACATTCACCCTGTGAATTTGGCTGTACTCCTGCTTTCATAAGTGGAAAGCAATCAAATCAAGCCAATGACAAAGCAGGCCGACCAGACCTTGGTAGCTTCACCAGCAGTTCCATCAGACCTTGTCTGTGAGATCAGACAGGCATTAAGTAACACTTATACATGAGCATTTGTCCATGGCAACCATCATTTACCAATGCTGCTACTGAGCTGAAAGCTGCACAAGAACACTGTGCAGGTAAAAGGCTCAAGGTGGCAGCGAGGACTGAGTGTTTCAAGTCTGAGGACTCATGTGCAACCAATACTGTTATTACCATTCGTACGTTTTGGGGCACAACAATGTGGAGACGGTGTTGGAGAGGAAACAGAAGTCACACACACACACACACACACACACACACGACGTGTACAGCCACACAGACATCATGTTGTCGGTGTGCACGTTCTTCAGGGTGAGTGAAGAAGACGTGAAGCTCGCAATCTGTAACACCTGTGAGCCCAAAATAAGCCGAGGAGGAAGTGGCATTACAGGGAAATATTGCCAATTTTCAACCGTCTATCTAACGCTGCCGTGTGGGTGGATAATGCAAATGGCGGACGTTTGCCAATCGGTGGGCAGGGAGCTCAGGCCGCCGGCAACAACGAGAGAAGACTAACATTATTCATTTGTGACGTCTGCTCTTGAAAGATTGTATATAAATACACTTATTATTACTACTGCTCCTACTATTATGATTATTATCATTCAGCCCATCATGGCACTTGGTGAAATAGTCACGGTGGATACTAGGTCCAACAAACAGGACTTTCACCCAGAAGACCAGGGTTCGGCACCGTGTTGGGGTGTCATGGTCGTGTTTTGTTGCCTGAACCGAACTGTTAGCGTAATGTCATCCCAAAAAATAAGTGTTTCCAAAAGACAAACATGACAAAACGGACAGTTCGTGTCCCTGTACACGAAAGCAATAGATCGCATTTTGTGACTTTTGTCACAAACTCATTATCACCACCCACATTTCCACGATAAAAAGTCAGTTGAACATTGGCAAAGTTTACCTGTGTAAACCCACTTACAATAGCCCGTTGCAGGGTGTGCATTGTTGCACAACTCCAGCCTGAGCAGCAGTCACCCCGTCTCACCCTCCCTTTGTATGAGGGATGAGGATGCAGTGAAAGAATGAGGGGGTGTCTCCCGAGATTTACTCCAAGCTACGCAACGGCGTGCAATTCACTTCAAAAGGAGCCGGTAGTGACCGGACAAATCTTTTATTTTTTTTGTTTGCCTTCAAACGAAACACACAACTCTCTCGCTCCCCGTGGTAAAGTTTAGAAGAAGAGGTCCCAATGCGTGGAGCGGGGTTGTCTCACAAGGTGCCTGCTTGGCTTGCCTGCCTCTTTAGACTCTGTGAGGAGAGACTGATCATGACAGACACTATGGTCCACATCGATTCACATCAGTTTAAGGGAAAGAACCCGTGTGCTGGATGTCTAATGTTTGGTTCAGGGCTGTCAAAGAGATGCGAGGTCTCCATTTAGAGAGACCTGCTTCCAGCGGCAGGTCACAGATCACGGTGACCAGGAACGCTGCAGGTTTGCTCGGACGTTGCATATTCATTTAGTAAAAGCCTGCGGGTTTCTCCCCCTGATGCGATCTTATCTAAGAACCAGTGTGGTTTGAGGCTGGTCATGTCACCTCTACTCTGGTTCATGGGCAGAGAAAGCTTCTAGAAGCGGGAGCCATTTTGATAGGCTTCTATTGAAAAGAGAGGCTTTGACTTAATACCCTATAACTGACCTCGCATATCGTCTATCAATATATTGATACAGAGCCGTCTTCCCTCTTTCTGTGTCTTTAACTATTTCTACATCCTTGTTCTTTCTAAAAAAAAGATTATTATTTTTCTATATAACACAAATATAACAATTTGTTTTCTACAATATTTCTCCGTTATCTTTTTAAATACATTCTCAGGCAATCAAATGTAAATACATGAGAAAACAATGATTCAATGCAGACATGGAGCTCTTGCTGTTGCTCCTTTGTTAAATGAGGGAAATTATGCAGATCATCATAATTAAAAAGAATCAATTCATATCAACTAATATCAACGTCTGTTTCTACCACATCTACCGGCATCTAAACAGGAAGTCAGTGTTAAAGTAGTAAAGCCCGCCTCTTGCTTGATTTGATTGGCTGCCTCGGTCGAGTCGGACATTGACGAGCGGTGCGACGCGGTGCAAGAGAGGAGCGCACACCAGGCGCGTGTTTGTCGGCCTCTTAGGTCTCCTTTTTAGGAACCCGATTGAAACCTGAGGTGTTCTGTTTTTCGTTAAATTATATTTATTATATTTCTCCTAATGCTGTGCGTTGATATAAAACTGCATTCTAGACTTGTCTGCTTTTATGTGTCGACTGTAACCTTAGTTTTTCTTAATTATTCATTTAATGTGATGTTTAAATAGAGTGAAGCAGTTATTTGCCCCTCCCACAATGTGTGGATTGAACACACCTGTGTCCTATCCCTCTTCACGTCCAGTGGATCCGGTGAATTATGAAATCTATTCTGCATCGTGGCTTTACACTCGATTACAATCAAACCCATTCATTTAGGCGCTCATTGATTTGACAAACTGCTTCCTTAAATCTACATCAGAGCTAATGATACATTCAGCTCGATTTGTTCGGGGACTAAGTTGAGTCGTGTTAAGAGGCCTGCAGGTCTAATGGTCTGTGCTTACCTATGCTTTAATGTGCGCTGAGTAAATCCCATTTCCATCAGGCCCCTCTAATCAAAGACGGAGGTAAATGGATGCATGATAAATAGACTCTTACTTCTCTCATTGCACACCGACTGAAGTGGACCTAATGGCCAATCGCTCCAAAGACAGAGATGTTTCCCCCTAAAGGCAACATTTTCAAGCTTTCAGGCAACTTTTTCCCTCAAAAACAAAAGAAACAGATTTGTTCCGAACAAGCCCCGTTATTGCAAAGCCGTACAGAGGCCGCAAAGACACAGGCTTTTATATCGCCAACAGTCACAGAAGATTAAAAAGCATCTCTGTGTCTTCTTTTCTTTTTTTCATCATGGCAGATACATCACAAAGTTGGCGTGTGTGTGTGTGTGTGTCTGTGTGTGTGGGCAAGGGGATGGCGACTGTTTCTCTTTCTTCAGAGTGCAGATTCAGAAGTTGGCACCACTTCCACTCCGCTGAGTCCTCCCCCTCACAAGGCCTTTCTCTCTCCGTTTGATGTCTGTGTCAGTTTCTTTCTGTCTCTCTGTCTTCCTCTAATTTAATAATCCCGCTTTGAACTTCATCGCGCAAAAGGCCTCACTTTGTTGGCTGAGCAGGCAGGCGAGGCATCACTCAGAGGGTAGGGGGTTTGGGTGTGTTAGAGGGGGTGGGTTGTGTTTTATTTGCTGTGCAAAGGGAAGCTGTGGAGACTATTGTGGTTTCAACCTTCTGCAGCTGGTGTCCCACAAAGCACCAGTGGTCTTCAGGTTGATTGTCCTCCTTACAGTATGTCACGTATTAACTGATCCAGATCAGGTTCCTCACAACATCCCCCTCTTTATGGTCTGTTTGACTCTAAATGGACCATAATGTACTAAATGAACATCATGCTGTATTGAAGAAGACTTCAAACTAGAGATTGAGACCATAAACTCATGTTTACAATGTTTACTGAGGTAATAAATCAAGAGAGAAGTAGAGTCATTTCCTCATAGACTTCTATACAACCAGAGGAGTCGCCCCCTGGTGGACATTAGAGAGAATGCAGCTTTAACACACCTCCTGCATTGGCTTCACTCGTCAGAACCGTAGGTTGCCGCCTGTGTTTTACAAACAAAATGTCATTCAATCAGAATAATGTAAGAGATGTTTTCATCTGCAGTTCTGTCTGCCACCTGGTACGATTCCCCGGGAAAATGAAGGCTGCATTTACGGCACAAAGTAAAGATCATCAACCAAAATGGAAGAGACCAGCTCTACTGTTACCCCGGAAGCTATCGGTAGCTATCCCGTTACCAAAGGGTATCAATGGAAGTTCTTTACACCCCCAGTAGAGGAAATAGAGGACGGCGGAACATCCGGAGTAACTTTGGAAAACAAAACGCAGCCTTGTTGGAAGTTGCTAGATTCTGAGGAAAACCAAAAGCGATCGGGTTTATGACAACAATAATACCTCTCGAACACGCTACTAAATAGTAAATAGCGTTGTTTCAAATCCTTTTCTTGGCATACGTTTCCGTTTGTCGAGAAATAAAAGCCTGTAAAAACTTTTGACATCACTACTAGTAGCAAACGTTAGACGTTTTTTTATTCTTGGATGCAGGGGCTTTAAAATTGTTGAATCAAAAACTTCAATATATACGACAGCTTTGGATCAGATGAGAAAATAAAATGCTCACAAACCCATCAGTACTATTCCTGTGTGCAGCATTCAGCACCCTTTGAAACAGCAGCCTGAGGTTATTTCAGGGGCAGCGCAGTACCTTGTGTGAATACAACCAATCAGACAGATCTGTGCTGAGGTGTGTGACGGTTCTGGCCCAGCCCATGACCTTTTCTGAATATGTGTGCGTGTGTGTGTGTGTGTGTGTGCATGCAAACGCTGTGTCTACCAAAGAGCGCGCACTTTGCCGAAAGGGCCAAAGATGAAAGGAGCTTGATCAGAGACAAGAGGCTGGATAAAAAGAATGAAAAAGTAAAACAGAGAGTTCTCTTTATAAAGTGGAGAATAAAAGACGGTGTGACGAGGGAGCCGGCGTGGAACAAAAGAAACGGGAGGAAGACATCTTTCATCACGCATCATTCCACTCTCTAGCCAAAAGTGTCTTTGTGGGATATTTTGCCGGAGAAGTCGGTCTAAATCTGCACTAACATCATCACTCGAGTCTTGAAACAGTCTAGATCATTTCAGTTTTGCATGAAAGCAACAGAACCGGTTTACATTGTGTTATCTGGTAATGCTTTGATGTACAAAGGGCATAGCTGTTACTTCAGGGCTTGGACTGGGTAGTTTGGACCCGCATGCCACCTTCACCTGGGGGCCTTTCCAAGCCGTCCTACCCGGTGTGGTGGAACTGCACCCTCCCACAGCGAGCGGCCGCTGTGTTTAAAACCCCAGAAAGACTGCGTGAACCCCACCCGTTGAGACGGGTAGAAGTAAATACGGCCGTGGCTGGCACTACGTAGACTGTAGATAAACACTGCATTGGTCACGTAAAATGAGAATCGAGTTTTCCTTTTGCATCAAGCAGCAAAGAAGTTGTAGCTGAATGTGTTTGAGTGCAAAGTGACTATCACGATGTCGATGCTAACAGGATATACATCGTGCAGCTCGAACATATACCCACAACAAAGTCATCAACAAAACATTTAAATCTATTCTTAAGTGTACTAATATGTGTGGAGATGTAAGGAAAAAGTTTAAGTATGAACGAGCAAAAGATTTTGACGACATTCCAGATTCAAATAAACATATCTGTCTCTCAAAACTCAGTACTGACCCGAGTATAAATGTCAGAGCTGGTTAGTTCTGATTCTGGAGCATCTCGATAAAAAGATTGTTCCTCTGAACAGACTTCAGCTCCGTCACTGAGCACAAGTTCATAGAAAGTACCAAGACAATGATTTGATCTGAACTCTAGAAAAAGTGCTGCTGTTGCATTTTTTAGCTGCTTTCTGATGTTTCATCATGAGCTCCGTCACAGTTTTGTAAAATATTTGCAGTCGGTTCGGCCGTGCTATTAAACTCTGTCTCTCTCTCTCTCTTTGGGGCTCTAGTGTGCAGTGAGCTGAGGCAGATTGTGCTTCATCACCCAGCGTGGTTGAGCAAGTGAAGCAAAAGAAGAAAACGTACTACTCCTAATGTGTGATGCAAACGCAGCTCTTTTCCAGTCTTAGTGACCACTCAAAGCACAAGCTAGCAGGCATCCATTCACACAACGTTCAGAAGAGAATGCCACCACACGTCATAAAGGAGCGATGAACTCACCAAGATCACTGGGATTCAGCATCTTGCCCATGAACACTTATTACATGGAAACTTCCGGGGCCAGGGATCGAACCAGCAACTTTCAAATCAACACAATTAGGAACGCAACAGGAGCACAAACGTGGGATGCTACATTATGAAGGTCTTAGTGGCCCATATGTGAGGTTGTACTCAGTTACGCTGACATAACACCACAAATATTAAAGATACTGGAAGTTAGTTTTCCCAGTGGCCAGCCACGGTACTGCAGCCAAAAACATCTGGATTATGGATGTAATTCATAAACCATTGAGGTTTGATATCTGTAGAACTTCTACAGTGTAAAGTGTGAGAGCTGTGCAGCGCTCCACACGACACGGAGGCAAACAGGAGGAGAGGGGAACGTATTGGGAGAGGCACCGGGCGATCAACTTTCATTGTAATGAACATCGTAATGACCTGCACTAAAACAATTAACAGAATCAGTGTGGAAGCAGACTGCAGATCGGAGGAGCAACACACACACACACACACAGAGCAGCAGGGTGAGGAGCAGACCAGCTAAACGCTCTGCCAATTCTAACAAATGAACTCGGCATGGAAAGTGCCTGATTCCATCTCCATGCATATGGCACAAACGGCTCCTAAAGCTGCTGTATCACACTGTAATATAGACATCTATGCATTGGATAGGGGGTTGAATTACTTCATCAAAGATAATTATGTTGGTGTATTTAAAACATTAAGCATGAACAAGATAACCCAATAAATGGTCTTGCCCCGTCTGCAGCTCGCCGTGCTCTCAGCAGCATCTAGTAAGCAGAAGTGATCGGACCGGCACAGCGAGTGAGCGCACGGTGAGAGCTGACGGTGAGAGGTAAATGAAAGGTGATGGCAGCGCGTATAGATTGTTGTGTCAGAGCGGAGATTCTGGCAGATTCTCTGTAACGGGTGCCACGTTCGTTCTCCTTTCCTCAGTCAGGTTGACACGTCGGAGACCCGACTGTGAAATAAGTTCAACAGCGAGATTAACTGAGATATACCGGCAGGCGGGGGAAGAAGACATAAACACTGAGGAGGAGGAAAGAGAGGGAGAACCGGGAGCAGAACCGGAACAGTGACAGTACAAGAGGTTTGAGTCCCACTGAGGAAAATGTCTTGATTCTAAACAACGTACTGGCACATTATGCTCCAGAGAAATGATATTAGTGATGAAAATAGAAAAGAATTCAAAGAAGTGCAAGTCAAACACATCTTTAGTCATTCAATAAATCTACAAAATATTTAAAAATACAAAGAAGTGCTTGTTGTTTCTGAACTAAAGTCCAGTTTAGAGACTTCACAGTGATATAAAACAAAAAAAGCAGCAGAGGTGACACCTGGTTCTGTTGCCTGCCTGATGACTCGCTGAACGATTTATCGATGAGCAAAAGTGAAAAAATTTCTTTTGACAATGCTTAAATTGCTATATGTTACTGTGAAGCCGGTCCTGATTACACATTGAACTTCTGTCAGTTAAAAAATACTGCGAAAGACCAAAACAATGCTTAATGTTGACGTCCACACTGCCCGTGAGATGAAACGTCGAAACAAAAAGTGACCTGAATGAGACCTTTATGAACCAGCAAGCGAACCTCTTGTATCTGGTAGCTCTGATGGAGCGGGATTACATTTCTACACGACGACGTAATGCGTCTCTAGTATGTGTGGTGAAATCTCATTCCCCCTTTCACTCTCCACAGCAGATCACTTTCTCTCGTCATATTCACACGCTTTAATACGGTCAGCAAACACCTCGACTCACTTGTTCATCATCCAGAAGCATTTCTGACAACGACGTTAGACTCTCAGCTGTTTGATTCAGTTTATTAATGTTTCCGTCCCGACTGGCCGCTTCATCTTCTTTTAATCTACCTCATCAGATCACACGAGGCGATGGCGGCGCGAGGTAGAGAGGGGGGGCTTCGGGGTCACGTGACATGACCGACGAGGAGAGGACATCACATGGGATGAATGGTGGGACCGTGATGACGCTGGTTGCCCGTGCCTCGGACTGAGAGGGTTATTTCCAGCTCTGCCTTTAACCTTTCCATGCAGGTGCTGAGATTTCTGACCTTTACACCGCGCCGCTCCCCGCTGCCTCTGATTGCTTCTGATAGTTATGGAGTTGAGTTCTCCAACATGCGTGTGTGTGTTTGTGTGTGTGTGTGCGTGTTGTTTCTGCGGCTGCCGCGAAGCCATTCGGGGTCTTGTGCAGGAAACTGGATTTGACACGAGCACAGTGAAGATTACCTGTGTCCAGACAGTTATTGCCTTACAGACAATAAGAACCGCCATCACTCACTCTTAAAAGGTCAACGTGCTGAAACAAGGGGCTCCGCCAGGCCGGAAATAACCTTACAAAAGACCCACAGGGGAGAGGGGGGGTGAGGTACAGAGATAGTGGGCGTCTCACCCCAACACAGCAGGCATCTATCAACCTACTGACCTCTCACCTGGCTTTACCTCCTTTTGTCTCTCGTTGTAGGCTAAGGTTTTGAAGCCCTTGAGTTCGGCATTTTGGCCGTTGCCATCTTGTTTTTTTGCAACCAGTGGATGGAAGCTCTGGTAGCGTAGCGACCTGTCAATCACCGTGTAGCCCCGCCCAAAAGCATGCCCTGCTTTATGGTCGATTAAAGACTTGAAACTAGAGATTGAGACCATAAACTCATGTTTACAATGTTTACTGAGGTAATAGATCAAGAGAGAAGTAGAGTCATTTTCTCATAGACTTCTATACAACCAGAGGAGGCGCCCCCTGGTGGACACTAGAGAGAATGCAGCTTTAACACATGAAGCATTGGATTCACAGGTTGCCGCCTGGCTTATATATAGCGAACAAATTCTAAACCTGCAATAACTTGTTTGGCCCCCTGGGGGTAGTGGAAACAAGCTGTGATCACAACCTTGACATATCACCACCTTTTTTATAGTGTACCTCAGCACCGGTATACTGTTAGTGCAGAAAGGTTTGGGCAGTATTTGGACAACCTCTTTATTTTTTCCAGGATGAGCAAAGCACTTAAAGTGAAAATCTAGTTTCCCCCAAACAGTAATTCAACAGGTTGTCATCCTCAACCTGCACCATTTGATTCCAATAGAGAAAAACCTAAAGCAGCTCTGCTCCCCCATGAAAGAAAACCTCTGGTTGTTGTCTGCTGGTGTCACTCCGCTGTTGTGCAGAAATAGAAATACAAGTTCCACCAGTTTAATGAAGCACAACGTGGTATTTGTGACAGCTAGTGTAGCCGAAGCACAATGCTTTACACTAAAGAAAGAAATCGCAAAGAGCCGATGCAAAACATTACACGTTCAACGATCCGCCCTGAAACTGAGCTTGAGACACGACGACTTTTGTTTCTGTGGAAGAATGATCTTTATGAATCCAAAAGACATGATGAATGAAAGAAATGTGAAGTGACAAATATGAAATGTATACGAAAATATTATTTGAAGAACATGAAGTATAAATATTGTATTAAATTACATAAAAGCAACTGAACATACAGAGAACATTTTAGTAAAAAAACATTAAATATTCTCCTTTCTCTATACTGCTCAACACATCAGAGCGAGATCCATGTTCCTACCAAAATACAGTTTCCTGCCCCTCCTACCACCCACACACACACACACACACATACACACACACACCCACGCACACACACGCAGCCATGCAAAATCAATACGTCTTTCAGCAGGCTGCTGTTGTGGCTTGAATGTGAATAAACAGTCGTATATTTCAGCTGAGGATCGATGGGTGTAGACAGATGAATGGCATACAAAGACACCTCTGAACAGGACAGAGAGACCTGTGTGTGTGTGTGTGTGTGTGTGTGTGTGTGATAGTGCTCCTGTTACTCAGTGTCTCTCTGCCTCTCTGAGGATCAATAGGTGTGATGGATTAGTGACAGGTACCACACACTGGAGACACACGCTATCAACCAACAGCACTTCCTATTCAGGCCAGTTTCAATCATTCTCTGCTAGTCAGAACTCCTTTTCTCGCACCGTTAAGGCCGCTTGATTTCTACCTCCGACACTCGCAGCTGGCGCGCTCATGCGGGGAGGTTGAACCTCCTGACATTTCAGTGTGTTTTTCTGTGAAGTTCGCCGCACTGTGTGTGTCCGTCTGTCAGAGGACGACCGGCGACTCTTCAGACAATGGCCTGCCCACGTTAGATCGATTCTACTGTGGTGCAGGGCGACAGCGGCGCAGAAGGTCCGGGTTTACAGCTGTGGACTCCCGACTGTCTTCCACACACACACACACACACACACACACACACACACACACGGTATAAAGACAGGTCGTTCATATGCACCAGACGTATAGATGTCTAGGTTTGACTGATGTGAAAAGAAGAGCAGTGTTATTTCAACGCTTCTTTGCGTACGTGCTCAGAGTTAGAAGATTGATACCACACTCATATCTGTAAATAAAAGGCTACAATCAGCTGCTAGTTAGCCCAGCTTAGCATAAAGTCTTTAAACAGTCTTGCACTGTTCCACCCACCAACAGGTTCTATAAGAAGAGAAAAACATACAGATATTGTCAGAGCGACTGATCAAGGTTGAGCCAAAAAGTTGCTCTGCAGATCGTAGGAGTGTCACACCGGAGATCATTTTGATGTTTGCCGTCATTATCTCTTGCACACAGTTTAAATACCAAACTGGCGGTTTGTTGTCATCCTCTGTGATCATTACGTGTGTCGCTGCCCTGTTAAGGCTCAGTGAAGTCCACACATCCCCACATCTAAGCAATGTGAGCATAATGAGATCAAAATAAGCCAAAATAGGAAATCAAGACCTGCGTTCTGTATCAGCGAAATGCATCTAACCGCACGTATTCATCTCCCCCCACACACACACACACACACACACACAAAGAGGGATAAAGTGAGCTAATGATATTCACATGGCTCCCACCCGGTGCTGGCGTTGCTATGCCCTAATGGCTGAAGAACACAAAGGCCTGTTTGAGGCCGTCGCTTTGATCCTGGCAGCTCGGGGCTCCCGTGGCTCTGCCCCACTAAAACCTTTATTAGCCATATGCTGGGGACATCAGAAACCAGTCAATCAGCATTTACAACGGCGCACAAATAGGAATCAAACCACAGCGACGCGCACAACACACGCCGCCTGACCCACATTCACTTGCATAACAGTCCAGTGGCGCGTTTCTCTCCAAAAACTTTCCACAAGTCATTCAAAGGCGAAGTCCACCCCGAAGGGAGGCATTACATATTCTAATTTAATTGCTCAAAACTTGAGCGGGTTGAAAAACTTGGCCGGGAGATATTGAACATCCTCTCACACACACACGTCATTGATTCCTCAGACGGAGGGACGCTCCTTTCTTCACTGCAATGTAAAAGTCCTGCACCTCTATGGAGACAGCACAAGCATGGCTAGAAGTAGAGAGAACTAGAACTGTCATTTTTTACAGTGTAACAGTTGCAATGCCAGGTGTCCACAAGTCTTACCAATGTTGGGGGGGGGGGATGGAAGCTCCAACTGATGTATAGATTGATTGCTTTTCCTCCTTTGTTCTGTGATAACAGCCTGTCGTTCAGTCCAGGTCTCTACCGAGTCAATCATGGCTTCCTAGTTGCGCTGAGGAGCGCAGAATTTAATGTGTTTAGTAGTATCTGGTTCAAGCAAAAGGCTTATTTAAAAAAACGCATTGAATAAAAGGAAAAGAACAAACCCAAGCTGATTTTTGATTGGTTTTTCTGTTGCTTCGTTCATCACACATGGTATTTTCAAGAACTGTTTTTACAGCTTCTGGATATGATAAACGGTGTAGTTTTGGCGATTGTTTAAAGAAAACACTTTTTTTGGGGGGGGTCAGAGGGTTAAGAAAGAAACGTACAACCTGCGTATTGACAGTTCATTCTCAGCAGGAAGCAGCAGCGGCAACAAAACCAGCGCACCCTGAGGAAGGCTCTGGGAAATGTCAGCTGTGAATACAATTTAAATCAACACGAGAATTATTTTTGTCGCAGTATTTACTGACTCAGTTGAGTCTCTTGCACGAGGCTACAAGGATAGAATGATGAAGGAAGTTCTCCAGCTTGCATGATTGTTGCCATTGGATTTTGATGGGAAACGCACAGCCCTCAGCCGCCTACATTACGGGTGGCGAGGATGCACTGAGCGATGGAGAACAGAGAGAGAGAGAACACAGGCGATAATTGAAGTCCCTTGATATCTCTAATGGGCAGCTGATTAGAAAGCAGAAGCACCAAAACAGGTAATTCTTCTTCTTATCGTCAGCACCAACAGTCAGGCTCACACTTATCTCCATAATGACTCCAACTATAATTAATGAGCCTTTTGAGAGTACAGTGACTTGTGCTGAAAACTGCACACAAACAGGTGCACACACACACGCATTGGACTCCATTCGTTCACAGGGGGACTTTGGTAATGGCGGCAAATTGAACGAAGCTGATGGAACTTCTCTGGTGTTTCATTCTACTCCGTCTTTGCTTTCCCGTCGCTCGATCGTCTGAAAAGTTTGTCCCAAGGACGGGCAGCAGCGTGAATAGGGCGGGGCCTCTGATGAAGGAGCCACAGACTGGATGTAACAAGTGGACCGTCGGTGGCTTCACTGATTTGAAGCCTCGAGTCCGTCAATTTGGCAGTCGCCATCTTGGATTTTTTGCAACCAGTAAATGGAAGTGACCATATTTGGACTCTGGTAGCGACACGTCAATCAAAGTAAGCCAACCCTAAATAGCACCCTGTTTATGGGCTATTTGACTCATCGGCCTCACTCGTCAGAACCGGAGGTTGAAGTTTCCAGGATAGTGGGTCTGAAATTGTTGAATTCCTTACGCGGCTAATTCAAATAAGAATCTTAATATCGGGAGGAAGAGACTAAAACAATGTACTGCTCTGCAAATTGTCCCGTACAGCAGGCTGTCACAACAGCACGTCCTCCCCACAGCTCCTCGTGTACTTCCAGCTACTAGAGCTAATGTAGCGTCCCCTCGGATGGCGGGGCTCAACGGGTGAGTTGATGAGTAAACCTGCACGGCGATAGCTCCACCGCTGTGTGCCAGATTGGAAAGGATAGGGAGGACAGGGTTCTTGTTCAAACATGAAGACACATACTGTTACACTTTGTCACCGACACACACGCCCACTTTGCCGGCACCGACCCCGCGGCTTTGAGTTTACAGCCGGGGGGGGGGGGGCACAGTTACTCAATCTCCAGTTAGGGGATGTAAGTTCTGAATGCAGGACTTTTACTGGTAGTGGAGTATTGTCACAGTGTGGTACTAGTACTTTTACTGGTAGTGGAGTATTTTCACAGTGTGGTGCTAGTACTTTTACTGGTAGTGGAGTATTTTCACAGTGTGGTACTAGTACTGTTACTGGTAGTGTAGTATTTTCACAGTGTGGTGCTAGTACTTTTACTGGTAGTGGAGTATTTTCAGTGTGGTGCTAGTACTTTTACTGGTAGTGGAGTATTTTCAGTGTGGTGCTAGTACTTTTACTGGTAGTGGAGTATTGTCACAGTGTGGTACTAGTACTTTTACTGGTAGTGGAGTATTTTCACAGTGTGGTACTAGTACTTTTACTGAAGTAGAAGCTCTGAACACTTCTTCCACCACTGGCAGGTAGTTAAAGCCGTCTTTGTTTGGTGTGAATTCAATGTTACATAGAACGGCGAGTACAGGGTCAAAGGGCAGGTGAAAGCTGTAAATAAAGGGTTTTATGAGTCCATCGACAAATCAGACTCACGATAAAAGAGAAGGTGAACAATTAAATGGAAAGAAGCGACAAAGAGAAATCTTAAAGTCTGAAAACAATATTTTCTGGATTCTTCTCTCTGCTCGCCATCCAAGGCTGTTTGGTTTAAACCAGACACGGCTGATATGTAATCACGGCTGTCACCAAAAAAAATGTAATTCCAGAATCCTCGCATAGGACAAGCTGATCTAACCAGCTGCCACAAACCAGCAGCGTCTGGGCCGACATTGAGAACCCGTACGGCGAGCATGGCTCGATGCCGCGTGTCCTCGGCCGGGCCGCCGGTAGCTGGTCGAGTCAGGAGCAGCTCAGGTGTGACACGAGCAGCGCTGGAACAGATGCTTCCACTTTAATGACCTCACAAAGAGCTAACTTCCCCCGTGATGGAGCAGACACGCAGCACAGCTGGGCCCTGACGGATGCCAGGGCACAAACACACACAGACAACTCATCTAAGATATATTCTAATGTATTCTGGTCTGTCAAATGTCAAGTGAGCTAATCTGGGAGATGGAATTTCTT
This sequence comes from Anarrhichthys ocellatus, assembly GCF_004355925.1. NCBI lineage: Eukaryota > Metazoa > Chordata > Actinopteri > Perciformes > Anarhichadidae > Anarrhichthys > Anarrhichthys ocellatus. Next base: position 5,547,075 of record NW_022280051.1, on the reverse strand, counting down.
GGCACCTGTGATGAAGAAGAAGAAAAAGGAATGTGGAACATAATGAAAAATAATATCCAGGATTGTTATTTTAACAAGAGGGTTGGAGTGTGAGGGCTGGGAGAGAGAACCGCTGACTGTCAGCCAATCCCAGAGCCAGAAATACAGCGAAAGTCAGAGCTGAGCGATGAAATGTGAGTCACTTTTCATTAGCAATTCATTTGTCAAGTTAGTTTTTCCACTAACGGGTCCTTTGGTTTGTATAATATCAGAAAATATGGAAAACAATATTCAATTTTAAGTGATGTCAATCAGAGAAAAGCAGCCAACGGGCGCATTTCAGAGGCTGAAACCAACAAATGTTTGGTATTGTTGTTTGACAAATACTTAAACTGTCAATTAACTATCGACGGTCTGCAGACTTATCAATTATTGTTATTAGGGATGCACATAATAGGAAATTCTGGGCGAATATCGATGTATAAAATAACAAATGGGCCGATAGCTGATAAGGATGTTGTATTTTTGTTCATTTTGTGATTTCTTGTACGCTGTGTTCACCTCTAATTCAACTTCTTGAATTAGAGAAATATTGCCAAATGCGCTCAGTTAGGTTTATTTTGAAGAGCTATGAATAAAGACCAGCGGATTAAAACCAGGGTAAGATCCACCAATTCCTCTAAACTCTACAAATTTGACAGGCTTTCAGTCCTGCTGTCTGCTTTAAGCCGAACCAGCTGGCTGGAAGTGATGCTCCGTCATCGAACTTGATCAAGCCTCACGATGGCTCAATCTCGCTAACAAACGGACGTCACATGTCAATGCTACTCCAATAACAGCCGAGGCCGTATGCACTCTTTAATCACAACTTTTGCCCCACGTTTCTAACATTTTGAAACTGTAGTCTGAGAGCCAGAAGCTACGGCAGCTAACTAACAGTCCCGTCTCCAGTGCTTCAGCTGCCACTGGGTGATGTCGTGATGATGTGATATGGCCTACAAATAAAAATCTACCAAATTTCTACTATGAGATACTATGAGGAAATGATTCTGCTAATGTAACTTGCTTTGTAGGGCTGCTGCTGCCGTCTTCTGCAGCTCACAGTGCGACACGCTTCTCCCTTAGCGCTTCTTTACCGTAATTAACTGAACTTAAGAGTGAAAATCTATTTTCCCTTTTAAACATCGTCCTAAACCATGAATACGAATGAATTGACCAAATGGATGCACGCCTGTATGTGTGCCTAGTCACAACTATAGTGTGGTCAATATTTGGGGATGGTTAGGCAACTGATACACAAGTTTATATATTAGGCTATGACTGTAATACAGCTTTGGACAGTATAGAACAGAGTAGTTCCTGCATCAGCACGGAAACATAAATCATGTCAGGAAAAATAACACGGAAATAAACAATGCATACAAATATCTTATGGAACTAATGAACGGAAACAGTGGAGGCCATGATCAAGTACATGTGGACTTTTCTGCTCCGTTTTCTCATCATTACTCCGTCTACACAAGCTGCGATACAGCTCACCTCATCGTCTAACAATGCTATGACACAATCACAAGTCTCTGTCAAACGCATCATTATCCTAAATACAATGTGTCTGACAGACAATGCAATGTTTGTTTTGTATTTTTCCTTTCCAACAATGCCTGCAGTTCTTCCAAAGCTCCCCCTGAAGACTTGTTGTTTGAGGCCGAGAGGCAGCCCTGGACTGGATGTTTACATAAATGAGCCAATTTAGCTGCATTTCAGAGAACTGGACCGGCTGGCAGACCGACTGGCTGCCTGAACCACAACCACCCACCCACCCACACCCACACACACACAGACGTGGATGGACACTGACAGAAACTCACAACAAATGACACAGCAGAGTAAATACTCCAACAGTCCAGCGGGCCCTGTTAGCAGATTACCAAGTGGCAAAGATGCAAAATGAGAAATCTTTATTCAGCAGTTGTGAGGTCACGGTAATCCCAGACGTCGCAAAAATGAATTGACAGCACACAAAGAATGAAAACAACATGGAGCCGCGCATATTATGTGAAAGACAGACGGCTCTTTAGAGAACAGAGGCTGAGGGATCCGGACGTTTTGGGTTTGTTAGTGTCACTGTCAGCTCAGCATGAAAGAAGAGCGAGGGCCGCTGCCAGGCCAATGACCGAGGTAGTGAACGGGCTAGAAGAGACGACAGAGAGCTGGAGGAAACCGAAATGAGCGTGCACACACACACACACACACACACACACACACACACACACATGGATTGTGCCAATCCGGTGCCAGTAAATTGCTCTGTGCTGGAGAGCTTAGGGAGGCATCAGAGAGCCCGGGCAGCATCCTGCTCTGAGCTGCAGATCCCAGGCCGACTGAATGTGGATGCTTGGCCCAGTCGGCTGGATCAGCTGCTAATACACAGCCTGGGACCAGGGAATTACTGAGTAAGCACTGAGCTCCATGCAGCCAGCTAGCGACGCGCATGCACAAAAAAAAAAAAAGGGGGGGGTGGGGGTGACCACGCTTGGTCACGGGGACACACGGCATACTTGCAGACCCTCCTGCCATGAAAACAGACAAAAGGTGCTGCCAGCTACACCAGTGTGCATTGCCATGGACGCTATAGCTGGGCTTGTTTGAAATTAAAGGAGCAGTGTGTAAGATTTAGTGGCATCTAGTGGTTTGTTGCAGGTTACAACCAACCGAATGCCGCTCTGCTCACCCCTCCCTTTACAAGCATGTCAGAGATCTACGGTGGCCTTCAGGTAGAGAGAGTCAGCTTTAGGATTTTACAACATCGAGGAGCTCCTCTCATCAACACTCTGCTCGTCTACATGACGAAATAACTGCTTTTAAAAACATATAGAGACAAGAACATGTTTAAAATATAACTAGAATTGTTTCTAGAGTAGCAACAGTTTTGTTTATAACAGCAAAGTCACTTCATAAAGTCCTTAATATCTTACTGGAAACAAATGCAAAATGTTAAAATAAAAAAGATTTCTGACTGAAGTTTACAAAGAATGAAGAACGCAGACATTAGTCAGTTTCAGTCATTCCTCCCGCAAATAAAAAGAGCTTTGGACCAAGCTCTTGTGCCAAGTTTGTGTCAACATAGTTATGATTATTATATTTCATTTATGGCCAATAAATCCCCCTAAATGTTGCACAACCATTTTCTCTCAAAGTTTGTGTTTGCAGCCTGGAACTTTTAAGCTCGCTGCCGAAGTCAGATTTCATACATCCTGACAGCTGACGATGGTGAAGATTTTTGGAACAAGTAAAGGCACCTATATTTGGCAATATATTTCAGATATGAACCCAATGCTAAGCATCGTTTTTGTGGAAGCTGTTCTGTCGATGCTCTGAGGGAAGTTCTCTCTGGTAAGCAGTGACGGGCTTTTATTGTGAAAGAACAGAAGGAGAGAAGCTGTAATGTGCTGCCATTGAAGATGTGGGAGTAATAGAGTTATCAGTCGTGGTTCAGATTATTTTATATATATATATATATATATATATATATATATATATATATATATATACACACACACACACCTCCACCTACAAAGGATCCTCAAAGATCAAAGTAAGCTGCACGTTCTACAGATATTGAGCGTCATTGATTTACTAACCGGTGGGAAAACTTCCTCATCCCTACCGCCAACATCATGTGAAGGCTTCCTCTGGTACAATAACCCAGATGAACCCCCCCCCTCCTCATATACTGGCCTACATCCCAAAGTACTCACATCTGGCAGAGAGACACAAAACCCCTGCAAGGTGCTTTTGAGTAAACCCTTGCTTTATATTTAAAGCTCTTATTTCATCCATCCGTGTGATATGGGAGTTGATGCGCACCAGCTTCTTTTTTTGGACCGTGTTCTCTTCATCCGCAGGTTCTCCGGCGGATCGATGGGATGTTTAACACACTCCCTCCGCTTTCCCCCCCGGCCCGCAGCGAACAAGCCCCTCACCATCGACCCCAAACCCAGCCCGCCCGTCACGTGACCGCCCAAGCACAACACTCACGGGAGGTCCTCTTCTCAACCGGGCCGCCTCCCACTTCCTGCTCAGCCGCCGGTTACCGGGGTGAACCATCGCCATGGGCAACGGACCGAGAGAGATGGAGGAGGGAGGTGAGGCGGAGAGGGAGATGTGAATAGATGTGAGAAGAGGGCATGAAATCGATGAGGCCGTGCAACAGCTTTGCGGCTCATGTGCCCACACACTGAGATAGAGATGCAGACGGGAACACACACACACACACACCCACACACACACACACACACACACACACACACGGTAAAGCAGAGAGCGAGATGACCTGGCATTCACCGCTGCCAACAATCTCGTCCATATTACAGGAGCGAGCGAGAGTGATACACACATCCCTCCCTCTCAAGTTAAATGTTTCATCCATTTTTAGACTGCACAAATTAATCTCCTCCACCTCCTCTGACATGAATATGAGTTTTAACTTTAACTCTCCTATAATTAAAGCAGAGCTTTAGCGTTTTTCATGTGGGGAGATTTCACAAGTTTCATTTTCCACCGCAGCCTGTGCTGCAAAAGGTCTTGTGTTTCCTTTAAATGTCACTCTGCTGAAAAACAGGGTTGCATTTAAGCAGCAGTAGGACTGGTGATATTTAACAGGGAGGGAAATTAGAGAGGCTGCGAGAAACGCTTCGCTTGTCAGCCTCACAGCCGAGGATGTATTTATAAAGACACATCCGTGGTAACGGCCAGCACCTGACTGACTTAAAGGCGCTAAACAGGTTCATGAGAAAGTTTCAACTTCAAGAATCACTGTGTATCCAAGATGAAATTAGAACGGCGGGTACTTTATGAAATGTTTTTTTAATGCCAGTACAGAAACAAAAGCTGCAAATGTTCTCCTTTCCTTTGACAACGGGAGAGAAAATCTGAATCATATTGTTGGCAGGGCTCCTGAAACAGCCTTCAGAGCGCCAGACAACCCATGGATATGTTTTGACTTCAAGAAAATCCAACATCATTCACTCTTTATTTTATGGTCCACTATCTCACTGGCGAGGACCAAACCATCTGGTCCACTTGAAATGGTGGCTCGCGTACGCAGTCGGAGGAGATATCATCTCATCCTCTGAACCGCACGGCGGCGGGTACTAAAGAAAGCAAGCGAGAGGGTCGCTGTTGACTTCGTCTCCTAAAACATAAACTATAGTAATAATGGGAGGGTTAACTCCAGTGTATGGATTGCTTTTTCTCAGTTGGCAACCTCCGGTTCCGCCGAGTGAAGCCAATGCTTCACGTGTTAAAGCTGCGTTCTCTCTAGTGTCCAGCAGGGGGCGACTCCTCTGGTTGTATAGAAGTCTATGAGAAAATGACTCTCCTTCTCTCTTGATTTATTACCTCAGTAAACATTGTAAACATGAGTTTATGGTCTCAATCTCTAGTTTCAAGTCTTCTTCAATACAGCATGATGTTCATTTAGTAAATTATGTGATTGACAGGTCTCTACCAGCCCCTACTGTCATTATCAAAAAAAGCATATCAGGACCTTACACTTGATCAATGCTCCTTTAACGGACCACCTCCGCACACTCCACTGAGTGACAGACCAGTGTGAGAGTGACCAGAGAGCCAGTACAATAACCACACTGTTTAGAGCACCTTAGCAGTTGTGTGTGTGTGGGGGGGGGGGGGGGGGGGTCACCTCTCCAGCCGCGTGGTTTCAGCTCAAGCCTCTGCTGTGCGAAGGGGAGACGGGCGCGACCGCACAAGAGCCTCCATTACGGCTCCGGCACAAGAGCCCCGCTCCATTATGGCTTCCACATAAGGGCCTTCATTGGGGCTCTTAGTCATTCTAATGAGCCGCGCTGTGCGGCTCTGCAGAGCCTTCTGACTCGGTTCTGCGCCGGGGCCCCGTGTAACAGCTCCCACGCGACACCCGGCAGCCCCTAATGCAGGAGAGCGCTCAACGAGGATTGTGATTTTTTTTTATTTCTGTAATTGTGAAGCTTCAGAGGGCTCTTAGGCAGAGATTTAATGGCGTCTAATGGAATCTCATCACAGAACAACAGAGGAAAAAGGGACGGAGAGGGGGAGACTGACTAATGTCTCTACATACTTGTGCTTCGCAGTCATGCCCTTCATTCTGTGAAAGCCGTTACCTTTCTGAATGATACTTTCTGGAAAGCATTTATATGTTGATGTGTACGTGTGTTTATTTACACGCTTACCCTCCCGTTAAAGCTGACACAAAGTGCATTCAACGGATATTTAGCTGTGATCGGAAGTGATTCATGGGGAACGTGTGGATTGAAAGGGATTTTCTTGGTACTGGAGATGGTATGTTTTGCGATAATCACCAACTGGGAGCCATAATTCACCCAGCATTTAATTCACCACCACTTTACTGGAGAAATGTGCATTTTTTCTGTCCCCATCCCATAGACTGTAGACACTAGAGAGAATGCAGCTTTAAGACATGAAGCCTTGGCTTCACTCATCAGAACCAGAGGTTTCCTCCTGCTCCGTCTTCCTTCCTGTTATTTCCACCTAAAGCATCCCATGACAGCGTCCCTAACTCTCCCTCTGATATCCCTTTATTCCCCTTTGCAGACATCTCATATTTCTCTCGCTCTTGACCACACAAAACTGTCTCCCAGCCGGTTCAGGTTAAAGCCTCCCACTCGCATCTTTACAAATGTGCCTCTGCGGTACAGTTAAAAATGACGAGTTGTTTGCAGTGTCAGCGGTCACGCTTAAATGCCAGCCTGCTTTTTTAGTGCACAGTCGAGGAGACCACGCATCCAGGCGGTTGTTGCTCTTCAGGTGCACCTCCAAGTGACCCGTCTTAATAAGAGGCTGCATAGACGGGAAAGCATCATTGTCGTCCGAAGGCACAGACAGAGCGGGCGATACGTAGAGCACAAATGGGTCGTCTGCTGCCACGTAAGCCTTTTAGACGAGGGTACAAATAAAGTGCAGGAAATGCAAATGCAAGAAAAACATCCTCTGGTCATGTTTACAATGAATTTGTCCTGTGCGAGTTATTTTCGTTCTATTGAATGTGAAACTCTCTGCTCACATAATCATATTTTATATAATTCCAGTGACAACTTTGGAGAGCAGACAATGAAGACATGAAATGAGTAGAACTAGTGCTGGAACAAATGAGAGCATGAATATGCTCCTTTGTCTTTCTGTGAAACAGCAGGATTGCAGACTTTGTTCACAGACATTTTAGTAGGAGGCAAAATGGAAAAGCTTTAGTTTTATTTAAATGTAGCAACGTTTTTGAACTTCGAACATTCTACAAAAACGGTGATTGGCGTCAACACAATGACTTGACTTTTCAAAGTTACTGTAAATGAATTATTTTCCGTTTATGTCTGCCACTTCCTTGAGTTTTCTAAAAGACAGTTATTACAGTCACTTCAGCAGACAATAGTCTGTCAGTCACAGTGTCAGTGTCTGCACACAGCATGCACCCGGCTGTGTGCTCCAGTCTTCACTACGGCTGCAGACAAACCTACAGTCGGAGGAGCATGAACCAGTACCGGCCATGAATGGACAACAGGTTGTGACCTGAAGTGGCCTGTTAGTGGTGTGAGGGTTTAGTGAAATGTAGGCACAAGTCAGGCCACGTGGTGTCTTATTAAAATAAGGGACTGTCTCTGGCAGCCAGTGCAGCGAGGAGTAAACAGGATTAGTGTGAGACCTACAGCTAGTCCTGGTAACAGCCTAGCTGCTGAAGACGCGTCACGACAGTTTGACTAAAGCAAGTGAAAAGGGCATCGCAGAAGGCGTGGATGATACGCTGTTAAGTCTTGCTGAGAGTTGGTCCTGCTCATTGATTCACACACACTGTCCTCGTACGACACAAGATACTTAAAGGGACACAGTCGCTATAGCATGGTGACTGGTATCAAAACATATACATTTGGTTTTGACACACTTTTATCGTCTCAAGCTTCACTTTGCTGCTGGTGAATAACATTGACCAATACTTTATTTACAGGGGGATGAACTCATCATGGATATTAGCAGAAATGTAATTATTTAGCATGCAACCATATGGAACAAGCCATCAGTGTATTACAGACTATAAAACATGGGGTGGAGTACATTATGTTGGATTATATTACATATTAAATACAGGATAGCATCTCCACTTCCTGATGTGGTTCGCTCATGTTCTACAAAGGGAAGCATCCAAACAAGGCGTGTGTTTTCTACCGCGCATGTGACAGAGGACAAAGAGCAGAGGGGAGTACAGGGGAGACAAAGAAGACATCGGGGGAGATCACAGGTCGTCGGGCTGACAGCTCGCTTTGATTCACCTGGAAGCCCTCCATGAGCGTGCACACACACACACTCAGGAATGTATGGCGGCGACGCACGCTCAACAGGGGTGACAGCACAGAGCGCCCAATTTACATTAATAAGACTTCTTGTTTTTCCCTCGCTTAGACAAGAGATATTTGAAGCATTTATTAAATTATTAATCTATTTATTTATTCATTTAGTCAGTCAGTCAGTCATGTTTTTTTCATGGCTGAGAAGCTCAGTGTAATTTCATTGAGCTACCAGATGGTTGAGGGTTTAATTAACAACTTCAAAAGCAATAACTGGAGAGCTGGCCAAACAAACACACACACACACACACCGTCGCACACGCATGATATCAGCTGCTGCGCAAGCACAAATGCATATCATCCACACTTATTAATTCATACTGCACACAAAATAAGAGAATCAAACAGAAGAGCAGCCATTGTAGTCTGTGCGTGTTTACGTACGGTCCTTTCTCCTCGTGATGGAGGCTGCTCCCCCTGCTCCTCAGGCTGTGGGTGGAGGCGATAGTTGGAGGGGAGGTGGTGTGGATGAGCTTGGCGCTCCAACACTGTAAGTCACACCCTGCTGATTGGATCTCACCGGCCTCTCGGGGACAATAAAAAAACACCCTGCCTTCCCTTCATCTCTTCGGCTTTACTGGCAACCGCAGCCATTATTCCAGCGTAATGACATTATTTTGATTGGCGGAGCAACAGCGGGCCTTCATCTGCCCGCATTAGGCCCGGTAATCAGACAGCACCGGGTTATGTTAATACGAGTGGCACGGGGCAAGGAGCCATTAACCCGGCCTAAGGGGTCAGTGTGCCGGCCTCCTTCAGCACGGAGTCCATCCACTGATGGTACTGATGACAGAAGAACAATCCAAACAAAGAATTACCCTGAAGAACAGCTGGCACCATTCTACCAAACCCTGTGGTGTGGCAGTGGTTCTGCATTTAACATCCTCCACACTGCCTTCTTCAGGTTCACACTGAATATATAAAGCTAAGCACTAAGCTCATTGTTCAGCTGCGAACATATTTTGAGTGAGAGGTTTCAGAAATTGGTGAGAGGAGGAACATTGCTTCTCTTTTTATTCTTATATCATTCAAATATCTCCTAAAACACAAAGTGTATGCAGAGGTGATGAGAGGAATAATGGAGGTGCGTGTCTTGGGTGCACAGCTGGAGAGACCATGTAGCCATGAAGCACAGAGAGCTTATTAACCTGCTGTAGTGGCTCTCCAAGGCTTGGGTTGATGAGAGCTGACGTGGTACAATTAGGTGCAGAAGCCTGACTCTGGTTTGACATTAGAGCATGAAATGTTCCATCAGGACACATGAATGTCCGCGCTTCAGTACGAGGGAAACCACCGGCAGTATGGTTGGTCTTTACTCTCTCGTGCAGGGATAAAATAATCAGGATGAACCCGGACAAAGACACATTTAAGCCATATTGAAAACCACAAGGTTATTATTAAATACAGTACAGAAGTGCAGTAGTGCAGAATGGGCTCAACCAAGGGGACATCTCAAAAGTTAGTTCGCCCCGAAATTGGCAACAGCCTCCAGGCAGCATTTGTAAGCAATACTGGATCAAGTCAACGGGGAACCGAGACAGTTGGCTCATTTAAATTTAAAGAAAATAGTTCAGTTACTAGTTTCCAGTCTTACTGTAGGTCAGCAAACCAAATGGCTTCAACGCATTCTCATTTCCAAAAGAAATGGTTGAGGTCCCTAGTGACGTTCCACTGATGCCAAAATAAAATCCTATCAGCAGGCGCCAGTCAGTTCCTTAAATAAAACACATGAAAACAGAGGGGGGGAGTCTCTTTAGATGTTATGAAGGAACTCCTGATTAATAACAAATATAGTAGCTTATGAAATTCTGAGTTTGCCCTTTGGATTAGAGCCTGTGTGCGGGTGTGCGTATGGGTGTGTAGATAGCGAACACATTTCCTCACTGTCATATATTGTTTGCAGGGTAAACAGGACAATGAGGATCTTCAGAAGGCCTTCAGATCAATGTCCTTCCTGCTACAAATGTCAGTCCAGTCTGTTCATTAATCTTTTGCCACCGAACAAAACAAAAGGAGCTTTGTTAGATATTGGACCCTCCGCCACCGCTTTGATGAATAATCCCCTTTTGCTCACAACAAAGAGAAATTGCTTATTGTACAATTTTGCGGGCTAAGTCAGACTCCTGTGCGCCTAGCTTTACTTTAACATGAAGAGGAATATGGAACGAGCCGTGCACGGGGGCTCCCAGGGACTGATTTGTGTGCTGGCCATAATGAAGGCCCAACATTTGCAATTTATCAAACTAAATTTAAACATAAATCATTTTTAGATTTATCGCCTGTTCACCTCAGCAGATTCCTCCTTTTTTGTTCCGTCCTGCAAAAGAGGAACAAAAAGGAGGAAACAAAAACTTTTCGGTCATTTAAACAAAAGGAAAATGACCGGCTTGTGTTTAGCCGTCGATTAAAAGGCCAAAATGTCGGCACATGGGATTGTTTTTGTGAGTGTGCGCGTTAAAGTTTCACGTGGTTGCGTGATGATCCTCATCATCGGTTGCCACGCCCGGAGCGGAGACATCAGCCACCGTTCAATCCCGCCTCCCAAGTCACGAAAAGTCAACTCCATGCACGAAGCGCGTAGAGATGCTTCCTCATGAGGATGCTCGTCTGCTCGCATCACGTGCATGTGCCTTTCATGTGCATGATTTAAGACTAATTAAGCTGCGTGCACGTGTATAGAGGATTATTGTTTAAAGTAGTAAGTACGAATACCACGATTAAAGTTAAAGTCCTGCAGTCGTATATTAAGACTGGAGGTGCATGAACCTCTGTGTCTCTATGTGGGCTCAGCACCACGGTCCTCCGCTGAATGTCACATGTGCCAATGTTAAAGAAAGCAATTAGCCACTGTTGGCATGTCCTGGTCTGTGGATGAGTAATGGCTGGCGGGGCGGGAGTGTCTAGCCCTGATAAATTCTACTGTCCCCCTGCCTTATTAGTACAATGAGTAGCTGGGGAGGGAGGGAGGGGGGTGGGGGGGCTGGGAGCTAAGGTGAGAGACCATAGGGGGTGTCAAAGATAAACCCAGATTGACAGCAGAGCGCCGTGGCTAAATGCTAATGCACCGGGTGACATTTCCGACGCCGGCCCGGGTTAGCTTGGATGCTGCTGGCGCGCTGACAGACGGAGCTGCAGAGACAGGGGGGGGGGGGGGCCAACGCTTTCTTTCTCTTCATCCTTTCTTCATTCTCAAAATGAAAGAAGGGTTAAGATGTTGAGGCTTTTATCGCCAGTTAGCAGGATAAGCTAATAGCAGGTGCTTCATTGAAGGAGAGAGCGACGGGTAAAAGATGAAGACTAATGGAGACAAAAGCAGAGACAACACTGATATTTAGAGGGAGGAAAAGCCCCTGCCTTGCCTTCCCACCATGCACCTGGGGAGTTTATTCCGATACTTTGTCCATTAAATCCCCAAGCGCTGCTTTCTGTTGATAAACCCTCTCTCTCCTTCGCCCCCCTGCGAGGATGATTTTCTATCTCCACGCTCAATTTTCCAGGAGTTGCCAGACCATTACAGACCGGAGATAAAAAAACTTTTTGGGGCTGGTGGGTGGGAAGTGGAACGCCTGTCGAGGTGGAGCGAGGCCTCATCTTTCTGGGTGGTCGGACGTGATGGTGTGTTGAAGCTGTGTCTAATTGGCGGTATTTTTAACATCGAGTGGTGTGTCGTGCCAAAGAAACCTCCGGAGTTATGAACGCCACCTTTAATGGAATCTAATTTGTGGACCGGTGAGCAGAACAGGCACTGGTGTGTGTGCGCACGCGTGTGTGTGTGTGTGTGTGTGTGCTTCTTATCCAATTGCTCACTGAATAGTTCTGATACCTAATGCATTGTGACAGAATATGTGTGCGTGCATGCATGTCTATGAGACCAAGCGTTACAGAACAGAACTCACTAAAAAGGCTGCTGGACCGTAATATATATTTATCATATAGAAGACGCGTTGGAACAGGAATTCTGTATTTAACGAGGGCTGCAACGAACGGTATTTTCGATATGGATTAATCAGTCCATTAGTTTTTACGCTTAATCAGTTTAGGGCAGAAAATAGGGAAAAGGCCCTTCTTATGTCGGGCTTTAGGTCTTCAAATCTCTTATATAAATATGTAAATACACTACTTTTACATGCACTGGAGGCCTCTAGTCATCACACTTGTTGAAGGTGCGTCACCTCTGATTGGTTGGGGCAAAATAAACAGAAAGCACCAACGCGACGAAGAAGAGTAAAAAGTCAATTCAGCCGATTATCAGGCTACTAAATGAGGTCAGGTATTTTCAGGTATTTTCACAACTTCCATGTGATCTCACATGTGATGTTAGGGAATCTGAAGTGTCAGTCAATCCGAGTGTATGACCCTAGTTAGCAGCACACACACACACACGCACACGCACAGATTACAGTATTGTTTTTGGAATTAGACGAAGACAGATTCGAGAGAGATTAGTCTTCTCAGGCGACATAATCAGATTTGGTTTTTGGCCCCCGAGCGTCCTCTGGAGCGATGCTGATCCGATCTGATCCCGTCATTGAGCACAAACAGCAGAAACCCAGACTTCACCCTGCCCTCCTCCCTCTTTTCTCCCCCCTGCTCCTTCCGCCCTTTTCTTTCCACAACTCCATCTTTCCATTTCTTCTTCTTTACCCTTTAAACTTCATTAAACGACCTCATTTATTTTGTGCTCTGGAGTCCTATCTCCCAATGTCTGCCCCTCTCTTTCTTCTTCCCTCTGTACCTTTTCTTCTTCTTCTTCCAAAAACAAGTTATCTTTTTGCTCATTACTGCCTTCTGGAAGCATAAAAGTGAGTCTAAAACCAACATTAAAGTCTGCGGTGTTTATGTGTGTATTCACTGTGTTAAAAATGCCAACTAGTGGGCCAGTTTTCATGATGAGCCTTCCCATGGAGTTTACACCGCACACTGAGTTCATTACAATAGATCAGTGAGGAGAGAAACACACACGCGCACGCACACACTCACACTGATATGTGTAATGGGTCTTCCTTTTATGACGAGCAGCGGTAATTAAAAATGCCACTCTGTGTGACAGGGCAGGGGGGAGGGAAGGGAGAGATGGACGGAGAAGAGGGGGAGGCAGGGACGGAGGGAGGGAGAGGAGTCTGGTTTGGTCTGGTCCTCTCTTTAATGAGGATCCTAATCAACCCAGCGGCTGTCCTGAGACCCCCCCAGGTTCATTAGAGCTGAAAAACCAGACTGCCAGGAAGAGGAAGGGGGAGAGGAGGGAGAGGAGGGACGCGCCGAAGAAGGAAGGGGAAAGTTTTTTACCGATTGATGAAGTGAAGAAGTGGTAGAGGCAGTGAAAGGTAAAAAAAAGAAAGTGCAGAGAGAGACAGAGGGAGGGGGGGATGGCCAGCGGATAACTGTGTGGGTCATTGGACGAGTCACGGCTGCCATCGATCCCCTGATTGGCTGTCTGACGGTTTCAACACGGCTGCCAGCCCCTTTAATATGGGGCGTCTCCTGTGTCAAAACCAGCACCATGTGTGCCACATGTAGTCCACGTCTCCGCCACCAGAACTGAAGTCTGTCCCCCTTCCTTCAGGAGGGCTGGTAAGACCACCTTACAGCTGCACCGATAAACACACACATCCTTGTTTTTTTTACCCCCGCCCAGCCGGGGGAGACAAAAGGTCTGTGTGTGTGTGTGTGTGTGTGCGTTGAGAGTAACGTTTAGTGACGTGTGCACACTGCGAGGTGAGAGTGTTACAAAGTGTTATACTGGCCCCTGAGCACTGCCTCTCCCCCCACGTTCCTCTCACATTGATTGGACAGCAGGGCGAGGAACACACATGGCTTCCAGCGGCCCACTCCACTCCTCTCCTCCCTGCAAATGCCAAGACACACAGTATGCGTGCACACGTGTGGGTCCAGAGTCATTTCGTCTCGGAGAGTCCGCATGCACGGCGCTCATCGACAACAACCGTGTCTACTGTTCTAACATGACGAAATGATGCATGGACAACACCAAAGAAACATAATGTAACTCTGTATAAATATCAACTAATACAGATTTGAGGATGATTTTCGATCGACTAGGGGGAGAGGAGAGGAGATCAGATCTATCATTAGAGTGTCCAACAAGGGGCCCCTATGGGCTGAGAATGACAGCAGGCCCTTGACTACAGACTCAACTTAAGAGCAATTAGAAAAGTCTTGTTGCACGTCAATGTGGGTAGAAGTCAAATCAAGAAAAGAGGATGATCCAAAACATTACATCACTTGCATTCATGTGAAGAAGAACCTTCATTTAAATGTCATTTATTTTGATGTCAAGATTTGTACATTAGCAGGAATGTAGCGCAATATTACAATGAATAATTGTGATAAATAATCGTGATTATCATTTTTGCCACAATTTTCTCCGACACGCTTGGCACGCAAGAGACGTTTCAGTTGGTCGCAATCTGCAAACTCACCACTAGATGCCGCCAAATCCTACACACTGGCCCTTTAAGAGTTCATTCATGCAGATACAGAGTTGTATGTACATGAAAATACAGATAGACAGTGGAACGGCTACAACACAAAGCACCTGAAACTGTGTTAATAATATATACATTGGATTGTAAACCTCTATTCTAGACCCAAAGCAACACATACAAAAAAGGTTCTACTAGAACAATGTAAAGCAGTTCTTCAATACCCAACGACACTCAGCAGATGCTGCCCTTACACTAAAGATATACTACTGCTCTTAACAGCTGGGTTGTTGGTTAAAATATTCATTTGATACTTTGGCCTTTTCTGAACATGAATCAGTCTTAACGGGGGAGAGAAGCTGAACGCTCCATTTGTCTTTAGCTCGGTGCTCCTTACACCAGGTTATAAATCTGTGTGTCCTCCGGGCTTTGAATTTAAGTGGTCCGTAAATTTAAACGGCAGGCGGCGTCGCCACAAATAATATTTCTGTGACACTTACAACATACAATTTTCACTGAAACTGTCTCAGAGGGTTTTATTCAATCTGTGGTATTCTTTAAGGCTGTAATTTTGGGATTTTAAGCATCTGTTACTGTTAAGGGTTCGTCTTTCCCTCCTGGTGAGCTCTGACTTGTGATCACTTTTCCAGTACAGTTTTTATATATATATATATATATATATGAATGACTTATTCACTCTCTAGTCTTTACACTCTGAGATAAGTTCTTGATCACATTGGGATCTGATCAGCCAGACCACATGTTGAGGCGTGCTGCTTCAGAATAAAAGCTTTTTCGATAACAAAATAATGGGGGACTTTTATTGTGAAGAATTTATAAAAAAATGTGTTCATCACTGAATTAGCAGCAGAGCTTTGTTGGCGACCGATCTTCAATAAAACAAGTCCACTAACACTGCAGCAGGAAGACTACGCAGCAGAGGTAACAGGGGACTTTTATTGTGAAGAATTGACGACAGGAACCACAACCTCTCCGAGCACAAACCATCCACCTGTCTGGCCCGCAGCTACGATACTTTGACGACTCCACAAAGACAACAAACATTCATGATGCCGGGGACAAACAATTCAAATTCTCCTCATCTAAATGGGCATTACAGCTGAGAGGAGTAAACAGGACTCACAGAGGAGCTTAAGTCTTTGGGATGCTGTTGAGCTTTTCTTGGCTGTGAGGATGTTGAGGCACCTCTCTGTGCTGGAACCGCTCCCTGGGTCGTATGCATCTCCCTGCATTAGAATAATCACCTGTTTTGTTTAACTGAATTATGGAAAGCGGGACTGCATCATGACCGAGCAAACAACTATTTTTAATCCTGAATGTGTAACTCGATTAAACACAAGTTCCACGGCCCTCCTTCAGACGGCGTGGGCGCCGCTAAATCGATACGTACTTTACATAAAAGTTTGCTGCTTAATAAAATTTGTGCATTTAATAAGCAAATTATTCTAATCATAAACCTCTTGCCAAAGCAATTAGTGATAAATTATAATCTTATGATAAATTATCTTGTGTTGACAGCCTGGGGGAGCGCTGCAATCAAACATTAATTATTCATTGGGTAATTAAGTTCATAGGTGTTTCTCCCTCCTTTCTCCTGCTCGCTCCCTCCCTGTTTGTGGAGGTGTAGGTTGAGTGGCCACAGTTTAGTCTTCTAAACTTTTCATGAGATTGCTGGAGGCCAAACGCAATAACAAACAGTCCAACCAGTAGCGGTGCCACGCATCACGAAGCTCACGGATCTGATCACAGATCATTGATGGTCCACATTGTTGTTTGATTGTATCAGCTGGTCTACGACGAAAATAGAAGATTGTATTTTCATTGAATAAAACAAATCTTGTCATTAGTAGTTTTAATGATGTATTATAAGCTGCTAAAATTCATCTCTAATATCTATTTATGTTGCTGTGAAAACATCTTCTTCAAACAACGAGATGTATTCAAGTTTCAACACTACATTTATGAGATTACATGTGAACACATGATTACTAACTTACCCTCATTTTCACTCAACAGAGCCTGAACGCATCACAATGTAAGTGAACAGAACCGCTCGTTAGCCGTCCTGCCAGTGTAACAGTCTAGTACTTAAACACGGACTGCTTGTTTGTAGTGTGACACTATCAGACCATAGAAAACGTCCCGATCATATATTTTACCCAATATTGGCGGATAACGATCGCCGGTACAACCACCACCAACCAGGAACTCAGCTGACCAAAGAGAAGACCAAAGATCAAAGAAGCGAGACAACAGTGAAACATTGAGTAGATGCTGCTCCCAACTGTTTACTCGATTGACTAAATGAATCACTTTGTCGATAAAATTTCCAGAAAAAGATACAAAATGCCGATCACAATTTCCCTAAGCCACAGTGACATCTTCAAATGGATTTATTTAAATATCTTGTTTTAATCAAACAACAAATCCTCGCACTAAAGAAGCTGCAAGCAGCAAACCTTCGTCACTTTTGCTTCAACGAATAACAGATCATCTAAATATTTTGCCGATACACTTGCTGGTATTATTTTAGATCTAAGATCAACGAATGAATGAATTTGTTTTTCTAGCATCTCGTCAGATATTTCTTTGGAATGTACAGGTGCACCGGTTGAATTTTTGGCGTTTATAAAATCCATGAAACTCATATAGAACTGAACGGATTTCAAAACATTTAATATTTTAATAAACGTGAAAATATTGACATCCGTCGGCTGAACCGCTTGTTGTCGAGAATCATCTTCTCTCTCACCATCAGATGCAGGCGGTGCACACTGAACAGGCTCGTGCTGACTTCATGCAAACCTGCAGCAGCACTCACAGAAGCAGACTTTCTCATGACTACGTATTAGTGACGATTCAAACCGTAGACAGGTACCCAGGGGTGTTCTGGAAATAACCGGCCGGCCCAGATGTGTCAGATGGGGTTGAAAAAACAACGGCACATTGATCAAGTGCAATTACACGGAAGAGACATCAAACTCACACCACATGAGCCGAGCAGCTGGAGTTTAGGGACAGGCTCTTCTTCTCCTTATTACTAAAAAGTGTATTTTTCTCCCTCAGCGATTTGGATGAAGACATGAGGAAAGATTAAAGAATCAAAAGGAATAATGAGCTCTAACTGTCCCTCTTTGTTTTTCCGCTCACTGCTTTGCTCCAGACATCTATCACGTTGTGAGTCTGTCTCGGTCTCTGTGTGATGCAGCGGCATGCTGCTGCCATCTAAAGGGGAGAGGCGACTTCACAGAGGCTGTGTGTGTGTGTGTGTGTGTGTGTGTGTGTGTGTGTGTGTGTGAGAGACAACTATGAAACACTTCATTACAGGTTTATCCAGTACAATCTGTCCTCAGTGCAAGAGAAATACTTGCCCTGCGTAAAACACAAACGATCAACTAATGGCTGCAAAGTGCCACTTGTCACCGAGGGCGGACTGCTGATTGGCTGTGGGAGGTTGAAAGGTTGAGAAGGACCAATGTGAGGGATTTAATTAGACAAATAATGCTGCCGGTCCAACGTGATGTCGCTGTAATCCCTTGTAAGCTCTGGCCCATGTAACTGCCAGACAAACACTTGTCTGGCGATGTAATTATCCGGAGGTGAGACTTTCTTTATGCATGTTGAGGAATACTTCATGTTGGAACAAAAACACAAGCTATGTTATGCAATGCATGCATTGTAAAACACCCCATAATCAGACAGCTTGGATCAGTGTCATAGCACCAGTTAATGTGCATTCAACACATATTTATTATAACCGGAGGAACAATGAATACTTTTGCCCGTGTTCACAGAGAAAGCACGTGATTGGCTGAGGCGAGGGTGTGATGTATTTTTAGATAAGGCACAGCTTTGACGTTCTCAGCTGTTACTAGGGAACAAACTCTGCCCACTCGTTGGAGTAGTAAAGTACAGTTTGTTCCAAAGTTGACAATGATGGTGCGAATACGAGGTTATAATTCAGGAAGTTAACACTCCTGGTGTACGGTGTGAATAGGCGGTGCTTGTGTTTCCATTGCTGTCAAATGGGAAACATGGGGTCAGGGTTTCCTTCACAAATATTGTGAGACAAGTGTCTTCAGACGGGGGCTGGTGGGCCGGCGCAACAGATGGCAGCATGACGGTAGGGCCCTAAGAATTCTGTTCATTTCTCTTTCTATATTCCATAGAGTGCTGCAGCTATGCCGTATTTTGGTTGTCCAACCCGGAGGTTAGCATCGCCCCGGTTCCCTCGACAAAATGCCAATGAGACTTTTTTATTGTATTTTTCACTATTGCAGGAAATAATGTGGCAAACAAAAAGAATCTTCACAAATGAACACTGTTTTCATGATTTTTGAAGCGTAGATCGCCAGAAGTATGAAGGAACTCCACCACGGTCACATGACTTCACACTGATCTCAGACCTGCGGTTTTCCTATAGAGCGTTCACGTTTTAACCAACAGGTGTTGTGGTTTAGCTTTCCAACCATTATATCAATCATATAAAGGTATAGCACTTAAAACACAGCACCATCTGATGCCGACTGTTTGATTCGTCCACAGCTGACCGTGGCATCAGCAGCGTAATGCACTCCGGCACGTTCCATTACAGAAGCTCACACGCTCAGTAAAGTCCATTATTGTCTTCTATTGGGACACCTGGCCAGGCGCTCGCATGCAAGCCTCAAACAAATAGGAGAGCCAAACTCTTTGCTGCTAATTAAAAGTAGGTAAACTCTACGCTATATTTCAGAGCACACACACACACACACACACACACTCATCATGGTTTAATCAGTGCGGATGTACTATGAAGCCCTTTCCCCCCACCGGTGCCAGGCGCTATTGTGGTGATGACTGCACTGGCATATTGATGTCAAGTCTTTATTGTGTGGGTTTACGGTGGAGAGGGAGTGTTGATTATCTTGTAACCTCTCCACCCCTCTCTCCACACCTCGCTAACAACGTTGATGTGTGTGTGTGTGTGTGTTTAGTCTAATCAAACCTACAGACCCACAGCCTCTGTTCGCCAAAGCCCGAATCAGACACTCTCACGGCTGTGTCTATGTGCTGGTTCTCTCTTATAGGAAAAAGGGAGCTTTGAAGGGTGTTTGTGTTGCTCCCCCACGTCTGACTGTCACCGAGCTGCTGCCTCCGTCCTTGTTCTAAACCCAGATATTAAAGTTACACGGCGGCAAAGATGCAGCGAGTGAAAAGAGGAAAGATGATAGAAGATCTATACACAACAACAAAAGAAAAGAAAAAAAGAATAATAATAAAGCGGAGCGTGGGGGGGGAAAGTAAAAGGAATAGTTTGTAAAAGTCAGACATCCAAACAGGCAGACAAAGATCACAAACACGGAGTCGCGGTTAGATCTGCAGACAGAGAGAGATGCTAATAGAAAATGAGAGGATGAATGAGCAGAATGTAAAGGATGACAGGCATTCTGCTCCTCTATCAGAGTCTATTACTGCCAGCGCCGAACCACTCTGCTGTAATGCGTTTGCACAGGGGTGGACCAAATATAAAGAAAACCCTTCAAATGTATTCCAACACCATCACCAGTGCTTTGCAAAGCTCAGTGTGTACGTGGTGTTGTACTGGACGGCTTCTTCTCCGTCAGTGTTGATCTTTATGTACAGTTACACACTGAAGGGATACCGCACAGCTGTCCCGACTCTCACATATTAAACATCACACTACATCAGTTCAGGCTGGTCTCATATATATACCTATGACCCTATAATCAGTGCATGTCCAACCTGCAGTCTGACATGTCTGCTGGCTAAGTAGCTGCGAGAATTTAAGACATCGCAGAGAGAGAGAGCGTGAACGTTGTGTAGTCTGATCCGACAGAACGCAACAGTTTACTTCATATATTTTTAGAGTTTGGCATTTGATTGGCCAGTAATAAACCAGTCCTCCAGAAGTCAGCAGACCACAAGTGGAAGAGACGCTGCGTTCCTAATCGCATACTTTGGCTCTTTACTTTTAGTGCCTACTGCAGCTGCAGATACAAAGTACGTACTGTTGCATGCAGTATCCATTCATTTGGGCAATACTACTTGCATACTGCAAAATGCCACCAGATGTAGTAGAACATCCTGGTATTTCTGCATTTTTACATACTAAATAGTAGGGTAGTATGAGTATAGGAACGGACAGATAGTATCTAGTGAGCACCTGCAGCTGCCCTTTAAGACATATCACCTGTGCAAATAATGATGTACTTTTGCATATTAATATCATAAAAACTCCTGGCTAGAAGAGCTGGAGTTGTGGCATGAAGACTTGTTGTACTTTTGACAAGAATATATGAATGATTATGTATCCTGTGTGACAAAGACAAAGTGGATCTTTCCATGAAGCCAGTATTTAAAGGTACATGACAGTTATTAAAAAGGTACGTGTCATTACGTCCATAAAGCCAGCACAATATCACCATCCACTACAGCCAGCAGAGTGCACTGATTCAACAGGCAAACAACATGCTGTAGACACAACTCACTCAAAACACTCAGAAACATTATTATGAACATGCCAAACAGCAACCAAAGCAATGCAACTGACACATAATAACAAAAATGAACCAAATAAATGTAGCTATACAAAGCAAGGTGCCAGCAGCAAACAACGGAAATTAGCCATTTAGTAGTAACCCATCATGGGTCTGTTCCCATGATGGGGGAACAGACTTCAACGCAACACCTGTAACAGGTGTCAAAGATGGCCACCCCTCCACAAGTCCAACCTGAAGCGACGTGTTGAGCTTGTGTTTCTGAAGGGACTGTCTATATTACATACACAGCATTGCTAGCACGTGCATATACTCTTGTAATAGTTCCAAAGGTGCGTTTCATTTTTCACAGGGAGTACCGTCAGTCATGTGACTGTAGCACCGCGAGGGAGTTTCGTGTAACTGAATCTTTGATGTTGTACAACGAAGTATATTTAGGGATATTTTCTTAACATACTATATGCGGTATCTTGTTATGATTTAGCCAGCTAAAGACAACTTTATGGATAGGAAGGTTGTATTCTATTGTATTCTAACAAACAATGAGGATAGAGAGTGCACAATGTGGTTATTTTAAAAAGTAGTATTAAAAGTTAGAACTACTACAACTAGTTGTGAATATTCTTTTCTACTGAGTGTGCTAATGTCTTCATGCCATTTTACCACTGGCCATATTTTAGTGCAATACTTGCTCACTTGCAAAAACGAAAAATATTTCAGAGTAATTATAAAAGGAGGAAACTCACATTTCACTAATTTATTCATCTGGTGGTCAATTTTCTTTTTTAATATTTATTTTAACTTTTTTTTGTCCATAAAATGGTCAAATTTAAATATATTTTGACCAAAAGAAACAGTCATTATCAGCCCTAAAAAAGAAAAGATATATATATATTTAGTAGAATGTAAAAACTCCATCTCAGGTCATTGAACCTCACCTTAATCCCTCAAAATATAACCTTGCTGCCTTCAGTGGTATAAGCTCTGCTTACAGAAAGCCTACAGCCTCTCTACGCCACAGTAAATGCAATTAAATTGGACCTAACACACTTAAATATCAGTACTAACTTAAAACACTCCAAATATATAATTTATACTTCAAACCTACTGCGTTAAACTAATAAAAGTGTCTATTTTTTTTTAAATTCCACGTTTGAATCACCAACCTGTGTGTATATGTATGTGTGCAGTTGTAACACAGCACCAGTCTTTATTTGTCTCACTTGCACTTCCCCGTGTTCGCAGCTCTCCATCTCAGTTCCGGGGCGCCATGCAGCTCCGGTAATTGCCACCGGAGCGATTGCTCCTCATTAGATGCCATGGAAGCTGTAATTGGCCATCCCAGGCCCGGAGATCAATGCCACCGTTATTACCGTGGATTTCAGGCACCGAGGGCCCCAGACGGCAGGCCCGGCCGAGGGCCAAAGGGGAACTGGAAAGGGGTGGTGGTGGTGGGGGAGGGTTTGGGAGAGGTGATGCTCCACAGCTTGTTATGCCTGCACTGAGGCTAGGCAACTTGTCTCGGTGTCTATCGACATGCCTCTGCTCTCTCCATCCAGCTCATTGATACGTTCCCTCCGCAGAGTCTTGTCTTTCGGGCCTCATCCCATCTCTCACCCTGCCTCATTAACGGGACGTTTCTCATGCCGCCACGCGAGAGACCTGTCAAATGGGTCGTGTCTGAGGGAAATCTCAGGGCTGCAGCGGCTACTTTGAGGGCTGCATTTTTAGCACTGAATGGATGAGACTCTCTTAAAACGTCATTGTGCTGCACAGCTGTTAAAGTAATTATAGTTTCAAGAGGAGTGAACGTGGATGAAACGTGGTCAGTTAGGATGCCAACACCTCACCAACTTTCATTGGTTTCTAAATTTCCAGCATCTTTTTTCATACAATACGCATTGGAGAACACACATTTAGAGGCACACGTGTGATTTAGTCAACCTCTATCTCAGTGATGCAGTTGAGGAATGTTGTAGACAAGTAGAACGAGAAGCATAAGAGGAAAAGAAGGCTGCCCTCTGGGCCTCAGTGAATCTAGTATTATCATTATGGATCACTAAAGGTCATGAATTATGTAAAATAACAATTCGTAGACAACCTTGTGAGAACATATTTCTCTTTAAACTACACTCACTGACACCAAACTCAGGCTTTCAAAGAAGAAGTTGAAACCTCTGGAGAAGAATTCTTACTTTCTCAGAGTCAAACAGTCCATTTCCAGAGGAACATGAAAGCCTCCAGACATCCTCCAGACAGACATGTCGTTGCATCTCTTACCTCTTTTATATCCGTCTGCTTTTGTGGATTAGTTTATCTCGCCATTAGCCGAGAATACTCCCCCCTTTCATGAAGCAGACTCGGTAAGTACAGTATATCGTGCAGCATGCTGTTCTTCTCTGATGTAGAAAAGCTTTATCAATTGATACTTAAACATCAATGCCACCTGATGGAGGTATATCGAGTCACTTTGAGCCTCGCTGATGTGCTTTAAAAACCCAATTACCTGCAAAACTAACATTTCATATGCAGCTATTTTAAGGTCCCAAGCTGCTCTTTTATGTTAAAAATCATATCAGCTTGTTTGAGGATAAAGAAGTACAGTTTAAATCATGTTTTAAGGAAAATGTTTTTTTTGTTAAGTTTACATACCTCGCTTTATGTTCTGAATTTGTGTCATTTATCACAGATCATATTGGGTCAT
Source organism: Anarrhichthys ocellatus (assembly GCF_004355925.1). Lineage (NCBI taxonomy): Eukaryota > Metazoa > Chordata > Actinopteri > Perciformes > Anarhichadidae > Anarrhichthys > Anarrhichthys ocellatus. The sequence goes on along the minus strand of NW_022280051.1, from coordinate 5,523,020 downwards.
GTGACAAGTGAATCCAGAATTAGGGACCAAAAGTCAGGTGGGGTGTCACTGTTAGCCTCTGGTGTCACTTTTACAGTTAAATGCCCAAAGATGTCATGCGATCCTTTGAGAGACTGGCATTGACTCACCTGAGGGACATCACAGCACCCCTGCTGGACCCCCTGTGGTAACTCTTCTACTTATTTAACAGCTGACTGCAATTGATGGACACACAGCAGCTGGAGGCTCAGCAGTGACAGCTAGTGGACAGGTGAGGAATTGCAGATCAGAGGAAGTAAGTAGGATGAGGTGGAATGAGACAGAAGACAAACAAAAGAGCATCTCGACAGGCCGACATCAAAGAAGCTGTTGTAAAGTCAGATAAAGACACATTCTCAACCCAGGCTGTGTAACCTCCCATAACTAGTTTAATGTGCAGTAAAAGCCGGGTTATGTGTTGTCTATCAGAAACCACCTCTTTTAATTTGGCACAGCATGACTCTGCAGAGACGAGAATGATGGGCCTGCTTACCAATGAGCAAGGCTGACATTTCACCACCTGCATCAACCTGGAATACCAATGACTTTAATGGAGGACTTACACAAAGCTTTGTGAAATTTACTCTAATATTACATTAAAATGTGTGTTTTCCTGAGAAGTCCTCTAGCTCTCTCTTCTGTCACGCAATGCTTTATTAGTGTAATAAATAAATAATACAACTAAATATATAAGATATATTACAGTTATTTTCATTGCTGCTGTAAGATTCTAATATGGAAGCCCATTTCTGTGAATAAAAGAAAAAAATAAGTTTACATAATTTCAACTTTTTATCAAAATTTGTATGACTTTTTTACCTCAACATTTCTAATAACAATTAATAACTTCTTTTACGTCATAATTTTGACTCATTAGCTCATTATTTTGACTCACAATTATGACTCAACATGAAGATGAGTTTATTATTACGACCAGTTCTTCGTCGTATTTTTCCTTTTACTGGCGGAAATGAGCTTTCACATTTTCAAGTTTTTGCTTTCATAAAACCGAAAATGCGTTTCCTGAATGTGAGCGCATGAACTCCTCAGCACAGGAACGAGGTCTTGAGAGCTTATTGAATTCTGAGAGACACGCTGACCTTCACCAGCACACTGATTTTCACAGCACACAGTTATTCCAGTGATTGGCAGTGGCTTCTGATGATATGAAAGCTGTAATTAATAGCATCAGCACACTCAGGGAGAGGGGGGGGGGGGGGCTTGTGATCAATGTGCATGTAAGATGTAATCACCGGCATCATTGTAACAGCCAGAGTCTAAAGAAATGTACACATGTGATGAAGAATCTGAGGATGCATTTTGTTCACGTCTCTCAGTGGTTTCATTGCAGTGTGAGTTGTTTGTTTTTGTGAAGACGGTGTGGTTTCTGTTATCTATTGAAGGTTGAATCACATACATATGAAGGCACTTCATCTGTTCCAGGGGAGGACAGGGATGGAGGCGGGTTGCAGTGTATTTGTTGTGTCACACTGCCCTCTTTAGGACACACGTATGTATGATGGAAGTGATGGAGGCAGACAGAAGGGAAGGGCCGTGCCTGTTCACCAACGAGCACGTTAGAAGCCAAAGATCTTGGACTGAAGTTACAGGTGAGAAGGATCTGCTCCAGTGTAAATACAAAGTATCAGGTTAGTTTGTCTGTCATGTTGTTTCTCATCTTGAACCAGAAATACATTTATTCCTCTGACCCAAGAAGACATGCAGCGATGCCTTGAATGTGCTGTTAAGACATGTTTGTATTCATAAAATATGAAGTTATAGGTTTCCCTTCCTGAAACCGTGTAACCGTGTCCACCAGGTGTCCGCTCATAATTAGAAAAGTTATTTGAAGTAAGGAAGTGAAAATGAAGTTTAAATGAAGCCATTTTTATTAATGAGGCCTTTGGGCTGCAGCGCTGCACAGAGAATACAGACGTCCATCTATTTCTTCTCATCCATATTCAAGTGTAGCAGTTTGTACACAATGACTGTTATAAGTTATTCAAATGTATGTATGTAGGCCAATGTTGACCTTTTATTAAATACTAGTCAACTACCCTGCTGTCACGAAGGTTTCTTAAAAAACATCCTGCAATGAGATTTTATGTTTTGTCCTCTGGGTGATCTGGGTGGTGAGCTGCAGCATACAATCGCTTTTAGAGGGATGAATAAGCTGTGTTGAATTGAGTCAATGAGTCGACAAACCTTTACAACAAAAAGCAAACGGCTCCTTGAATGTGTCACAGGAATGCTGCCTTCTTTGGCCCAAGTGAATAGGAAACACCCTGTTTGTCTCTTGTGCTATCATGTATTCATTGCATTCATTCCCAGAATGCACCAGACTTCGTCATTCAAGAGCGTGGCCACTCTTCAACACACCTTCACGGGACGCGGCTTTTTGCTAGATGACCCGATGATCCAGCACTCATCTAATCAGACGCACAGTCGTTGATCCCCTCATGCTGCAGAGCCTTTAACGGTGAGGTCCTCTGTTCCTCCACACGATGCCAGTGTTGCTCTGCTGAATACTCCCCTCAGCTCAGCCTCCAACAACCAACATAAGTGACTGAGACAATTGATGCACGTCGACTAATGTAAGAGACCTGGATAGAAATGTGATGGAAGTATCTCTGAATTAGTAACGCTAAGAAAACAGATTATCCAGCTTTTAATGGAAAAAACATTGTTTTCTCACCAAAAATGGATATAAATGAAATGCATTTCCTCCTTTATTTATGAGCCACATGTATAAGCTTCTGTGCTGATGTATGCGGCTGTGTTTGGATGAGAGTGAGCTAACCAGCTCCATCTTTAGACCTGTCAGTCCATCTACCCCTCCGCCCCATTCTGATGCATTATTGGTCCACTCTGTAGGGCCCAGGAAGCACTGGGAGATAAGGGAGAAGGGCAGAAGGCCAGGCACTGCGATCCCTCAGATAGCACCTAATCACATTCATTACATCAATTAGGGCAGGCCAACACAGCACCGGGCCGGGAGTCAGACCTCCTTCTCCCGCTGATCGATGCTAAACACAGAGCACATCCTCCTGGTCTTCGACCTCCACACTGTAGACCACCATATACTGTACGCAACCTCACCTGCCACTGGAAGCATTGGGAGCTCAACACCGGTGTGGAGTTTAGCACCAGCTGTTGTTGGCAGGATTCAATCTAAAGGACTTTTTGAAAGCCAGTACCATTGAAATTTAGAAGCTATTCAATTCAGTGATCGATCACAGGACACGATTAGCCACGTATATGGTGAATTGCAGGTCAAAAAATGTCTAAATGTGAAGTTTAAAATGTATTTAAGATGTGAAAGTGTTTCATATATCTGGGCCAAATATTCAATTACTCTATTACAATAAAAAATACTGAAATATAGTCATTGATACAGCAATTAAATGCAATATAGAAATAAAAACATTTAACTTAGTTGTACCCTGGATGTAAAGTTAAAGGCCTTTGATAGACAGACAGCGTAGAATTGATCAATAATACAATAAAGATGTAATAAAACCAGCAGGATCATATTCATAAAAATTCCATCCAGTATATAAACACAATCCCAGTATATTAGCAAAGCGACCTATTCAACAGTGGACCTGTGGTCCACTTTAAGTGGGGGGATATTAAGAGGTTTAAAGCAGGAGCTGAATGCACATCCTGAAATCCCCCCGTGTGTAACTCAATCCATATAATGATTACCGAAGAAGAATCTTTAAGAAGGCAGAATTTAGTATCGTATTTTAAGTCCACGCAGCCGTTAAGCCCCGCACAATGCTTCTTGAATGATAAACATAAAATCATAATCTGGGCTGGTTGGTCATTAGATGTAATTTCAACAGAATCTCCAGTACGGAGCTGCTTTTTCCTTTCTGCTGATAGATAACAGGCTCAAATAAAGAGAAAACCGTGTGCACGTTCTCTCCACATCTGTGAGTTTTACCGCTTCAATTATCTCCGCAGTGGAATCCTCTTTAGGCGAACCAACCTGGGAAATATGGCCATTTACTTTTTGTACTTTAAACTAATGTTCCTCCTGCAGAGTCCAGCACAAATGTAGGTTTTACTTTTAAACATCTACGTTATTATAAAATGTTGTGACTAGTCGGCCACATAGCATGCAGTAATGTTAACAACAGTGTTTCCTAAAAGATTCTATTTCTATATATTTGTATTCATTATTTTATGTCCTCTATCTCCCGTCCTCCTCTTTGGCAGTTGAACAGCTCTGTATGTGGAAGAGATTTTTCATCTTTAACTTATATTAAGTCTGGATGAAAATGTGTTGAACCAAGGGTGACCAAACTTTTTTTTATTGTGGATCATATGCAGAATAATAGAGGTAGTGTCGGGATAAACAATAGTAAATGTGTAGTTTTCAACCAGTTGTGGCAAGAAAATCTGTGGTTCTCGAGCAGAAAACCCCGTGTGTCCTGTGTACAACGTGTCTAGTTTCATAATGTCTTCTTTTAATCACCGCAGCGGAGTTCTTGCAAATTACGCAAACACACTTCCCCCTTGACTTCCGCCTTTTCGTTTCCGCCATCTTTCCTTTATCAACCGAGGTAAATGTTTTCATGTACTAGCAATCAGTGCAGGTCAAGCAGAGGATCAAACTGGCAGCGACCTCTAGTGTTAAAACCAAGAACTGCAATGTTCCTATTTGGGCAATTTATTAGAGATATCATAAAGCCAATATATTCTAGTTTATTTCTTAAAATGTATCGTGTGACGTTTAAAGACGGGCAGTGGGCCTACATTGGCCTCTGACTGTGCACGTGGTGAGAAGGCATGATGAATGGGTAGAATATGAGGAAATTCAGCTTCGACTTCAAATGAAATGATTGGAAGAAGACACATACATCGGTGCAGACGCCTCATTCAGACAGGCGAGCGTCACACACAGTTTGAGCTGGCGACACATCAGATGGCACAAGGTTGAAACACGTGGCCAGGTGTTGCGTGTGGACGAGGAGCATGTGACACGCTCAGGTATGGCTGTCCGCTGTGGAATGCCGCCTCGTGCGTTCAGGGATCAGACGTCTGAACGCGATCACGGGCACGCCCGAAACAAAAAATGCTCATCTATTTAAAAAACTAAATGGCCTGAGACCGTACAGTACATTTGTGTGTCATGGGTGACCTCCTGACTTGAGTTCTCTTCTTCCTCCCCAAACCTTTTGCCTTCCTCCCCCCCCCCCAGGCGACAGAAAACCTGGTGACAGCAGGATGAGCGACAGGCGAAGAAGAGGAGAAATGGCGCCGAAAAAACTGGAGGGAGATAAAATGGATAGATAAGGTCAGGGCTTCTGAGAGCAAAAAAAAAAATGGGAAAGTGGATAGATTGCGACAGAAGAGAGAGAGAGAGAGAGAAAGAAGAAATGGGGGGGGGAGGAGGAGGGCGAGAAGAGTGATGCTATTGATACATCGAAGCTGCAGAAAGAGGAGAGGACGGTGCACTCCATTTTTTCCGTCCTCAAAGTGCTATCTGGAAGACATACATTACAGTGACAGCACTGTGACCACGCCAACCGCATTGAAAGAAAACCTTTATTTCATCTCCCACAGATAGTTATTAATAAAAAACCAGGACCAGGACACACACACACACACACGCAGAGAAAAACAGACGAGAGAGAGAGAGAGAGCGATGGAGAGTCAGAGAAAAGAGAGAGATGAAGGAGGAAGATGGTGTCGCGAGGAGGTTTGTCCTCTTGACAACGTGAAGTCGAGAGCAATGGGACTCACACCTCGATTTGCCAGTGTGATGAAATAAGCTACCGGCCACAATCCCATACGCCACACTCTCTACTGACATCTGAGGCGTCTCTTTTTCCTCTCCCTCCTCTCCCCCTTCCAAGTATTCACACAGGCCCTTATTTCTCTTCCCTCTCTCTCTCTCTCTCTGCCTTTTCTCTCACCGAGCCTCGCCGTTATCAGTATCTGACACACAGTGAATCAGGGAGTATCTAGCGGCCTGCTATCAGACCTCTCTTCATCTCCCACTGCCCCTCTGTGCTCAGGCCTATCAATCAGAGAGGCCACTGCCGGGACAGATGCCACCGACTCAACCGCAGACGCAACGGAGCTGAACGCAATTAACAGGAGTCAATCGGTCGCCGCAACAAAGTGCAGACGCAAGTTTAGCATTAGATGATGTCCAGAGCTGGGTAGATTAGTTAGGTTGGACTTGTATTTAATCAAATGTTGGGCAGTGAATGCATTTAGCTCCATTGGTGTAACTATGTGAACACATTAGTGACATCAGCCTGATACTAGTGTTATTAGCTACACGTCCACATTAAAGACTCTCAGAGAGAATAGTTGCTTCCTACTGCACTTTGGCACATTTTATTTGGGTGCCAAATGGGGCTGCTCCCTCTTGGTCAATCTGTCGACTAATCAGTTGTTATGGTTTAGGATTTCTTTCGTGAATTCCTCATTTTCTTGTGCTTTTTTTTCATGCCGAATGACTGAAACTCATGAGCACATCTCTGGTAAACACAAGATTTGAAGCGGTGCTTTTGTCTGAGAAACTCAGTTTGGCTCGAATCAACTCATCGATTCACTCAACAAATATTATTAAATGTATTAGTCCACTAAGAATTTCTATCCAAATTCTTACTACAAAATACTTGCAAACATAATGTAGGGGCGGCGTAGTGGTCATCAAACAGCAATGCCCCTGGTTTACCCTCTCTCTCTCTCTCTCTCTCTCTCCCCAAAATTACAACAATGGGATGAAAAATGTCATCTCCATAGAGTGCACAAAAACTTTGTCTTGGCATTTTGCTTTTGTTGGATGGTGACAGTTGAGACACAGACTGGAAACACTGGGAGATAAAGGGACAAGACGTGCCACAAAGGTCACTGGGCCGAATCTAACAGGACCGCTAGGCCACCAAGGCATCACAGTGCACACAAACGTCTAGCTAAAAAGCCCACAATGCACTGTCAATTTCAGCTCCATTATATTTACAATATGCACAATCACCCTCCTATCCTTAGACCTGAGAAATGATTTTTCTGACATAGATTTCAAAATTATAATAACGTATTTATTTTCTATGAAGTTGGTAAAATAAAGATACTGGATGCGAGCACAACATGTTGTTCAGCAACATCGTTATAAACTAAATGCAGAGAACTCTGAATGGAGTCCGGTACTGCAAGTCACATGACAAACTCTGGCTGGCTGCAACATATCAAACGCACCCCTCGCGCGCCACACGGGCAATTGAAACTGTCGATGCCCCGCCCACTCTCGAGCACCTGTCCACCTGTCCACCTGCTAACCCCGAGCCTTCACCTGAGTAAGGTAGGAGCTGCTTTTGCTGACATGTATGTGTCTTAAGTTGTTTGTGCTGGGGATGCTGGTGTCCATGTCACATTTAAACTATCCAGCTCACTAGTCGGCCTCCATGTTGCTTTCAGGACTTCTCCAAAGAGGAAGTGTGTGCTTCCTGTCCTGTGTATGGTGGTCTGGATGACAGAGATCTTCACTTCAGCAAGATAGGAGCTGCTTTTGCTAAATGTTGTGGGTTTATGTCTTGTGTCTTGACTTGCTGTTGGTGTGCTGCTGCTGCTTTGTCAGAAATCAGATTGTTGTTGATATCTTGGTGTTTGCTGGCTGCTAACATCTACTTTCATGGTGCTTATAAACTGCTCTTCATACAAACAGAATGTATTCCTCGCTGTGACTGAGCTCGTTTCTTCTGTCGGTTGTTGTGTGCATTGTGAGGCCTTCCATCCACTGGTTTACCTGCTGGTGGAATATGAATCCTCACCATGTGTGAGTGTGATGAGCTGATGGTTGTGCAGCACTGTGCTGCAGTTGTGTGTTGGGCTTCTTGTGTGCTGGCTTTAAGGATGTAAACATGGCTGCTTCCTTGCACGCTGTCCATTCATAACATGATTCTCCTGCAACATGCACTTCATGGGAGTCTCACATTCACATGTTCTCCACACACCTCCCAGAAGCTCACATCCATGTGCTGATGGTCATGTGCTTGTTTGCTACACAACATGTCGGCCTCCAATGCTCACTGAGAGCTCCAGGCCGGCGTGTGGCTGAGATGCCGGGGACGACTGCTTCACTGCAGCAAGGTTAGTGCTGATGCTTCTAATATTTATATGCATGTTGCTTTTGTTCCGCTGCTGTTTGTGTGCTTTACAGAAGCTGTGACGCTTCTCATGCTGCTGTCTCTGCTTTGGGATCTGATGGCTGCTTATTTCTGCTTGTGTGTGGTTAATGTTAATTGTGATGATAACCATAATGTGTGACACTTGAGACTATTTCTTGTTGTCTGTCTTTTGCATTTTACGATATCTTTGATTTAGTATTTGAATCTGAGTCTTCATGTTGGAGTGTTATGGGCTGAGAGGGTTTCATAGCAGATTGATGTTGTTTTGGTCGGCTCAGTTGAATGTTTGTGTGTTTAATAATCTCGGTGAGCTGCCGGTGCTTCTGGCGGTTTCATTGCTGTCTCACAGATCTGCTTGTTGCTGATGTTTTTAGCATTTTATCGCCTGATAACAGCGTTTATACTGCTGCTTAATGTGCATTGTTCTTAATTGTGTTTCCTTGTAATGGCTGTGCTCATTTCTTGTTTGCCTTGCATGTGCAGTGTGATGCCTTGTTGCTGATTTACATAGTGGTCACTGGTGTAAATACTCATGTTCGAGTGTTGCAACTGTTTGTCTGAATTGTTTCTCTGACGTGTCTTGACATCTTTGTCTTTGACAGTAAAGGATTAAAGTCTCTCTGTAGCACCAGAGCTCTGCTACATAGCCTGTCAACATGTTTCTGTACCTTTTAAACTAAAGATACAATATTTAATGTCCACTATCGTCAGCTGTTTGTCCTGTAGTTGCACTGGTGTCTGCACTGATCGTATTGATCTTGATTAGGACTATATCTACATATCTCAAAGGAGTCCAGATTAAAAATCATGTGATGTTTTTTTTTCTTTGGTAAAAGTTTTGTCCAAAAGCTCTTTTCTGAGCAGCAACCTATTCCACCAACCCTGAGAGAGATCAATATATGTTAAAACCTCGTCTCTAACCGTTCTGTTGCACACGTACCGAGGACCTGTACGTATTCTGTCCTCCATCTACAAACGGACTAATGCTTCATACTAGCACAAACTGCAATAACATGCTTTAGTTCATGACAGTCAGACCCTTGAATGCTGAATTCAGTTTAATGTAATGCACAAACGTGACGAACGGAGGGATAAAAGTATGTTTGAGACTCTCATCTATTATTGAAGAGGCCACTAGATCCAGATCACACCAGGCCTGGGACAGTAGATAGTGTTTCATGGTGGCTCTGTCTTTAAATATTCTCCTAGATTGAAAGCTTCAAAGTAAACTTCAATTACTGCAGTGATTAGATCTGGCCTGCTCCATTAGAGGACATTCTAGCTCGGGGGGGGGGGGGACGCTCAGACCCCCAGCCAAGGAATTACTAACTATTGATCCTGCTGCCACAAGCCATCTGACAATGACATTATAGTTGTGCAGCTTCAGAAGGAGCAGCACAGTGCAGCACTGGGGCTGATGTAGTCTCTGCAAAGCACTTAGACACGGGGATGAAATCCTATTTCATTTGGGACGGGATGGAGAGCAAAGGGCCTCTGCCGGCTCTGGGTTAAAGTTCCAATTTGATTCAGTTTTTATCATTTTGTTTTGAAATACACTGTGGCTCAGTGTGACAATTGTAGTCTTCAATGTTTTTTTTCTGACAATGCGGGCTTCCCTATCAGCTGAAGAAACATTGTGTTCATGCGTATGTATTTGTTTTTTGCAGTTGTTATGGTTCCAGCAGCATGTTCTCCTTCCCAAGTCGTAAAATACGGCAGCTAAGTCAGTGGAGGAGGTCAAGGTGCTTGGATGTGTCACCCAGGAGGCCGGTGTTCATGTCACATGTGAATCTTGACTTCTTTTCAAGTCGACGTTGAAGTAAGGCCAAGTTTGGTCGGGTATTCTACTTAACTTCGGTCTCATACAGTATGTAATGTAGTCTACTTAACTATGCATCTAACGTGCTTACTTTAACCCAAACCACGACCTTTTTCTAAACCTAACCAAGTGGTTTTATTGCAAGAACGTCACGCATTTCCACTTCTGTGATGTGAAAATGTGCTCTCTTGTTGTATTGCTTTCTCTGGAGGTGATCAAAGTTGCGTTAAAAGATGCAGAGCGGCCTGATGGGACGGCTGTGAGTCTAAACTCTTGTTCCCGTGTGTCGGCCTGTAGGGGATACATTTTGCGACCGGTCTGGGGTAAACCCTGCTTCTCCACCCGTTGCATGCTGGGATAGGCTCCAGATCCCTGCGATCCTGAACAGGATAACCGGTGTAGAAATTGGATGGAAGGATGAAGCGGATAGATCTTGAGTGCAGGGAGCCAGTTGTGACTTCAGTAAATCCAGTCGTGTGTTGACTGTGGTTCATTTGAAATAGCTTGAACCAAACTATCAAATAAATAAATGAATAAAAATGAAATTTGAAACAATTACAATACCTGAACAATAATATAAATGCTAAAATGATGAACAGATAACGTATTCAAACATATGAATAATATTGCTCACTGTGTTTAAGCAGCATTTGTTGGTCCATCAGCTTCAGACGTCTTACAGTGTGGTAGGCGATGTGTGTTGAACGTGTTTAATATCTTTAATATTTTCACATGATCATAGAGGAATAAAACTTCTCTATTAGAAAGTATGACACTGGCTGCTGGACGAGCCTGATCCATAATAAATACATTTGGACGACACGGCAAAAAATGCTTCGATCGGTCACAATATATTTTTTATAATAATAATAATAATGATGCTCAGTTTACAGGAGTATTCTCCTTCGGACAGACCCTTAAGAATACCAGAAGGTTGATCATGACTTACCATATACAGAATGGGGCGGGGCGTTGACTACATGTGTACAGTATATTCAACACTTCCTGTTGGCCATCTAACTGCTGCACGCTGCTTTTGAGCAATCACACCAGAGCCAGTTAACCTCTGGTTAGCCCAGTCTGAATGGGGACGAAACAATTCAATCGGGCGGCTTTGCAAATGTCAGCCCAGCCGCACCAAGAAGCACATTCCCAGTAAGGGAAATAAATACTTCAATACTAAAACACGGTGGTGTTGTACCAAGTTTAATCTATTGAAATCAGTGTCGGAAAAAGTGTGACTGTACTGCACTTCTGTTTATGTTTGTATACCTTTATGATGTGATTTCTTTTTTGTCACTTTCTGAAAATTGTTTGTTCGTTCCTCATAATTTAGATTTTATTTTCTAATCTAGTCTAATGTCAGACAAGTGACGTCTGTCTGTGTCTTGATGAAGGCTGCTGGAGTGTGAAGACACCAGGGATAACATTTATCGTTCTGTTCTGACAAAATCTGAGAAGGTTTGAATTTATCAAACCGAACCAAAAGGCCCGTTTTAATGTCGCTGATCCTCTCATGCTTCATAAACAGTCTGAAGGAGTCTGAATCCAGCAGATTGAGTAGAAAATGTATGACGTTGATAATGATGATAATCATGCTGATGGTTTTCTTGGTCACAATGCCAATACTGTTAATAATGACAGTGATGATGATGGATATGATGATGATGATGATAATGATGGTGCTCCCAGTGATGGTGCTGGCACTGTTGATGCTGCTGATGATTGTGGAAATGAGCATGTTGATAAGGCCCAAACATTTTCTTTGAGCATGCATGGCTCCTGATAACAGTGTAAGTCTACACTGATGCTCCCACTGACCATCTTATCTTCTCCATCTCACTGTCAGACATCCACTTCCCTTTCCTCTCTGTTTGCAGGCTCCCCCAAAAACAAACATTACAACAACCTCATCAACGCTGCGTGCAGACATCCATAAGAGGTTAAATTATAGAAACATCATGAGGAAAGATCAAAACAATTTCAAGAAACAGGGGTGCAGAAGGAGAGCGAGAGGTCTTTGGGGGGGAAAGTGAAGACGGGCACTCGAGTCAGAGAGGGGAAGATGGAGACAGAGAGGGAGAGCGGGGGGGGGGGGGGGAAAGAGAGAGTGAAAAAAGGCAGGGGGAAGATAGATCACGGTCCTGAGCGATTGTGACAAGCATAGACCCTATCAGCCGCTGTTTGTTTGCACACTCCCCTCTCTGCATTAAAGGAGCCGTCCAGGCCGCCAGCAGGCCGCGAGCGCTCCATCTCATCACCTGACACGCCAACAGATGTTATGGGCTGATAAGAGCCCCGCGGCCCCCGTCCCTTTGCATCTACGATTACCTCCGCACAAAGGGGGGAGGGGGGGAGGGAGGAGGTGGAATGGAGAGAGGGAAGGAGGCAGAGGAGAGGAAATCAAATGCTTCATGATGACTTGGTGTAAAAAAAAAAAAGAAGAAGAAATGAAATAGATGGAAGTGGAGAGTGTGTGTGTGTGTGTGTGTGTGTGTGGAGGGGATGTGAGATTGGAAAAGGGAACGAGAGGAGGAAAGATGGTGGGGACACACTCATTTGTCCTGTATGAAGTGGTAAATGGCCTCGCCGTGCTTCCTGGCCCCGTGCTGTTTGTCTCTGTCCTAATCGGCTTATTCCATAAGCACTGCTGCACCATCGTCATTAGGCAATGATAATGATATTATTTAACAGGGGATGAGAGAATTAAGGAGGCGCGCTATCTGATGGCTAGTTTTGCTCACCGCCTCATTTCCTCATCCTCTGAAAATGTAGCACTTCCCAGTCGATAAGAGTTGTTTTTGCAACTGAGGAGAAGCTTCAGCGACGGCCACATCCATCGGCTTTATTGCCCAAAACATCATTACTCCAACTTTTATTGTGTATTACATGGCTGGTTTGTTCTCCAAATAACACTAACTAAATTGGGATGTTGACAAAAAAAAGTGGAACATTGGTCTTGTTATGGCAAATGTAACCCAATCAGTGCAGTAAATACATACGTATCTCTGCCACCCTCCCGCCGCCGCTTCCTCCTGATCACTAATTTATGATACAATTTAACAACGTTGCTATATTTGTTCCGCTAAACACTTTGCGCGGCATCAAATTACGGCTCACAAGAAGATCATAGAAACCCAATATCATGCATCCTATTCTCAGCCAATCTGAACGCAGAGATTCTTTTTTTTTTTATTTCCCATTGCTTGGCTCCAAGTCCAGAGGGGGAAGGGGGGGGGGAGGGGGATAGATGACATTACTAAACACAAATCAGCCAATAGAATAAACAAACTCGAGGGGATAAACAACAATGCAATCTCCATCTGTGCGTAAACAATATGGAGTCGTGCATGTGTGTGGCTTCTGTTGATGAGATTGAATATGTGTAGATGATAAGGCAACCAAGGTAATCAATGCAGTCATGATGAAGGGGGGGGGGGGGGGAAATGGGGGCACCAGGTCCTATCACAGGCAGGCATCAGTGGAATTTCTAAAGCGCCTTGCCTGCCCCCATGTGTGTGTGTGTGTGTGTGTGTGTGTGTCTGTGTGTGTTAGTGTGTGGAGAAAAAAGCATGACAAACACGTCATTTCGTGTGCGAGAGAGATAAGCTCTAAATAATTGCGGTCTGACAGGCCTGAATAATGGCCAAATTAGACAGAAGGTGCACATTATTACGAGCGGCAAACAATTCAATGCTGTTTTTGAGATGTAACTCGGCTTGATTAAGGCTCCGATGGTGATGATGGTGGTGTTGTTAGACCCACACCCCCACCCTAATCCCCATTCCCTCGTCTGTACTTTCCCCTCTTTCTTCTTCTTCCCTGTGCATTAGCATTGCGGGCCCGCTCCACCGAGTTACCCGTGGACGACCTCCTGTTGAGCCTCAGCCCACACACCGAGTAAAAGAGGGAATGAGCAAAGAGAAAGAAGATATGTGGGGGGGGGGGGGTTAAACAGCCACGGCCGTTGATAATCGGTGGATATAAAAGAGAGAGAGGTCGCTCAGAGGACGAGGGAACCGTCGGGTTTGTGTGAAAGGAGCGATGGCAGAGAGAAGAAGAAGATGGAGGAGTTGGCGGCTTTGATGTTGATCAGCTTTGGATTTGGTGTTTTGTCTGTGCCGCGGTTACGCCACGCTCTGGTAGAAAGATGAGAAAGGCCCTTTGCTTGGTTGGTGCTTACCTGAGGCCCAACATAAACAAGGAGCCTGTATCCACTGTACGGATCAGAGCTGTGGTGCAGCATGACCTAATGGCAGTAAGACGGGCTGCAAGATGACGGAATCAAGCATGTAGTGTCGGGGAAAAACACACCTGAAATCAATTTATCCACCCGAGATAAACCTTTATGGCACAAATCATAGCATGCACCAAACTAAATCATTTCATTTCACCAATCTTTACAAATGAAAGCTCACAGTTCCTGCTTGTTCCTAAAACAACATGGACTTGTATTCATTCTCTACGCTATATTTCATTGTGCCTTTCTTTTACGGCCGTCAGTGTGTGAATGCATGGTAGTCTCTTTTGACATGAATTATAAATGACAACAAATGTAGAGGACATATGATATGCAGAAGCACATGAGCATGTGACGGGGGTGCATGTTGGCTCAGCGGTTAGTCCTCGCAGCAAGAAGTTTCTGGACTCCCACAACGTTCCTCCAGGTGCTCTGGTTTCCTAGAAAAAGTTCCAAACACATGCAGGTTGTTGTAACTGTGAGAACGTGTCTGTATATCATGGAATGCTGAGCACAGCAACACGGTGGTGTAGTAATGTTCAAAACAGGGTGATGGAGCACACACAGTCAATGACTCCTCCACAAATACAGCTTCAAACCATATGGACTGTGTGTTGAAGAGGATGAGGTCACTGTAACGTCACCTGTTGGTTTGTGGACTAATGTTGAGTTCAACATTTGGGCCGGAGCCATCTTGTTCTTTAATTTGAGCCAGAAGTGACCATGTTTGTATGAGAGGGTGGAGATGTGAGAGAGAGCAAAGCCTGAAGTGGGCAGGTACCATTAGCATATCAAACGCTAAGTTAGCAGCTAAAGCTAGTGCTAGCTTAGTCATCAAGGTGCATCTGTAATTCACGTTAACTGTGATATTAATCGCTAATTTTTGCTAGCTTAAAACAGGCTTGCTGGTAATGAACTCTAAGGGGATTGCCTCTTGTGGCCATTCGAGGAACTGCAGTCTAAGCACGGCCACGTTGCCTTTATTTTTCAGGCCTGGAGGTTGCCGCTTCCTTAAAACACAAGACACACAAAGGGCCCCTTTGACTCGTGAATTAGGAACATAAAGAGGTTGCTCTAACAGGCAGGAAGATAATTTCAAAGAGTCCAACACCAACAAATCCTGAAAGCTGGCGTCATTTCTGTGGTCAGAGTCCTTGCTCACATTTTAGCAAGAAGAGCTTTTAAGCTTAACTTCCGGTTTGTCACTTCCTGCAGTCGTAGGCTGATTGGAGGCTTCATAGTGAGTTTGGTCGGGATGGTTTTCTCAAACTTTTTTGTTTTCTTTGCGAGATTATCTTTTTTTTTTTCACAAGCTGGATAATTTCAGTTTTGGAGCAGAATTCCCCCCCAATCTCTTTCCGACACCCATCTGATATCACCAGGAGCGATCAGATCCAGATCACATCCATGATCTCCACGCTGATCACTGCCCAAGCAGACGGTTATCTGTGAGTGTTAGTGATTGGGAGATTAGTGTTTTTAAAATGCTTATCCAAGTAGACCTCCCCGAGGTAGTCTCTCTCCAGAGCCCCCAGTGAATCACGCTGTCAGATCGGAGACTCGTTCACACAGATCTGACATTTTTGGCTTTTGGGGGAGAAGGGAGATGATGGAGGGAGGGGGGGGAGGTGGCTGTAGTGGATCATGTACATAATCACTTGTTTATCACCAGAGCATCTTGCCAAATCACTAAAGCACTGCTCTAATCACAATAAGCAGAGCAGCTGCCTCCTCTGTGTGCATCTTAAACCTTTATGGGGTCAACATAGGGTTACAGCTTTTTCAGAGCTGATAACGACATCCTTTAGATATCTTTGGATGAAATCAGCTAGTAGGTTTCTTTTCCAGCTATTTGAGCAAGTTTAAAGGAGTACTATGACAGTTTTTTGTGCTTTTCACATGGAGATGGAAGAGAAGATCAAAATACAGAGAGATTGGTCCATGATGTATTTACACTAGCTTAGCACAACAACTAGACGCAGGGAAATGATCAGCTTAGCTCTGTTTATACAGTAGGTGCTTTCTAGCAACTCCAGGGCTCTCTTAATTACACACTGTATCTTGTTTTTATACTGTAGGAATCAGAAAACAGATAAGAGCAATTTACTGACCAAAAACAGCTAAACAGCAAATACAAACAAAAACCAGGTGATTCTTGGATGTATTGCTTGCTAGCTCCTGGAAATACTGACCAAAATGTGATGATTCTAAATATAGTCTCTATAGTTTTGAGTAGAACTTGAACTCTGCAGTGGTATTGACCTGCTAGCAACCGTTCCACATCAAAGGAGGGTAATTTAAATCCTTTCAAATGTACATTATGGTATTATCTTCCCATATGTTTCCTTGTAAGAATCCAAAAACCTCACTAACTCCATTACGGGACATGACAGCTGCTGCTAATGCTACTAATAATAACTCGCATGCATCCTTTGGTGAAATCTGATCAACAAGAATCGATTCAGGCTACGATCCTCTCAAAGACCATCATGATCAGCTCTGTAATAAGTATACAGTGAAACTACTCCAACACTTCCCCCCGTAAGTACTATATGTCTGATCCAAGTGTCTGTGACTCTGAGTGAGAGAGTGTTTCTGTGCTTGGGATCAGGACCAGATCAAATCCTCCATACACAAAAAGCTCCCTGCTATGTATCTGCTGTCCTCATCTACCTTGGCCTCGTAGGAGATGTTCTGGTGCCAGCAGGACGGAGGGGAAACTCCAAACACTAAATAAGCCTTATCTGCTCCCAGTGCTCTGCTGAGATTAGGAGAGGAGTGAAGGAAGCCAGCGGAAAAGGAAGAGAGGAGCAAGGAAGGAAGGGAAAGGAGAAACGGTTGGGAAAAAGAACCAGTGCAAAAGGAAAGGAAGCCAGCAGAAAGAAAAAGAACAGGCAGAGAGGAGATGATAGAAATTCAGTGGGAAGGAAAGGAGGCCAGGAGAAAGGGCAGCAAACTCAGTGGAAAGGAAAGAAAAGGAAGCCAATGGAAAGGCAAGGAAATGGAAGGAAAGGAAGCCAATGGAAAGATAAGGAAAGGAAGCCATTGGAAAGAGAAGTATATGAAGCCAGAGGAAACAGAAGGAAAGGAAAGGAGGCCAGTGGAAGAACAAGGAAAGGAGGCCTGAGGAAAGATACTGAAAGGAAAGGAGGCCAGTGGAAAGGAGATTAAAAGGAAAGAATTAGAGGGGAGGACATTTGACAAGAGGTTAAAGGAAAGGTGAGGATACAAAGGGAGAAGCAAGGAGACTAGATGTGAGTGTTGGACGCTACCCGACACTTTATAACCCCCCGTTAAAAAGCGACAGAGTCAACCCAGCCTCGTCTTGGAAATGAGCGTCTGTCTTTGGAGAGAAGTCGCTTGTTCTTTGGTTCCGTTACCCAGGCGAGGTGCGGGGCTGAGAGGGTGGCAAATGGGGGAATTTGGGAGTGCTTGGTGAGCGGGCGCACTGGGAGAAAAGCCAGTTTGTGAAAGCGGCGGTGGAACCGCAATCTCTGGAGTCCACTCTGTCTCTGCCGCCCTGCGATCCCCGCAGCAATTAGAGGCAAGGAGAGCGAGGCCACGGGGAAGTCCGACACATCACGCCCACGAGGAGACGCACTCTGGCTCTCTGACAAACGTGTTTACATTCTGTACATACGGAGAGGTACCGAGGAGGAGACAGCGAGGGGGGGATGAAGTGAGATTTATTCTCACAATCCCTGTAACAGTGGATCAGAGGGGATTCAGAGGGTTCACGGCGAAATGAAGAATCGTTTGATTTCTTAAGTTTCCGTCTTCTCACCGGTTTCCTTTCAGCATAGACCGCTAGCTAGAAATCTCAATTTTCTTAGACTCCATTTTTAAGTAATATGAATGCATTTTGGAATCCTGTTAAACTAAATTATGGGAAGTTTAGAATTCAATGTGTTTGAAACCCGACTGGTAGAAGGCACCGAAGCAGTCAACCAATCAAGAACTTTAATGTCACGTACAAGCACCGAGAAACTGCACTTCTGTCAGCCTCAAATGCTGGATTGAATTCAAATACTTCACACATATTTACAAGGAATAAATAAGGCACGAATAATATAAGAGATTTATAAATATCAGATAAAGATATGAGGTATAATACAATACAACTAATGCAAAAAATCAGCAGCCAAATGGGGATATCTCTGCCTCTGCTGCTTCAGTTGTCGGTCTTTTTCTGAAGTTATATTCATTTGACTTTCTCTCCATGTACACCGCTGTAGACACACTGGTGCAAACATCTTTAAATCTGGTTTACTTTCTCATGAGAACATTCACATTTTTCTCTCACGAGAAGATGAAACGAATACACAGAAGTCAAAACTTTAACAGATTTGACAAAAGATCACAGGAGAGTGGAGCGGTATTATAAGAAAACACACCCACTGGATTCTCACTCTGTCACAGACCAACTAACACCGTTACATCATCACCATAATAAGTTTGTATCCTCTGTTATGTCCCCCGTTGGATGGAAAACTCTCTGCTGTGTTTTCTTACTCCTACACCAAGAAAATAACAGCCTCATCTGACCAACCGCAGAGGACGATAGTGAGATTGTCTCCATCCCTCATCATGGGATGATCCTAAATCCACATCACATCTCTCCTCACTCCCCCACTCTTCACTCTAAGTTGAATATCACCACTCATTCTTTGCCGGCACTTTAAAGCAGTGCCAGTGACCACCCACTCCAACTCTTATCCCCTCTTCTCCCCCTCTCCTCCAATGTCCATCAGTCATTGTTCTCTCCTCCTCTCCTCTCTTTCCTCCCCCCCCCCTCCTCACCAACCCTCTCGGCTTTGATCTTGATTTCTTACCAGGAAATATCTACCAAGGGGCCGTCCAGCTACAATAACATTCAATAAAAGAACACAAGGGTGGCCGAGACCGGACCACTGATAGCGCCACGATTTATGGGCCCTGCTCGCTTGTTTGCTTCAACACCCGGGCATCACACACAACAACACACACACACACACACGTTCATACGTTACCTTGATATTATTTGTATTTATGAGGATCTTGTCTGTATCTTCATTTGATTGTAATGAGAAGACCACTTGAGGCCTAATAAACCTCTGATATGCTTCTGGTCTTATCAGTTTACCATTTTAGATCGGTAAGCTCTTTTTCCTGGAGACTGTGTCGGTGGTTTTTATTCTTTTAAACTGATAATGTAGTTATATGTTTTTTAATAGCACTCCACCGATTACACCAGCCCTTTAAAAGACATCATATGATCATCTTTGTTTCTCTTCTTCCTTTTCGGAGAACACTGAACACAAAAGTACCTCTTGTCACTTGTCAAGTTATGTGTTTACGTTCACCAAAATGTGCATTTTGTATGATATCTTATTCAAAGTTTGGGAAAATATGGTGTAATTTGAAGATGTTGATACACAGAATTTCTGCAATCCGAATCTTCAGTCCGAACCTCTTTGTGTTTCGAGGTTCTTGTTTCAGCAGAGAAACTTTCCGTCTGTCCTCTCGGTTGGGTTTTGTTCCTTGATGCTGTAAAATAAAAGCACCGTCTTTGGCTGAAGCGAACTACATCAAATCAAACACAGGCTGTGCTGTAGTTGTTGTTGACACTTGTCTCAATCCCCTTTGTTCCAATGTCCATATCACCCGCCCACCGCACCCCGACGCCTGTCCAAACAGGACTACAAATGGCTGCCATCCCGCAGTCTTTAACATGGTGTGGGACCGTGCACTGCTCCTCAGCCCCGCTCTGGGAATCCACCGTGACCGACGCCGTCCGAGCGGACAGGGAAAAAAAAGACAGCGTCCCCTTATGCTTCCACCCCCAGAGGGCTGGAACCGACTGTGACACCGCTACCCACAAGCCAGTGGGGTATCATCCCCACTGCGCCCACACTCCCTCGGCCCGAAGCAGAGCGTCGCCGTTACGGGACGCACCTCTGGGATTCGTTCCCTTGTCCCGCCGCGGTTATCTGCTCAGGGCCAGGGAGCAGGGACGAGCGTGGGACTGATAGGTTGGACTGGGGTGTGGTGTGGTGTGTGGGGTGGGGGGCAGCGCCGATCCATTTTAGGACGGTGAGGGATCATCATTGTCTCCCGTCTCGCCCTGTCACTTACCATCACCAAACCACTGGCTGACAACCCTGTGCATTTCTGTGTGTGCGATTCCACAAAACAACAGCACGGGATGTGTGGTCTTGGCAATCGAACTCGCACACGTGCACTTCACAAGTGAAGCTCTCTCTCTTCTCTTGCAAATACACACACACACACACACACACACACACACACACAGACATGGTGTCACCACTACAGGCGCTTCTCGGCAAACCTACACATGGGATTGCGAGCGTTGCAGCTCTTCCTAGACGGCGTGTGGGAGGGACAGAGCCACAGGCGCCGAGTGTCTCTATAGCCCATGTGAAATCACATGTAGGCTGCGATGAGCCTCCAACCAAACCCGGCACAATCACACACACACGGAGAAACGGAGCTTTAGAAGACCACCAAGGATCGCAGCGTGGCACACAGGAATGCTTGGGCTGTCTTCGTGTTAAGGCCTTTTTCTCCACCGTTCCAAAGTATTCACCACTTAAAACAGATTAAGAGCTTGGGGAATAAACGGGCCCCGATGCCACGAAGTGGGGGAAACACAACAGGAGGAGGGTTTTAGGAATTAGAAAAGGAGGACGAAAAAGGGAAAAGGAGCCTTTCAGGAGAGAAGTTTTTTCATACATTAGCATCTCTTAACTGTGTATTTCAACTAAAGACCTCGATCCAAAGCAAGCCCTCGGGCCCGGTTCTGTTCACTTTGGCTCGCTCTGGAGGTGGAGGAGGTGGATGGTCTGAGTGTGATGAAGCTTTGTCTGCCCCATCCTCCTCTTCCTCCACATCTCCTCCTCCAGTGTTGTGTCTGTTGGGACGGAGTGCTAAGAGCGGGAGGAATGCATCAGATTAGACTCCTATCTGATGAGGTCCTGTGGGATCGAGGAGATGATGAATGCTTCGCCTGTTATTAGACCGGATATTAGATTGTCCACTTCTGATATAACGTCCATTATTTTCTTCATCAGCACATTGTGGTACTTGTAACATGTCCACTTACCAGAAGCAGATCGAGTAAACATTATATATTGTCAGTTCAACTCATCGTTGGGTTACTTTCACCGGTAACAGTTGACTGATGAAGGCATGAACCCAATATATCGTATTAATATCCAGGCCAGCAAAGGTCCCATTCTTTTTTCTGCATACACACAATGTATGGTGACTGTCAGGTGCTTTCCACGTCCTACCCTCCTACACCTGGTGCCCTTTACTCGGACTACTCCCATCTTTGGACTCAGCCTTTTTGTTTTGATCTGTAAAGTTGGTGATTTCATCGTTGGTTGTGACCACAGAGCGCTCACACAATCAGTACTGAAGTACAAGCTTTTGAATACTTGTACTTAGTACGTGCAACCTATACTACAGTTTTACTCACAACCTGCCTGCCAATCAGAAGTGAGCCTTTTTTTGATGCCTTTATTATAACTTCCTTAGTTTCAATATTTCAGATTTCTGTGGTCTAAATTATAATTCAAAGAGTAACATTTGGAGAATAACTGCTATTATCTAAAGTCCAAAAGTAACCGTGTTAGCATCTTATAAACCCAGTTAAGTTGCAGCACAAACTTTTGACTCCGGCTGTGAATTTATGTTGCGGTCAGCATGCTCTCAGACAGACAGACCATCGTGGGATGTGATTAAAAAGAAAAAGGTCAAAACTGAGTTGGATCGGATCTTCGCCAAAAACTTAGGATGAAGCTGTGAGTTTTGAAGCAGCCGCACACTCGGATCAACAAAAGAGAGAAAGACAGTTGGAAAGTGAGGGGGAGGCTGAGCGCGTGAGCAGAGTGGATGCTGCTGTTAATCCCTCATCGATTCAGTCATGCTTTTTCTGTTTAATCTGTCGGCATTGGGGACCTGCAGAAGACACAACCATCTTAAAAGTAACATAGTTGCCATAATGATGGTGATGATAATGGAGAATGCCACCAGCGAGCGCGGTGGGCGTTATCGCGCCTCATTGGCCCCCCTCCTGGTTTGATTTGCACAAAAGATGTGAGAGGGAGGCAGATGATTACCATAACAAACACACACTTGCAGACGCGCTCTTCCCCAGGGAAGTGTCAGTCTAAGTGGGAGAGTATGTTGACATTTATAACCATCTGGGGGGGACATGGTCGCTATTTCTCTGCTGTTTAACTTCAATTAGGGAAGGAAGGGAGGAGAAGGAAGGAGCAGAGGGAAGACAGGGGAGGGGGGGTAAAAGGGAGGAATAAGGGGACGACTTGTTACTGAATGGTTAAGTGGCGGCAGAATAGGCGCTAACGGGGGGGAACACATTTATGGGTGTCTCCTAAAGAGTTCGCATTGTGCCGCGGCCTTTGTGGCCTTACATTGATGGAGGACTGCTGATAGCTATAGGAGATTATGTATTGACGGAGGATGCTAATGTGGACCTGGACCAAAGAGTGATTACACTGGCGAGGCCTCACGCTGTCTGGAAGTTTACATCCATTCACCTGAAAGCCAAACAAATATCTCAGAGCTTTCTTTCTTTAAGGTCAGCGCCAGAAAACCCCGCGCCCAATGCTGTAGATGGTAGATCCCGGGGGACAGGACGGAGAATGAGAGACGGACAGAGAAAACCCACCCATAATAAAATGATGAGGACGGGGGAAAAAAGGTCCTATTGGACAGGAAATAAAGTGTGCTGTCAGTCAGTAGCCGCGCCGCTGCCGGAGCCGCGTCTCCCAGGTTATTGCTCATTGTTTACTCCCCTCTGAAAAGGTTAGAGGTCACGGCGACCACATCTATTTTTCTCTCCCACCCGCTCGCCCCATTCTTCTCCCAGCACGAGGAGGAACAAAGAGCGACGGCGAGGGCGGCAGAGGCAGAGGGATGGGGTGTGTGTGGATGGAGGGCGAGTTGGTGGTGGATGAGGGGGAGTGGAATTAGAAAAAATATATATAGAAAGGGAGAGCAGCGATCAGACAGCGCTGATAAGGAGAGGAGGCGGGGGCGGGGGTGTTGCTGTGAGCTTTGGGGGGGGGGGGGTGATGTGTGTATTCAACTCCGGGCTGACTCCTCTTATGCTAATACAGCCAATTTCCTCTTTTATTTCATTTCTCGAGCCGAAATCTGCGATCTGCGATAAGGTTGCCGTGGCGACCGCCTGTTCCCCGGGCGGATGCGGGCAGCCGTGTGATGGAGATGTGTAAGTCGGCGGGAGCAGCAGGGAATGAATAATTTAAAACTCCACCAAGCTGGAGAGATAAGAGAGAGCAGGGCTGAGGCCTCTCTCTCTCTCTCTCTCTCTCTCTCCCTCCCTCACCCATTCTCCACAATCCATCTCTCCACCTCACCCCTTCTAACTCTCAATCCCTCCTTCCCTGTGCTCCTACCCGCTCCTTCCCCTCCTCTTTCACTTTCTATTTCTCTCTCCGGACATCTAAGGCTTCATCCTCCAAAGCAAGCTGACCTCCGAGGTCAAGGGCATGATGGGTAATTGAACCGGCGGTTTGAGGCGGGCTGGGATCGGGCCTGCGGACGATGCAGCACAGACGAGAACGGATGATGATGATGATGATGTCGGTGGAGGAAGGCCCGCATTCGTTCACTCTTTCCCAATTCAATCTTCCCTTTTCTCCTCCTCGCTCGATTTTTTTTTAAACGTGATGAATTCTGCGCTCCGGCTGCCAAAGCGTGCAAGCGTTTTTTCGGCGAACTTCGTACACTTCAAGTTAAGCCCACTTGGCTCGTGTCGTTCTTACATTAGTCACTCTGACAAACAGACAACAGCCGCTCTCCAGCGCACAATGGCCCAACACTTGAATGTATCACATGCTTGGAATAGTTGAGTGTTCCAGCTCAGCGGTGCTCCTGTGTAAACACACTGGGGCTTCACGGGGACTCGATGTCCTGAGATGTGTGTGTGTGTGTGTGTGTGTGTGTGTTATCAGGGTGTGGCTCCCACAGGTGAGGCAGTTGGTTATTATAAGAAAACATGTGCGATATGATACAGTTAAGAAAATCATCTGTTGCTGATTTAGTCAGTGACTCTGAGTCTCTTTTATTGTTCATTTGTGCTTTAAAAAAAACATTACTGAGGACAAGTAAACTCTGATAGTGTTGGTCAGACATTGTGTCTGCTGGCTGAAGTACTGTGTTCACTTTGTTTACTTGTACTACAAGAATGGCCACCGCCTCTACTCCAGAACATGCTGTACTCACTATGTCCTCTTATTAAATATGATGCAACGCTGCAGTTTGAATCACTTAACCGTATGATGCACTAATAATAATCATCCAATAAAACAATACATGCAACAAAGTTCTACTTGAAATGGGCCATTCAGGATAATGACTTTACGTGCATGCTGTTCTTTTACTTCGGTCAAATGTTCAATGCAATAGTTTTATATTGTAATTTTCCTTCTTTTATTTCCAGGGCAATATTCTATATCTTTGTTATTGAAAAGACCAGAACCAGCAGTGAATTGATCCTAAAACATAATAGTCTTATTTCCATATATTAGGTGTCTGTTACTCCTCTGTGCTATAGAACTCCATTGTCTTGAAATCTCACTTTACTGACTCTAAAACACCAAATCCAAGGCCGAACTTTTGCTAAAATGTCGAGACGCATTGTTGGTTTTGGGATTTGATGACGACAAAAAGCATATAGAGGATCAGCAAACTCCTGGTATACAACTAGATAAATGAAGGTCTGAGCAACGCACCAAAATCCAAACCTGTCGCTGTTGAGTTTTGTTGGACCGGATTACCTTTTTAATCTGCAGCTATTGTTTCTTCAACCAAAGGCAGCTGTTTAAAGTGAGACGTGAGTGACATGCAGCAGTGCGAGGGGGTCCTAGAGGGGAGTTTGCGGATGCAGGTTGGTCGGTGTGTTACGTTACATCCTGGACTCCTGTCTGTCTGGCCCCGCCAACCTGTTTTCATTCCACAGCCGCAGCACCAGGCTTTAGCGCCATGGAGATAAACCCTGGCTGGTTATAAACACCCGGCGGGTCACGTCCAGGTGAGGGGTTCACGGCGAGGTGTGGCTGGCCGACGCCCGCCCTCACACACACACACACACACACACACACACACTCCCTCCTCCCCCCTGGGTGTAAAGACCTGTCCTAAGAAGACACAAGCGGAGGGGAAAATCGGAACAAAAAAGCTGATTCATAAACGAGCCACACAGGGCGCCCGCACAGGTAATCTCAGCCCAAGCGTGAAGCCTTCATCCCCGTGGCGCCAGGAGGCAGCTCGCCCCCGCCAGGACACACACACACACACACACACACACACACACACACACACACACAAAGTTGAGATAAAAACCTTAAAACAATGTACATAAGCTGCATCCTCAACCTCGGTAGTTCCACATCTAAACATCTGTAGTAACTCGTTGTTTTATATATTTTGCCGATGTTTTATTAAATACCTATTTAGTTGCACGTCGTCCGTCTGAGCACCATCTTACATCTGAGCAGGAGATCTCGGCCCGCATCCTCCGAGGTCTCCTTCACATCAAGGGGGATGAGAAATGTGTTTTGTCTGCCAAGTGCAACATCTCACGTTCCCTTCATCCGACCCGTCCCGCTCACGGGGAAACACACACACACACACACACACACAGGCACGCACAACAACACGTACAGCTCAGAAACAAAACAAGCAAACAAACCAGATCTGCAAAGATCCAGAACATGCAGGTTCCTCTACACAAAACACCTGCAGCTCCTCCAGCGGACACATGGTGGCACTACGTACTTATTGGAGACCTGCTGCAGCCCGGGTTCCCCTCCAACCTGCCTTGAACATGGAGTCCCACCAAGCAGAACAGGGGTAAACACACACACATCTGCACACACACACACCTAGGAGATACTCCAGATTACATTGATAATACCAAAAATATTGGCCCATAGAAATAATACAACACAGCGATAACGGAATGCTATCTGGGTTTGATCGTGATACCACAGCTAAACGCGAGCAGAATATCAACTCCCGCAAACAAGAAACAAGAAGCTGGGCCTCACATCACTGAAATGACAAAATAAAACAGGCCCGACACCCTCCATCCGACACCAGAGAGACCCCCCCCCAAAAAAAAGAAGCCACCGTCCAGATGCGCCTGATGAAAATGACAGTGGATGTTCAAGTGTAAAAGTGTTGCTGCGGCTTCTCTATGTGAAGCCATGTAAATAGAGCGGTTTTAAGAGGCTTTTCAGGGGGCTGCGTGTGAGCAAATATGATTCCATTAAACAGGATATGAGCTCTTTTCTGATGGCTGCTAATCTAGATTAAGGTTTGTCTGGATATTCACAAATAGACGTTGGAAGAATCGGGCAAATTAAATACAGCCCAGTCATCAAAATCCATTCAAACAGGGTCAAAATATAGAGGAATGTCTGCTCTTCATTCAAACATTATCTCTGTAATTAAATCATTCCCAAATTATTTCTCTGTTAAAATTATAATCTATATAAAGGAATAATAATAACTTTAATATATTTGTTTTAAATTGGGGGAGATTTGCCTGCATGGGACGCACATCAATCTGTTTTTTTATTTCTTTTTGAAAGGCACTGCTAGATTTACATTTGTGTAATTATGGAAGCTTGCGATCGTCTCTATCGGAACTGGAAGAAAAAAAGAATTGTGGGGCCTCAATTAAATCTGATGTTAATTAAATCTGATCTTGTTTTTGTGTATTAATCAAGCGGCAATTTTAATCTAGTGAATACACAGCCTGTAATAAGAAATGTGGATATAGAGGGAGAGCAAGAATTATTTTAATTTCATGCTTGTGATGAATGTTTTTTTTTGTAATATTTTATTTAGCTGACTTGCATTAGTTCCTAATCTCCCCCCCCCCCCCCCCCCTTTTCTCTCTCTCTTTATGCAATCTGAGCATCAGATGCATCCAGTGCTAAATGTCTGCACACGTATAAAGAGAGTGTGAAACAGCCTGCATGAATAGGCCGACGCTCAATGAGGTGTCTTAATAACTTCTGCTGAGTTATTATGTGGAGAACTCTTCAATGGAAAAAACAAATTTAATACTGATGTTTGAAGGCGAACACTTCATTTATTTCCCCCCAAAGAGCGCAAAGAATGGAGGCTTGTTTCCATGTAAGTGCTTCGATTTTCTACTTTTTGTAGTTGCTTTAATACGTCCGTAATCTGTGGTTCTGTTTGTGCATCCACCTGTGAGTGTGTGAGTGTGTGTGTGTGTGTGTGTGTGTGTGTGTGTGTGTGTGGGAGTGTTAATTATGTTTACATCAGCATTAAACTGCACTGTTATCAGATGTATCAGAGGCGGGTTCTTGGAAGAGTGACACCAGAGATAAGTGGGAGAATTTACTCTGTGGTCAGCAACTCTTTCCACACACACACACACACACACGCACACACACTTCTTATTTCCTCTGGATATTTTTAAGCAAACGTTCCTCCTGAACGCAGAGATAGGGAGGGAAACACAACCTCTATCCAAACCACATTAGGCTAATTAACAAACTCATTTAAAGCCGGGGAAATATTGATTGCCATACATTTGGAGACGTGGAGGATGGAGGCGGCGAGGAGGAGGAGGAGGAGGAGGAGGAGGAAGTCGAGGGGGGAAATAAATAAATAAGAGTCTGGCAGGTGTATGTAAATTGTTTGTTGGCAATGGAGAAATTTAAATTACAGTTCAATCAGAGAGGAGAGAGGGGGAAGAGAGCGGTGAGCACCCTGTGATTTCCCATCTCCACGCTTAGTTGATATTTCACTGGGTGAGGATTGAGCGCTACGGGTGCATTTCACACCCTGAATGAGGAAGGCAATCTCGCTCAGCCGACTAGAACAATAATTAGAATGGAGATTAAATAAAAATAATTAGAAAAAGTTCATCTAGTTTTGATGTATTAATTATTCCACCCCTGCTTTATTCCAAGTCTAATTATCTGCTTCAGTGAAAATGCCAAGATTTTCTGTGAGTCATAAAAAAAAAAAAAATTACATTCATGTAATTATGTCAGCAATTTGGGGGGAAGTCAGCTAAGCAGAGCGTTGGCTCTCTACTCCCCCCCAGTTTAAAGTAAGTAACTTCTAACTACTTATAACTTATAAGTTAATACAGTCCCTTTCAAGCCAGGGGTATAAATAATAGAATGCAATGGGAGATTATTTACTCTTTAAATGAGGAGCTGCTCTCTCTGCTCTCACAGCTCCCGACACTTCCCGCCTTCACACTCGCACGCTCCGCACATCACAATGAAAACAAGACCAGTTTTTATCCATTCTTGGTCAGTAGATAATAATTTGCATATAAATGGAAATATTTATTGTGACAAAATAATAAAAAAAAGAAGGAAAGGGAGATGTAGGAAGTAATATGCTCATTTTTCAAAAACTCATGGGGCCCAACTGTGATATCTGTATTTTAGGAGTCAAGCAGTTTAAAAAATAAGACGAACCGAATGTAAAAAAAAAAAAAAGAAAAGAAGAAGAGAAAGAATAAATAAATAAGTAGCAGGAGAAGAAAGGCAGAGGGGAGCCAAGGGAACCTTTTAAGATGTTTACTACACAAATGGAGTCTCCAGAGAAGACGGCGTCCTGATGAAATGTGAGAGATAGCTGTCGACATTCTCTACTTTTCTCCTGGCTGTGTAGATGGAGGCAGGCAGGCTGGAGGACTAAGCTGTAATGACTTCCCTTCCTCTACCTGACTCACCGGGGGGAAACCAATAAAGTTACAGAAATAAACTTTACAGATGTGGAAAAATGTATTACCGAGATAGCGAATAGGTGACCGCACTTGAAAAGAAATGGAAATATTGAAGGTTCGCCCCCCCAAAAAACGGAAAATTCAGATGCAAATGTAAACACACTTTACATTTATTTTATTCAAAGTGTAAAGTGATACATAAAAGTGTGAATATCTTTTTTTGATGAGTCACACAAGGTGGCATGGAAATGCAAACCTTGGCTTACACAGTAATCAGTCAGACCAGGCTCTTTCAAAATGCATAAAATACCGAATTTCATGTGTGGAAAGGCTGCATGAAAATATACGGTGCAAACATGTAAAATAGGGCCGTCATTGAAGTGCGGATTGTTAGTTTTGTGTCTTGCTCTTTTGAAAGTTAAATTACCATTCATA
Organism: Anarrhichthys ocellatus; assembly: GCF_004355925.1. Classification (NCBI taxonomy): domain Eukaryota; kingdom Metazoa; phylum Chordata; class Actinopteri; order Perciformes; family Anarhichadidae; genus Anarrhichthys; species Anarrhichthys ocellatus. The sequence continues at coordinate 5,493,582 of NW_022280051.1, read as the reverse complement.
AGCGCCTCTTTAAACGGGCGGACTACAAGGCGTTGCAGAAAGGAAGTGCAGACCTTCTGTTTGGATTCATTAAATTATAAGCAGTATGGTGCAGCGGCTGTGTGCACTGCTGGTGGGGGTTCCTGTGTGGAACCAATATGCATTGAAATAAAACGTATGCGGGCGTGCGTACACGGTGCAGATTGCGATTGTGGAGGAGCGGGACGCATGTTAGCCTAAACTGATTGAAGTCGATAGGAAACAGGAAGAGGTGCAGAGTATTACACAGTCGGTTGTTCTGCTACAGTAGAGGTGTTAGCGTGCCTGCTCCCCATGTAATGGCTTCACATGAACATGCAGACATACGAAGCGCCAACAGCAGCGAGCTCCCAACAGATAAGGGCCGAAAGCGCTTTGACTTTTCTTTATTTCCTTTTCAGAAACCCAGCCGAGAGTCCGGCTGTCAGGGTTCCCGATCCCCATCGCCGCAGTATTGTTTCCATTTTGCTTGATTTAGACGTTGTCTCTGGCGATGATTTTGGGCTTTTTAAAGATCAAATTCACATGTGAGTGAGCCAACATGTTGCGGTGGTATTCAGTGTTTTTGTTGTTTTATCTGCCACCATTTTCAGGGCAAATATGTACAAAAAACCCAACTTTCTTTCATGCGTTTTCCTCATGCCTTGACTCTAGATCTAACTCATGCACCATCAGGCCATCAACCCGTTTCGATGCAACACGTGAAAAGCATTTGTACAACAGAGCCGTGCTGCTCTGAGAGACATGTCCTCACCCCGTGCAGCCCTGTACTTTCCTCATTTGGTTACTTTCTTTCTTTCTTTCGGCCCCTCTATCTGCGTCTTGCATCTGCTGAGGACACACCGTGTAGAAGTGGTGGTTATCAGGCGTTGATCAATGCAAGCAGGAAACATACTGATTAGAATATGAACAGACCGCAGAGAGGAAAATATGGCCACACACACACACACACACACACACACACACACACAAACGGTCCAAGCCGCTTACTTTTGCAAGATATTTGTCTTTCCTTTCGTGTGAAATTTCACAGTATGACCACATGCAAGAGTCTACTCTTTACACATCTGAGTCAAAATATTTTATGTATATGAGCAGTTACTAGTAGGATGCTAATTTAGATTTGTTTTACCGTTACCTGACTAGATTAGTGCCTTGAATGCAGGGACGGTGTGGTTGTAGTGCCGAACAAGCTGCCCGGCTGCAAAGATAACCGACTCACAAACAGGTTGAATTAATGATTTTATGTGAGCTGCAGTTTATGCGCAAAACGGGCAACCAGTTCACCGGACAGGAGAGTTCGTAGCCACGAGGTTACGTGCATCGATGTGGACACATTCAGCCACGTTCCCAGTAACTCTCCACTGCATCAGTTAGCTTCCTGGGAGCTCGTCAGCTGTGCATAGCCTGGTATGACGTTACAATGTCCGGGTTTCTACCGCTGTATTGCAAGCTCAGCGTATTTTTTTACTGATAACCGATGGCATTAATTGGTCAAAATTCTTTTACTTCATTTAAATGGTTAATTATTAACACCCCTAGTTACAGGTTGTTCTGTTTTCCACATAACATTCAGCGGTTTGTCCATTTCTCATGTTTCTATTTCATAGATTCGTCTTTGAACAAACCAGTTAATCAAAAACACATTTAATATCTGCTTCGTGTTTTTCAAGTCATTTGTTCAGGAGCAAAAGATTTGCTTGTTTCAGGTGCTTGATTTTGATTTGCTTCTTCTCTTTTGTTTATCAGTGTAAACTGGAGATCTTTGGGTTTGTTAGCTGGTGAAAGCAATCTGAAGATGCTAAGTAGCAGTTGAACTTGAGGAAACCTACTTGATAAATTCACTCTGGACAATAAATAACATTTGGATACATGTATTTGAAAATGTGGCTTTAATAAAAACACACTTTACCACCGACTGGCTTCTTTATAGCGTTTTGGATCAAAGCTCCGATAGCAGTGTAGCTTTTAAACTAATAAAACACAAGAACCAAGACAAACATGGAGGTTGTGTAGTGAGTCCAAACTCTGGCAGCCGACAGTCTCCTCTGAGGCGGCCTCGGCTTCCTTGTGGGAATGTCTAAGCGTGTACGTAGGTGTTTGTGCAAACATGTGTGTGTTAGCTATTAACCGCATTAAGAAGCAGATTAAAGGAGGCAGCAGTACAAGCCCTGGTCAGTACGCTGTGTTGACTTACCTGCGGCCTCCAGCGGGCATACAGTCTGCCTGACACTGTGTAGCAGGGCCAGAAGAAACATGTGCTTCAGAATGAGATGATGAATACAGACTGTTGATGAAACGGAGGCTGTCTTTGTTCAGTGATGCTCTATTGGAAATGTATGAATGCCCTCCAGATGTTCACCGATGTATTTCTAAAAATATCAGTGAAAGTGTCATCAGTACATATTTGGAAGAAAAGTTTTCATGTTCAAAAGTAAGCAGCACTAAATCATGGAGCTCCGTTGATGTTTGAAGACGGTCTGTTATGATGTAAATACATTTGAGAAAGACACAAGTGAAACTACTTCTTTTTTCCACGGCCTCCCTCTCTCGCCCTCGCCAACAAACACGGCTACTATTTTCTCAAAAATATCCATTAACAACAATCAGCGACCCCCATAAATTCCCAGCTGAGCAGCCAACAAAAACACGACGCAATCAATCCAATTTCTCTGACTGCTACAAATGACCGCCACCCTTTTTATTATTAGCGCTGCCGTTTGGACTGTTTGCAAAACCAGAATCCAGCAGAGATCGTATCTGAAACGGCAACTTCCTGTTGTCGGACCGGGCATGAATGTTTTCTGTTGCTGTTGTTTCTGCGCAACAATCTCTTTGTATATCCGAAATAGGAGGCACATAAAACCTAAACGAGCCTCCGTGACAGATTTCTGACTCGAGAAAGAATCATAATAGCGACGAGTGTTTGCTTTAGATTGCTATTTAAGGCCAGTTGTCTTTAGCCAACAGAAGGCGCCAAGTGGGGGGATCGAAAAGGGGGCCTATCAATTACTGACCTCAGTGGTCAACCTCCTGACTCACTTGGACTCCCATTTTCTATTCACTCACACACACACAAACACACACACATATATACACACACACACACACATATAATCGCACACACACAGAGCCACAGGTTAAGTCTGGGCTTTTGGAAGGATCCCAGGGTGAACATTAATTTCTTAATGCATTTTGGGTCCCATGGGGGCTGTCCTCAAGAGTAGGCCACGCGGGACCACTCTGCCAGCTCTCATAATAGGATTGAGTGACAGTGTAGAATGTGTGAAGTATGTATGTGTGTGTGTACTGATGACTCCACATCGTTGCAGTTAAAATGTTAAAATGTTCAAGATAACTTTTGATAATTCTCCTTTTCTTGATTGCACTTCAATTGTTCTGTTTTTCAGCCTTTTGACAGCATCACATTGCATGTGTGTTTGAGTCCAAAAAAACAAAAAAAAGACCAAAAACAATAAAGCCGTCATTAATTAGCGAGGTTGGGTTCCTCCTCTTGGTGGTTTGTTATTGCTATGTCTGAAACGGGAAGGAGGCAGGCGGCTAATTGATCGACAGGCTCTCTGGGACTCGGTAATGATAATCAATATTGACATATGTTTTCTGCTCCTTGCCATAACTCATAAACATCCGTATACGCAGAGCAGCCGCTCGGCCGGCTGGGTATGTGTACGCCTGCAGCGCACAAACAAAAAAACAAGCAGCGGGTTTAAATTTAGACCGCAGATGAAATGGAAAATGTCTGCTCAGACAAGCTTCTGACCTCGGCGGGTTTCAGACGGATGATTCTGGATGCAGATCATTTTTGGATTAAAGCTACAGATAAAAGTTTTCTTTGAACCGCTACCAGAAACAAGACGAGTACATAAAACATTACACACAGTTAATCACCCCGATTAACACACAAGCTTTTAGTTTGAAAGGTTTATTATCCTGGGTTTGTTGGACTGTTTTAGTCTGAGATTTGGTCTAAATTAGAGCAAAGCTAATAAATCAGCGAGCCTGATGTACTGGTTCATAAAGTAAGGGAAGACTGTGGTAGAAATGCCGAAGTGAAATGTGTTTGATGTAGTTTAGAAGCAGGTTTTACTTCAAGAGACGAGAAGATAAATATCCCCCTGACTAAATATCTTGGTCACAAGTCTTTACAAAAATATTTTTCTTTTTAAATGTTAACGTATACATACTATGTGTTTACATGTACAAATGAATATCAAGAGAAATCTTTACAGATTTTTGTAACTTTCAAAAAGCCCGGTATCATGGCAGTTTGTGAAATAGTTACATAATGAAATCTATTGTTTTTCGTACACGAAAACAATAGATTTGGACATAAATTGTCTGTTTTTTGTTTTGTTTCGCTCAGTACGACAGTAATGCTAATGGGAAGTCAATAAGACGCCTTATTCGTGGTGGACACACACATTAAAGGCATCCACGTGACAAAGCAACAGTTTTCCTAAACCTCATCACATGGTTTTGTTGTTTTTAAGGTAACGTCGTCCCCAAAAAACATTCCAATTTTAAAATGTTGGTTGGCTCAGATTTAATACCCATAGTTTGGTATGGACCTGTGTAATTACTGAAAAACATAATATATTGATTGTGAATGAACGGCATGACTTGACAATGGGGGTCGGACACCCACACCATTGTATCAGCAGCACATAATTGGCGGCTTTTGTCCCAAACTATCGGCCTCAGCTCTTCCAAAGCCCCGCACACGCAGGAGGGTCGACAACACAATATGGCAGCCTTGTTGGAGGCAGGAGGTCAGGGTCCTGGTGGCACGAGGGGGGGGGCGGCGATGAAAAAGAACATTTGGGTTACTGGGCAATTACCGACACTCTCCATCACAATAAATGGACCCGCACATACTTCCCCCTCAATTAATGCATTAGAGGGGTCGGGAGGTTATGTAAGCACCGTCCTCTCCCTGCCAGAACTGGGTGGAGTGTCGTAATCCAGGAAGTGTGGTGCTCGGAGCTGATTGGCTGCGTGTGAATGTTTAGCTTAAATGTCAAAAGAGAGCTGGAGGGGAGGGCGAGGGTGAGGAAAGTGCTGTGCTGGGTGAGTTTTGTCTCGTTGTCGTGCTCTTATTGTGAACTTCATGTGAGAACGCTGCAGCTTGGACAGAAATGTTCATCGTTTGTTACATCTTAACTTAGGACAGACTTACATACTGTATTAACATTTGTGTCGTAATCTTTTAAGTAAGGCCCATGAACAGAAGCTAATAAAGTTATTATTTACATACATACACATATCATCATACTATTCTAAGTGGGCACTTGGGCTATGAACAGAAACCAATATTTGGCAATGTTGCAGAACATGCACTTTATTAGAGTTTAAAAGTATTGACTTCATTCAGAAATATGTGGACACACGAGTAAACGACTGTGAAGTCAAATGTTAAACTGTTTACTGGTTAATTTTCTGCTGCAGAAACACAGATTCTCCTTCACATTCACTCATGTTTGGCCCTTATACTTCTCTGTACACGGCCCACAAAGAAAAAAGATTGTCCGCCCCCGACTCTAAATATAGATGAATGCACAAGTTTTGACAGAATGAAATAGTCCTGACACGTGGCCAGTTGACACAACACCCCACTGAGACAAACTTTAAAAGCTTCTTCAGTATTTGCTTAGTATAATATAATATATAAAAAAAACTTCTGCTTCATGGTAACTTTACTTTGACCGTTTCTACAAGCGGAAAAATTGAAGGATGTATTACATGTCTGACCTGTACATCCAGCAATAATCCCACAAGCTTAACCGAAAATTGTAAGTAACAGAAGTTGTGTTTGGATAGAGGCCCGTAACAGGACGAAGGCAACACACACACACACACACACACACACACAGAGCCCTCACTGTTTATTTATTCAAATGGTGGCATGAATGGTGTATTATGCTGGCTTTCATCTGTCAGGTAAAGGTGTAGCACTCTTCCTCTCTGCCTTTCTCTCCCTCTGTGTTTCTATTAGGGGGCTTGAAAGCGAGAGTGCACCGTCAGTCGTTGCGCCCCGGGCCAAATTCCACATTCATGCTGAACACACACACACACACACACACACACACACACACACATGGGCTCACACACCTCGCTAGTTAAAGCTTTCTAGGAAATGTGAGTTGACCTCTCCTTTCCTCACCACGCCACCCTGTAAAGAGACAAAGAGAAGCAGAGCCCGTGATACTCGGCAGGGTATGTGGTCATCTGTGGTCCTGCCAGCGTCGCTATGAGGCCATTTTTCCAATAATCCACGAGATTTAGACGCAGGAGGTTCAGCTGTCGTCACATGTCTGAAGTTTGGCATTTTGTTGCTCGTCAGGCAGAAGATTTTACAGTAGGATTTGACTTCCAACCTCATTTTTGACACTGGCCTTTTGGGAGATAGGGTGTGGATGTGCAAACAAACAAACCTGAGTACAATTTTATTGGGGAACTGATCAACAATACGCAAATCGGAGAGAACCTAAAGGTAAAAGTTGAGCGACCATAGCAGCAAATATTGAAAACCTGTGGTGTAAAGTGGTCATCAATTCAAAAGTGGCATAAAAAATACTGTTATTAGCAACTGATTAACAGAAGCTCCAGAGACCATGTTAGTGGATCATTTTAGAGATTTGACATAGTTTTATATTTTACAGAAAAACATCTTCTGTGTAAGAGTAAAATATCCCATCTAATAAATTTAATTGTGGGATTATTTAGCATAAAGTCTCATTGATTTTGACCATTGTGGTCATTTTTCGTGGACGGTACAGGGAGCTGGTTTGGGAGCAGCTCTGGTCTGCCTTGTCTCCTTCACCTCGTCTCCTTCAGAAAAGAAGCACCGACGGTAACTTCCCCTCATGGCTGCTACCAAAACCCTGCTGGGTCAACTCACTGAGTTCTAACCCTTCCAATTCAAACTTTTTAAATGTACCTAAGGACCACATTCTTACCATATTCATTTGCATAACTGTAGCATGATCTCTAGCCATTGCAGTCCTTCTCACTGCCAGCTGTGGCCACCAGTGTGTTAAATTTCCTCCCACAAGCTTTAACTTGGTAGCAGCAGGAGTCCTGACTTACTCATATGACACTTCTCTCTAGAGTTGTACTTGCTGCCAGAATGTTGTGCAACTCAAACCATGTAGCAGGATGAAGAGCGTTTAAGTTTGTCCCGTCAGCTGTAGTTCTATCACTCAGATCGAATATATTTGCTCACAAAGTAAAGTTCAGGCAGCCCGTGAAAGCACGCCACGAGCACAGATACTGACTCTGACATTGTAAAAAGGGAGCAGGGTTGCACTCCACCACCACCAGTCAATCATTCACCAATGACACCAGTTAAAACGCTCCCTGAAGCGCTCTTTACATTTCCGTGTATGAGTGTGTGTGCATGCATGTGTGTTTACAAGGGTAGTTGAGGCCATGTTATATTAAGTTTTAAGGGTGTGTGTGTGTGTGCGTGTGTGTGTGTGTGTGGAGGGTGGGGGTTGCACACATAGGGACAGAGTCTCTTTCTCAGTGGCGAGACTTTGAAGTCGGGGCAGTTCTCTCTTTGAGGTGGTCTATCCCCCCCGTTCTCAACAGCGTTAATCATGCGTGAAGAGAACATGCTCGCTCTGTGGTCGGCCGGGCATCGCTACTGATGGCTTCCCTCAGTCTCCGTGTGGGGGGGGGGGGGGGGGGGGGGGGGGGGGGGGAAAGGCCTGATTAACATGGCCAAGGGGCTAACGCACTAGAAAGAGAGCGCAACAAATAAATATACAGGGTCAACTCGTTCAGCCGTAGCTACAAAGGTAGAAGGGTTCAAGGCAATTGAAATTTACAACCACGAAGATATTTTTCTCTTTTTTCCGAACAAGCCGATAGAGAGGAACTCTGCTGCAGATCACTTCTAGGGATCGTAAAGTACACTATAGCGCCAAGAGCATGTGGACACATACTTTATGTGCCCTTTGGTGAGGGACTAGTTTTCAAACCCATAGTTCCAATTAAGGGAAGTCTTATTTCCTCAGCACACAGTACTCTCACCTCACATTGCACTTTGTGTCTTCCCCATTTACGCTTAGCTTTTTTGATATCCGAAATGGCTCAGTGTCAATGCATCCAAGTAGCATTGGAGACCGATTGAAGTTCGATCTGGATTCTGTCCCGATACAAAACACTTAAAAGTCCCGAATCCAGATCAAATTCAGATAGTTTAACACACTTTAACACGTACGTTGGCCACGTTACAAATCTGATTGCATCCATCTTGGTTTCCCTCGTCCAAAGGCAGGATGGTAACCGTCAAAAATGCCAGAAGAACAAACAACTCAGCAGTTGAACTTAAAACAATAAAAGTTTATCTTGGTAACTAACAATAAGTTAAAACATGGATCATTCACATAGACACATAAACTACGAGCGTTACAAAGGTGTTATCGTCTTCACAGGCTCTCATTCAGGCTGCTATCTTAGAGATCACTGCTTTCTCACACTTGGTGTTTTTATTGATAGCCGATAGTTCTCCAATCTGCCCCAAACACATGAAGCATCTAAGTGTAAACGGGATATGTTTGATAAGAATGTGGCAACGATTCGGGAAAGGTAATTTCCGGAGAGTGCAAACGAGATCCTTAAAGTTACGTTCGTTTCAAGGTTGTAGCAGCATGTTGATGCAAATTTTCGTTTGTCTACAGTCTTGGTTTCAGCATTCAAACAAGGTTCATTTGAATAATTGTATTGATGCGGGAGGAAGACTGTTGGACGGGTCAGGAGAGAGACGTGTAAGAGTTTGACTTAAGGAAAGTGCAGCAGAGGGGAAAAAGAGCAAGAGAGAGGAAATGGGGGGTGGAGGGGGAGGACTTTTAGCAGGGGGAGGCACAGACAGTTGAGTCATATTTCAGGCCTGATTGGAACTGACAAAGTGTTATTGGAGGACTCGGTCCCCACAGCATTGTTTGCTTTAGAAAGTCAGGGCCAGATTTATTATGACTGAAAAACATTAGAGAGATCGGAAGTGGGGACAGCGCGGGGAGCACGGCATGTCTGCCTGCACACAGAGAAAGGGAACTTTAGAGGGCCCGCATGGAGATGTATGAGGCCGGATCTGACATTTTATGCCGTTCATAAAAAAGATTTAAAAGTGTGGTGTTGAAAACGCTAATGCAGTCAAAGGAATGACAGAATATTACCAATATAAACCTGTCAGTGCCCGCGGCTCCGTAGTTCTCCATTAGTTCACTCATGGAGACAAATGGCTGCCATTTGCCACGTTTAGTGTTATGGCCGATTGGGTTGAGGGGCCGAGGGGACAGATAAGCGTATACATCTCATGAGTTTATACTCTTTTTTTATCTCTGCACAAAGCCCACAGTGCCTCTGTACCAACCTAATCCAGACAGCAGTATAGCGTCTAGCACACCTAAGCAGGACAAAGTGCGGAGCTACCCAGCCTGGTGCCGGCCTTGCCATCGAGGGCAAAAACGTCTCCGTGTCTTCCTCAAGGACCCTTCGACATGTGTTCAGCTGCCGGGCTTGAACTACACTGGTACGGCAACTAAGTATAAGGTTAATGGAAAGTGTTATATCTGTTTTTTTACGTTAAAATCATACAGTACTAATACCTTGATGCACATGTCAAAGTGTGAGCAAGACATTGAAGATCGAATTGCTCCGGATGGGCAGGCCAGCTTCTTGTTGGTAGAAAAGTCTACTACATATTCCATTTAGCATTTATGTAAATATGATGCAAAATATGTTAAAAACAAAGTCTGTAGAGTAACCGGGAAGTTATTTCAGGAAAGAAATTCCATTTATCTAAAGCGAAGAGGCACAAGTTAACCTAAAAGCACAATGAACTCGTACTATCTCCATACACTGAGGAACTATTTAAAAAGTCAGTTGAACTGAATCTTTAAAGACAAAACACTTTGTTTTAACAATGCTAATATTCAAGTTATTGCAGCTTCGTGTAACTATGAAAGCCCTGGTTTCCCCAGGAGAGCTGCCCACTTGTGTTGATGATGTCCTGTATATACAGACCTGTCATGAATACGACTCTGTTGCTGGAAAAGTACATGTTGCTCGCTGAACTTTCCCCTGTGCAAATAAAGCTTGCAGGAAAAAGTTAACACAGGCAGAAAAACAATGGCTGGCGGAGCTCTGCGCTCTCATCCTGGCCGGCGCTCACACGTGTTTTGATAGTTAATGGACAGTGTGGAGAAGCTAAGCTCGCTGTATTTGAGTAACCTCCACCTGACCCCCCCCACTCTACCACCGCTCCCCTCCTCGCACACTGGGGACAGTGAGCGACGGCGAGAAAAGAGGGAGGAAGAGCGGGAGGGGGGCCACGGCGGCGCGTTCGGGGGCCCTAAGTGAATGAAGGCTCTGGCTGGTCATCGCCCGTGTTGTGTTGGTCTTGGCAGGATCTGTTCACACAGCGCCGTGGCGCGGAGAGCCAAAAGCAGCTGACTGCTGCAGAGTGCTCGTTTGATGCTCCAGTGTTTGTTAGCTTTTAGTGGAGTTAATAATTAGGAAAACAGAAGCTGAACAAAACGTGCAATATTCAAACAATAATATGCAATAGTATGTCTGATTATATGGAATTTAAAAATATAAATACATTGATTAGTTATGAGCAACTTGAAAAGCAAAAAATGTAAACCATAGATGAAGTGAAGACTGAAAGATGCAGATAAGGGGTTGACTAGGGAGACACAGTACGCAGAGATGTGGACATTGGAGGGCAGAGCTGGCGTGGGAGGGGAAGGAGTTAGCGAAAGGGGTGAGAGAGCCCGGCAGATGTGAGCAGCCACAGTGCAAAGCTCTCTTTGCAGGAGAGAAAGCCAGCGGGTCCTGAGCAGGTGGTGAGAGCGCCAATGACTGAGCTGCCAGACAGATGACGGAGGGAGAACAGGAGGAAGGCAGCGAGGTGAGGTGAGGAGAAAGAGACTAAACACAGCAGGGACCCAAATTCTTTTACACACAACTTGATAAGATTCTGCCGTTCGTGTTTTGAATAAATTAAATCTTTATGTGACCTTCTTGTTCATCAACTCTTTGCAGGAGAGGGTTCAACCAAAGCGCGACCAGTTCATAACACAACAGTCACTTTCGGTCCTCCCGAAGGAATCTGGTCATATCCGTACACCCCCCCCCTCCAGTGTCCCTCTAAGCAACAGCGAGGGTGGGGTCTGGATTTGGGGAGATAAGTTCTCGGTCTGATCCCGCGTGAGGGTTCCCTGGCCGCGTCACGAGAGTCGCGGCGGGGTCGGCGTGGATGTGCTGATCTGGGAGCGATTAGCCTAATACGATTAGCCGTGATGTGACACGCTAGCAGAGCCAGGTGTTAGCTGAGGAGCCGTAACCGTCGGCCGTAGGGGATCGTGGTCTGACGCGTTTTTTAAGGACACAAATAGAAACTGGAGTTCAGGGGTTATAGAGTCTGTGTTTTCAAACTGGGATTTGTCCCGTGGCAGACTGACCAGGACCCTCGCTGAGGTCCCAAAGATGACACTACAGGTTCATCTTATGTAGTACGTGAACTGATGTTGCTCTTAGAGTCCGTTTGTTCGATTCAACCCTTTTGACAGGTTTAGAAAAGGTTTAGAAAACTGTCAAGCTTTATGGTTTATCTATTAAAAGCTTGAAGAAGTGTTACTGTCCAGTATTTTTTTTTAATAAGAAAGAAAAATAAAAGTAATTCCTTCCCTGTTGTCATTCCTTCCCCATTTAAACGTAACAGGACCCTGCTGAGATAGCCCGCTGTCCTTTGGAATGTCTCGACTCTCAGGTTGCGTAATGCTTTAATTTGTAACCATAAGAATCGCTCTGTGTTTTTAGTGCTGGAGAGAAAGTTCTGGACTGGAATGGTTTCCACAGAATCACAGAGAAGCTGTGTGAACAAATGTAAGAAAAGTGCATATGACTACATGACTACATATGAGACATGTTTCCAGCTGCCGCTGACACTTGAGTGAGCTGCCCCTTTAACAATTCAGACGCTAACCTGAGTCATTAACCAAACCTCCATTTTTCATACGGTGAGTTCTGGTTTTGAAGACGAGCATTAAAAAGTGTTTTTTCGCTGTTTAAAGAACCAAAAGAAAACACAACAGAAAAAAGACTCCAAATCTGAGAACGACGGTGAGAGAGAGAGAGGGAGAGAGAGAGTGTGAGAGAGAGTTAGAGAAAGAGGCAGATGAGGACTGATTGTTTGACCTCTGACCTGGGCGTGGGTTCAGGCTGGCCCAGACGGGCAAACAGACGCTGTTGGTTCTGGCCGCGGACGCAGGCTGTGATATATATGTTTTCCTGAAACCAGGAGAGAAGGAAGTCGGGGCTTTTAAAATATAGCAGATATCATTTATTTTTAATATATGGGCGTTTGGGGCGTCTGCACGAACTGCACTCAAAGACTTTTTCGACCGAAATGCTTTGCGGTGGACACTGCACTTATAAGGCTATAAGTTAAGTCAATAACAGCTGTTTCAAATCCTACTTTTTCTTTAAACCCCTGACCTTATATGGACACTGTGTGTGTGTGTGTGTGTGTGTGTGTGTGTGTGTGTGTGTGTGTGTGTGTGTGTGTGTGGGGAAGGGAACAGTACAGACATGTCAGTCAGGTGGTGCAGGTGTGGTATCTGTGTCCGTCCGTCCTCTCTAGTCATCAGCACAGAAAGAATTGAGCTCACGTTACCTGAACTTTAACCCGTGGAGAAACCCGCCAGAGAGAGGGACATGGGTTTGTTACCTGCAGAGGGCTGTGGGAACGACCCAGGAGAGTTGTGGGTCAGCACCCGGTCACACTTCCTCCCTCTGGAGCTCCCACTGACTCTTAAGGTCTTTTTAAATTCTATCACTTCCAACCAAATCATCTGCAAGTTAAAGAATATATCCTAATAAAATAAACAAACTAGTAAAGATGTGACAAGATGATCAAGCTCCAGTAACTCTGATTTCTGGCATATTTCACCATGTGTATTGATATCAGCATGAAGTTGATCAAAGGTACGCACTACTCCGAACTTCCCACAAAGCAACGGACCAACAGCAGACTACACTACTCTTATTTGAGGACGGTTCCACAAAGTCCCTCCTGTTGGAACACCTGGCTGTTGAAGGCGGGTGGGGGGGGGGGGCTCCTCAAGGACCTCGAGGTCCAGGGGCCGAACCCGGAGCTTCCTTAGCCCGAGCCCCGGGGCCACCCTTCCTTTTGTCCCGGGGCCGGCGGCGCTGCTCGGATTCCTCGCTCCCATTCCCGGCTCCGTAAGAGAATACCCCAACTACATGGGGTCCAAGGAGTGGTCACGACATCAAGTGCATGTGCATGTTTGTGTGTGTTTGTTGATCTGCGTTCTTAATTGAGGGACTGGGGTGGATGTTCATGTGCTGCAGCTGACTGGAGCTGAATAGTGCACCTGCATCTTTGTTGGAACCCTGAACCCTCACCCCTGACTCTTGGCCTGTAACTGTAAACCTGGAAATACTGGAATACAGCGGGATGCACTAACTAGACCCCCCCCCCCCCCGATGTAGGGACACTTTGTGTGCGTAGGTGAATTTGCATTGTATTCGTATCGGGGTGTGTGCAGGAGAGCATGTGTTCTAGGTGTGTGGCTCATCTGCGGATTGCGTTTACCTTGAAACTTCAAGGTACCGCTTGCTGATTGAAAACGCAAAAACTTCCTACACGAGGCGAACAATAGCCTCGGAGTCCCGAAAGTCCAGGGTTCAAACAAAGGGCCCCGGGAAGTGAACAGAAGTCTGTTTGGCAGCTGTGCAGGACATTATGCTGCGATGCCAAGGCTGCTGAGAAACTACAGTAAGTCAGAGAGGAGAACAAACCCCCTGTCTGGCCCCAGCTGTCCCTTTAAGAGCCGGGTTATTACTGGCTTTATTGTTATTACTGCCTGTTTTTTAAAGGGGCAGGCGAGCCGGGGGGAGTAATCCGCCCGTCAGCACTCCCATTAATGGCCTAATTGGTCTCTTCTCTCCCAGTCAAAACGCAGGCCTCAGCCCCACGGAAACGCTAAGCCCTCAGAGCCCCTCACGCTTAAATTCCCAAGAAATGCATGATGTCTCTGCAAAGTGGAGCTGTCACTACCCTTCTCTCTCTCTCTCTCATTCACATTGTTGTCATTCCTGTTTTTTCTTTTTTTTCCTCTTTTCTGTTTCCCTCCATCATGCTGTGCGTCATTTGTGGCACCGACTTGGAGGGAACTTCAGTGGGTTTAACCTTCATGCTGAAAGTGGGTAATGTGATGTCAACCATAAGGCATTTATGATATATTATATATTATATATAAACAAGCAATTTGACATTTGTAGTGCTGTGCACCACTCTGATTGTTTATTTGATTCATCTGTCCATTTTCCAACTAGACCTCTCATAGTGGAGTGAAAAAAGAGTTCCCAGAGCCAAAGACTGTTGCAGAGATATTCAGTGAATGTGATTGTGAGAAAATCCGCAAATGTTTTGACATTTTCGCTTCACAAATGACTTAAACGTCTCATCAATCATCCATATTGTTGGCAGTTAATTGATTAGTCAATTAATCGACCAACTTACTAAATCAGCTCCGGTAACCAAACTCCTGATCATGTTAAGATGATATATTATATGTACATTTGCCTTGATGGGAACATATTCTATTTAACAACAGTCTTCATCATCAGCCCCACCTGTTCTGATCAGCCACTCACACGGCTGTAATACCAGAGAGCATCTTATCACCGATATTTAGGAAGCTATGAGTTCCATCTGTTGGCCCAACCGCCCAACGCGGTGTCCGGTTTGGATGCTTCCTCCCAGGTAACGACAAAACTCGATCCAAATTGCCTCCTGAAAACTAGTTTGTGTGCTAATCCATCCAGATGAAACTGGACTCCTCGCCGTCGGATCTCTCGCCTCTCTTGTCTCTTTGGTATCCGCCGGTATAATCGCATCACACACAGCAGCTCGGTTAGTGAGTCTGACGTTTTTGCAGTTTACTGATGTCACTTCACATGATTTCTGGGTATTGAAGTTCACATCTTTCATTTAGTTCTCGCTGCGATTTCAAGCCAGCCGCGTTGCAGCTTTAAACCCTCCGATACAGCGTCATGACAGCTGGGGGGCTCAAATGGAGCAGTTTGAGGGGTTAATGATTGCTTTAGGGCACTATATCAGGAGGGTATTCATGGGGGAGTCCCCGGGTGACATCAGATCCTCCACTTCAACTCCCTGACTCGGTGTCCCTTGTCGATTTTGGCTGAACTTGCTTCAAGCTTCTCTGTCTGTCCTTGCAGGAGGAGAACGTTTCCCCTTGATGGATGATGTAACGCAATTTAGAGTTGCAGAGCAAATCTCCATTTTTTTCTCTTTCCATTGTCACCTTCCATTCCAGACACCGACGAAAAAACACCACATTCACTTTGTTCACACCAGCTAATAACTTCAGTCAAAAAACATTTCACCACATCCCTGTTTTGGCAACGCTCTCAGACGTTATCCATCGTGATCTAATTGTTTAGATGGCGGGCAACTTTTTCCGAAATGTTCCAAGTGTCAATCCGGGGAGCGTTCCATGCCGTTGTGTTCCCCCCCCCCCCCACCCGAGTCGTCTGCAGGGAGAGGTCAGTTGCAGTGTGAACGCAGCTATCTGCAGACTGGGGGTTAGCCGGCTAAATGAAGAGATTAGTACAATGTGAACCGCCACAGGTGGATGCACTTATTCTATCATTTCCTAAACTTAATTAAATCAGCAACAGAGTGAGGGACGCAGAGGCCTGAGTGATCGACGCCTATCATCGTGGCCATCGACACAAACCGGCTACTCGGTAGTTTCATTTTCAATTGAGCCCCCTTCTCCTGAGAAAGTCTCTCTCACACACACACACACACACACTGGCGCTCCCTTGCCAGATGAACCAAGATGGGAGGTTAGGGGTTCAAGGTTGGAGGTTGGGGAGGTGAAGGAGTAGAGCTCAGTTAGCAGTTTAGTAGGTGTGTGGGTGTGTGTGTGTGTGTGTGTGTGTGTGTGTGCGTGCGTGTTGGGGAGGTGGGCTTTGGAGAGAGCTCATGTGTTAGTGTAACTGAAGCTGTCATCCAGCCCCAGGGTCACCTCCCCAAAGCACGCCGGCTGTCTCTTTTAATAGACTAAACACATATGTCTCTCTCTATACCAACACATGATGAGGAGGTAAGAGGGGGGAGGCGTAGGAGGGGGGGAGGGGGGTGGATTGACTTCATAATTGGCCTGTCACCCATTTTTTTTTTTTAATGGTTAATGGGAATCGACAATAGCATGAGCCGTTGCCTGCGCTCTGATTAGCAGAGGCTGCAGCCACTTTCTGTCCCTGAACGCATCACAAACAACCATCAGTTAATGACTGAAACTAAGAAAACCAACCCGCCTCTTTTCTGGTTTAACACCTTCTGTGACGAGCACTATTTATAGTGCAGCGCGCATAATTAGACAACAAGGGAAAACCGTTGCGTGGTGGTGGCTGATGCAACATCACGTTGACGACTTGTAAGGATAAGTATTTTCCAAATGTTAGTGACTCGTTATCTATGAGAAGGATCAGACAGAAGTGTCATTTCAAATGCAGAGCAAAGTGCTCACACATGATCTGGACATAACTCATAACTGTCTTCTCCTGGGAAATACATGTCAACATAAGTTCCTTTTAAATGAATCATGCGCTTTGAAAGCACAGTGTGTAGCATTTTGGGGAATCTGTGAGCAAAAATGGAATATAATAATCATAGCTATGTTTCCATCAGTGTATAATCACCTGAAGATAAGAATCATTGTGTTTTCGTTAGCTTTAAATGAGCCCTAGGGAGCAGGTCCTCTCACAGAGTCCCCCATGTTGCACCGCCATGTTCCTACGGTAGCCCAGAAGGGACAAACCAAACACCGACTCTAGAGAGAGTCTTTCACGTTTTTACGTTCCCTGAAGGCCACATTAGCTCTCTCACGCTTGTGAACCTGAAACTGAGCTGCAGAGTGCAAGACCGTGGTACACGCCAGCCGTTGTCTGGCTTCTGTTGCTCCTGAAGTAGTGTCATTACAGTAAGGAACGGCGTTACCAGCGCAGTCTGTAACCACAGCGCTAGAAGCAATGAAATCCTACACACTGTGCCTTTAAGTGAAGAAGCCTTCAGAGGTTTTAAACACAGGTAATAAAAGAAATATCATGTGTGAGATGCCTATTCTGTGTTATCAGTTTTGGAGCTGCATGCATGATCAGTAATGAATCACCTCAATTCTACAATATCTACATTTCCAGTATGTTGAAGTGTGTCGAGGTAACGGTGAGTAAGACTAATGAATCAAGCTTTAAGTAGAAAGATGATCCACATTTCCCTTCGCCCCCAGAGATGTTGTTCATATGTGATTATGAAACTTTGACTTGTTTGTGTGTGCGGCTGCACTGTGATACAATTTCTACAGTTATAATAATGTAATATCGCTAATAGCCCACAATCAAAAATCTGTATAGTTGGCTATAGAGACGCCTTTATGTTTGAGGGCCTCGTGTCTGTAGCTACATGGAAAACTAAACAATCAGTGTTTAATATGTGCTAGTGCGATGAATGATGTAGGTCAATGTAACAGTAAACTGATTTGTTTTTAACCGAACACTTGCAGGCCTTAGTCATTCCACACTCTGAGTTTTACTGAAATGTCAAGTCGGGGACGATCAAACCAAACAGGTTCGTCATCGCTAACAGACACTTTTGAGGAAGTTAAATTGTATTTAACGATTCTCTCCCAACATGTCTTTACCGTCAAAGATGAATAACTTGAATTCATATTGGTTCGATGATTGTGAAGGATTTCCCACATTTCTTCTCTACCATAACTGAGATTGACGTAGACCATCTGTTTGCTCAACATCTACTCAAAGCATGCGTCTTTGTTTTGTCAAAATATGACGAAGCATGGCTGTCGCTGCTTCCGCTTGTGACTCATTTTGTGAATTTTGGCTGACCACAACTGCTGCTCCTTGTGAAGGCATAATATATAACTACAGCAGCCTTTAACGAGTATTTGAGACTACATCTTAGGTGGAGTGTTACTGAAGGTAATTAGACAGCTAAGAAGTATAGTTAGTGTTGAGCAGCAGCTTCTTTTAATGTCAGTGAAGTGTGTGTGTGAGTTGTTATCTTATTTTTAGTGGACGATATGGCCAAACATGTTAGCACACCGTTATTTATCCATGTCGATAATTACACAATATATATTTAATAATAATAATGATGCAAAATGTTCAGTTTGATTTTGTTTTGTGACATTTTATTGGTTTACATTTTTCCCCTTTTGCATTAATTATGGAGACATTATGAACAAAAAACAAGTACCTAAATATAGTGTTGATATTGCATAATAGCTCTACATCTACTCTCTAAGGTATATTCACATATGCATTATAAATATACATATATTTATAGTCACATCGTAGTATGGAATGAAATACAACAATAAATAGTGGGGCTTTCAGTATGAAGAGTTTTCTCTTTAGGACAGAACTCTGAAGAAACCATAATAGAGACGGAAGTTTATTTTGAAAGACCGTCTGCGTGTAACGAGCAGAAATGTACACGAGTTGCTGGCGTTGGTTGTGCTGATAAGGGAACGAGTCATCCCGCTCAAGACTATCTATCGCCCATTCTACAGCCGTAGTGACGGAGTGTGCTACACCGAAGCCTTTGATGTTTTGGCTGTTCCTCTCGTGTTTTTGTAGATACAATAAAAACTGATTCAAAATAACTCATAATCTTTTGATAGCTATAAGATTTTTCAAGATCATTGTATTGCCCGGCCTTAACTGTAACTATATTCTCATTATACAAAATAAATGTGAAAAGAACTCGTATTTTCTCTGCCTGTGTTTTGGGAGCATACAAGATAGATAGCGTAGCCTTTCATTGATGTTAGCTAGCATGCAAATAACAACAAAAACGTTCTCTAGCTAACAAACTGGTATCCTCTTTACACTATCATTGACAGCACCTCTTTGAGGGGCTTGCAGGGGGAGGAAGAAGAGAAGACGAGGTCGCAGTGAAGGTGGGGGGGGGTAGCAGTGCACCAGAAGGGGTCCAGAAGTGATTCAGAAAGAAGAGCCTCCCTCCCTCCCTCCCTCCCTTTTCAAACGGGCTCTTCAGAGAGCCGCTGGCTGGCTGTGCTGTTGAACTTGGCCTTGCCGTCACTCCGGGGTAACCCAACACCCGGCACAGAGGGGCCTGACAGACGCGGGGACGAGGGGTGGGGGTGGGGGGGAGCGGTCCGGGGCCCGCTGGGACACAGAATGCATTTCAAACCCATCAGTGTCAGTTAGTTCACTAAGTGGTGACATAATCACCATCGCCATGGCTGCTCCTCTGGGAGAGCCAGGCAGGGAGGGAGCCCCAGGTCTCCTCCTACCTCCTCCGGTCGCCCCGCTAGGTTGTCGGGCCGCTTTAACCAATCTGCTCCTCCTCCGTGTTTGTACCTTTTACTCAGAACCGTGGTGCTGTGAGGATTCAGTGTCGCGGTCGAAATGATCCAACGACGACTCGCCGTTTTATTAGCTTGAATTCTTACATGAAGAAGTTCAAGTTGCCTCTGCTCTGTTGTAAGAGGCCTCAAGCCAAAAAGGTTCGGAACAACTGGTTTAATATTTAACAAAATGTTGTATTTTAAAAGATTCGCACATGTTTTTGTTATGTAAATCGAATGGAGTAAGAAAGTACATTTACGTCAGAGGTAGTATTACCCAAGTATAGCAGCTTCAAATTGTACTTAGTTTCCACCCCCTTCAACCAATTTACCACAAATGATGGATACCTTCGCATATTAACATTTTACTAAGACAATTTAAGCTTTAAATCAACCTTCAAACTTGCTTCAGTTGTGTAATACATCACTTTCTGCCTCTAAGATATGAAAACCGCATTCAAACGTGCATGCTTTGACAAATGATCATCAGTTATGGAAAGTATACGAGCTCAAACATGAAGCCCCGCTGATCCTTTTACTTATTGATTACTCACTGAGAGACATTTAGTGAAGTCTGAGAGATAAAGAGCTCCAAACTGAGAATGTTAGACTTCAGAAATGTTTGAATAACACGTGTTTATTATTTAGAATACAGTTATTAAAAATGATTTATCCCACTTGGACTTATTTTACATCTTAACTTTTACTTAAGTATCAGCATGTGCCAATAATGTAATTAATTGTTTGTGAAATGCCGTTCGACAAAAACACGCTTTAATGTTAAAGTTTATTAGTTCAAAATAAATGAATAAAACTAATCAGAGCCAATGTTATTAATTTACAAAAATATTAAATCATGAAAAAGTCCATTGTGAGTGAATGCGTTCTACTTAGACGCCCTAATCGTAAACAGTTGGTACTGTTTTTGTTCACTCGTTCTATAATATGTTAACTTTTAAAGAACAGAGTGGGATTGCATGAGAGTATGAATGTTGAAATTAGTGTGCATTTAAACTTTGACTTTGTGTTTTTCGTAAGGTTGTGCAATGCTGAGGTGACAACATGAATCGGTCCTAATGAAGTCGCTCTTGAGCAGCAGTGAATTGCCACTTTTGTCTTTGTTTCCTGTTTCAACCACATGAATAGTGAGGAAACTAGCAGGGCCGTCACAGGAAGACAACAGGTCTGATCAAAATGACTTCGCACTCTCTTGAAAGCGATGCTGTTTTTCACATCTCACCTACGTGTTTCCATTTCAAGATCTGAAACGTGGAGTTTGTGCCTCCCTCCCTCCCACCTCGGGTTGCAGGCAGCCGCCTCCTCCTCGTTGTTGTAGTAGCATGGATTTCTTTTCCACGAATTTTGAAAAAGCACCATATATGAGTCACCTGGTGCACTCAAAAATAGAAATGCATGAAAGATGCAAAAGTAGCAATTTTTGGGGAGAAACGTAGTGTTTCTGAACACACAGTTGGGGACGTGTGAAGCTTTGGCTGGATGTTCTTTGGTCATTATCCGGCTGCAAAATGAATAAAATGATTGATGATGAAGTTCTACTGTGTACACGATTACCTTAACAGGCACTTAATGATCCTCATGAGACCAAATACAGAGATTCTTTTAAACATTACTTTCATGTCGGCCTTCTCTGAACAACGTCCTGCAGCTACCAAACATACAAACAACATGAATTGGTGGTAGGTATTCATAATTCGACGCTTCCAACATGGCCTCTGGTAACTCACAGTAGTGGTGAGTGGGAAGCTGGTGAGGGACCTCGTTTCTCACAAAGTACCAAAGAACTATCAGAACTCTTTGAGCTTTGTTGTACTTGTTCTTAAATCAAATATTTTATAACTGAAATAAAACAAATGTGCTTATTATTGCATGTAACACTAATCATTTTGAGAAGTTTTGCCTGATTTTTAAAAACGAAAAAGTAAAAAGACATCTTTATAAAAATAAAAAGTTTGTTTTTGATAATTGCACTGAAACAGGAATTTTAAACGATTTATATTCCACCACGTTTCCCTCCGTCTGGCCAAAAGTTAGAGTTGGAATCAACATTGACTGCAGTGCAAAGCGGATTAAAATGTAAAGAATAGAAACAGATACAGCATAAGTTGTACAGTGATTCTCAACACTTCCGAACTCATTAAAGGTACGCTTTTATCCTCTGAGGCGTATAATCATTCACATGTTTAACAGGCAGATAGATGAGTGACTTCCATTACATGGGGACTTTTCTCCTTCTCAGACTGACATTACTGACATGTTTCACCTGTGAATCACTGCACCTGGAATCAGATATTGAAATGCTGCATGTACCATGAAGATGTGCCTGATTCTCACCACAGCTGCCACTGCCACACATCAGAAACACAGATGAGGAAGTAGCTTGCTAATTCTTTTTCCCCCCCTCACATTTTTCTCATTTTATTTCTATCTCTGTGTGGCTTCTATCTCTCAACACCCCGACCTAAGAGAGCGCCTTGATCCCACCTCAGAGGGGATGGTTATCGTGCCGTGAAAGCTACAAGGCCTCACGTTGTCAGCTTCTGTACAGCTGCCGGCAGCGTTGCATGTGTGCCGATATACCCGGTGATCTGTACTCGATTTTCCCCCCCCCCCACCGACATTTCCAAACGACCCGGATGAAATGTGAACAAGTGTCGGGATGACGCGAGCCCCAATAAGGCCCCTCCCTCCCATCAGCGCCGGCTATCGTAACGATGGACAAGACAAAGGGGCTTATCAAACGGGGCCGATAACACGGCAGCCAATTAAGATATGCTCCCTCCATCACACGATATGCCTTCACTATCACTATCAAAGGGTCAGGGAACGAGAAGGGGGATGAATGGGATCGGCACACGGAGGCGCCCCCGTAACCTGAATGGAAGGAGAGTGTTTTGAAATGTGTCATGGGAAGATATCCCCTGAGAGAAGGAGGATTTTGTGTGGTGGATGTATTTGTACATATTTTGTAAAGAAGGCATGGATGCACCAGCTCAGGGAAAAGAAAAAGGGGTAGTGGGCACTAGATGGCACTAATGAATGGTAATTACAATGATCAGCTGCTGTAGAAATAATACTCATTGTGTTTCAAGTCGCTGCTTGGATACTTTAACGTCTTTTACAAGCAAATTATAGAGTAAGGTAGGTCCTGAAAATATGAATACAAATATAGTATATTCACGACCAAGTAAACATGTCAAAAGTGCAGGACTTTAATAGATGTATAATCAAAGTGATTTAAAACGATGTGTTTATACATCATCTGCTTTTCTTTACACAATCAGCATTAACGACCTTTGTCATTTCACGGCGTGCTTTTCCTTCCTCCCGCGCGTTGTTGGTTTCACAGCTTTAGTCGGTGAGTAACGGGCAGATTTCACATTCTCTGACTCTGAACTCGGGGTCTCAAATTAGTCTTCAATTGCAGGCAGCGGAAAACCTCGACCTTTTTATTGATACGGGGTTCAAGTTGTGAGGTGTTCGGTGTCTCATCGAGAGTGGGAATCATTCTTTAGATAGTGGTGTCACATGTGCACATTGATGATTACAAGACTTTAAAGTACGAGCAACACAACTCACTTTTCAAAAAGACAAGATTGGAATTGGGGGTCAATCACAAATTGATTGAAACTAAGTAGGAACAAAAATTCTTTCCATTTTCTTTTCTGTTTTGTTATTCATTCATTTGCAAATAAAACAAGCTAAATATTATATAAAATATGGATACACAAAGATAGATTGTGCCTTTATTTTGCCTAAATAAACTATATGAGACAATGAATAAGCGAGACATTAACCAAATGATGGATTCAACAAGTGCTGAGCGCTCCAGCTCCATGCGGTCCAGTGTGTGATCAGACCCGAGCTCGCTTCACCAGATACCAACCCGAGACACGTCAACTTAGTGTAGATGTCAAACCTCCGGAGCGATAATGGCGGCCTGCGATGGCCGGGGGTTAGTTATCGCACAAACGGAGGGGGTCGTCGCTCTCGACCCCTCACTTGTGCCACGCCGGCCCTCTAATCGCCCATCTGGGCTCCGTGCGCCGCCATTCCTCCCTGTTTGCCGTCGGACCTTATCGTAGGCAGCGGCTTAATCTGCACCGGTGATAAGAAACACCCACACACACACACCTTTAACTCTCCTCACACTCTCTGCTGTTGACCGGTGATGTTGTGATAGGTGTGACATTGCGTCACTTACTGACGCAGATTTTTCATTTGAACCTTTTTGTCATATTTAATGTAGAAATACTGGGAAGTCCCTTATTTCCTTTCCATCAACAGCAACCGACACGACGAGTTGCTGAGTTTGCCTGACTGTCGGTGTAAACTCGGACTGACCAAAGTCACCACAGTGCAGCGAGTGAAGGGATCTATCCTGTCAAACTGCATCAGTAAAATGCCCCACTGATCTGATAGCATCTCTCCTCTTTCTCACACTCTTCGTCTCATTAACAGCTGAAGAACGGAACAGAAAATAAAGTGCAAAAACATCTGATTTGAAAGATTAGATTAAAAAAAAAGAGAGGTTTATCTCTAAGTGTGCACGTCCTTGAGTTCCTCTGAAGGCTGCCATATAAGGACACCCTCTCTTAGGCTCTTCATGTGGTTTAGGTGAGCTGTGAGAGCTGGCGAGACGTGAGGGGGAGAAGAAACGGACGGAGAGAGAGAGAGAGAGAGAGAGAGAGATCATCTTGGCATGACCCCAGAGTCTCTCCTCTGCAGTGTTTGAGCCGTCGTCTCTGCAGATTGCAGTTTTTGAGCTCAGGGACAGAAAGCGACCGCAGTGCAGACAGTTTCACTGCAACAGCAGCTCCACCGAGCGCTTCACACAGGTGATAGTAATGATAATTAAAGGGCCGAGGGTTGACTATTTCTTTATTTTTTACATGAAATACAATGTTTTATTTTATTCCAAACCTAGATTGAAACCAAGCATCTTAACCATCACAGCCAATATCATGTTCTGTCATTCCTGATGGTACAGCTTTGCTTTAATAGTGTTTAACTGTGTTTAGTTGAAACTGACCTAACAGACTAGATGTGTAAACATGGAAACCTTCCCTTTAAAACAAACTGACCTCCTACATTTAGGGAAAAATACAGACATGAGAATAACGTATTATTGCACCAAGTAAGAGAATTAAGGCTGCATGAACACATATAAACTGTATATTCCTTCTTTGAGCCAGTAAGTCGAACTAGGTTGAAAGAAAGTAGTTCCTACATGATGATTTTGGGGTGAACTGTCCCTTTAAACCCGCTGTTACAGTTCTTTTAAGAACAAACATATCAAATTCAACAACAGAAATCCAAACGGCTCATATATGTTATATCCCAATTTTATATTTGAGAATATTTTGTACATCTAAAAGCATGTTTCACAACCCAAACACAAGGAATGTTTCATGTATTAGCTTGTGAAACATATCATCAGTGCAAAATCTTATTTAATTAGCAATCTGACAAATTTAATATTAGTCGGAAAGCCAAGGTTCACCAGGACCACAAACACAACACTGAGGTTTCTACTGCAACATGAAGACATGGGAGAAGCAGCTCAGCTTTTATTTTGATACCCCGACACGTCAATATCTATTCAAAAAAAGCATGTTTCCTCCACGAGATTCTGTTCCATGGAAGGTGCTGGATTGGAGGCCATTCAGATAAAATACGTATATTATTTTGATTGTGTTGCGTTGCTGACGGCAGCTGAGGGGACGGCCTGGTAACCTGAGAGCCTCTCCTCCGCCGCTGGACTGTCGCCCATCTCTTTATCACCAAAACACACAAAATATGTTTACAGCTCGCTGATAAGATCCAGCATTCTGCAGCCGTGCACGTCTACGCTAACAGACACCGTGCAGCACACACACTCCAGCACTGCACAGCTGCCTCTCGGTGGCCTTTCAAATGTGTATTTTGACTAAGCCTACGACGGACGGAGTGTCACAATTACCAGTGAACGAGAACTATAGTTTCAATCCTTTCATCTTACAGCTTCTTTCTCATTTTATCGACTGCTAAACTGGAATATCTTTGTTCCGCGTGCAGCATTTCAAACAGCCAGCCAGACATATTTGCTTATCAGATTGCAGCGTTAATATCGATTTCCCGGATACGAGGTGATAAGGTCTCTACGAGGCCGGTCCCTCCTCTCTGAGCACCGCTGAGCATTTTATCCACCGTGGATTATGAGTGATATAATATATATGATGAGTCGGAGCCGTATCACCGAAGCCATTTTTAATAATTCACTGTATCGATAAACACGCTTAATGCGATCCGATGCAAACAAGTTATAAACTGGACGTTAAGGAATAAGAAAGCTTCAGACGTTCAGTGCTTCAGTGTTTTCTCTCTCTGAGCACTGTGAGCTCCCCAGAACACAGTTAGAATAGAAAACAGTGGGTGTGTGTGTGTGTGTGTGTGTGTGTGTGTGTGTGTGTGTTGAAGGAACAGACTTGAAGGAGCCTGAGAGGGAGCCATATAATGGTGCCTGATGACAAGGCAAGTGATCTGGGCTACTTGGAGGCAACAGTGAGCGGGCGAGCCGGCCGGCTGTAACCTAAAACACACACACACACTAGTTGCTTCTCACTTTCTACGGTGACTGATACAATATACATGTCTGTCTTCTGTGACTAAGCATAAGAGTGAGGGGGCGTCCATGACGGCACACACACACACACACACACACACACTCTTTGCATGTTTTCTATGAATCTTCCACCGGTTTAAAACATCACTGGAACTCGTCACATTTCGCATCACGGTTTCATACTTAGAATGATGGTTTGCTGCAGTGTGCCTGGTATTGTTCTCTCAGGGTTTTTCTGTGTAACAAAAGTGACTTTTTAACTCGAGTGAAACCAGGAAAGAGTCATTTATCAACAGAAAACATTTCAATTCTACCAATTCTACATATTTAAGGAGGAGAAACGTGACTTTTTTTGCTGCAGTCCAATAGGTTTTCCTTCACGTACGTAATAAAGACAAATAAAGCAGAGCTTCTCTCTTGTATCTGAATCAAAGGGACTCGTAAAAACCCGAGCTTGTCATATTTACAGCTACTATGAAAAATGGCTGCAGACGTGCGATGGAGGGCAGCACAATGCCGCCACAAGGTCTCCTCAGACGAGCATGACTGCTGTTGCTCCTTTGCCCTCTTCATGCCGTCTCTCTGTTATTTTATTTTATGGCACACGTTCAACAGCACAGCGCTGGCTGTAAAACCGAGGGCAAAATAACAGAGAGATCAAGACCTTATCACACAAGTTCGGATGGGAAAAAAACCTCCCCTTGTATTATTTCTTCTTTTTCTCTTATTCAGGACAGGCAGTGTACAGTGCACGGTCGTGCAAACGGGAGTAATCTCTCATGTGGCAGATTAAGTGGATTAATTAGGCTTTTATTCATCAGGGTGAATTGGTACCTAAAGAGCTTCTCCGCTGCAATGACAAGGATTTTTCACCCTTAATTATATCGGGCTGTGGGATGCGGTCCTACGTGAGAGGAGGCACATCGCCCCGCAGTCGCTCTGTGGAAATGTGAATCTCCACAACCCCTCGTAGGATGACTTCACCCTCGTTTGTTTATTGCAACTCTTAGAAAAAACAAAGAAAGCGAAAGCATTTTCTTTCCGATGCTGCCCGTGTGTGAAGTCACTTCAGACACACGAGCCCCTCTTCAGGCCCATCTCTTATCTCCTCATCACTTTCCACTCGGCAAGCTTTTCTCACACACTCTCGCTCTGTCAATAACCAATAGTTAAAACCACCCGCCACACCGCATGTGCACGCATGTTGGCATGAGAACAGACCGTCTGTGGGGTGGTAATAATTAGCTTTAAGTGACACTATCAGGGGCTGGGTTCACCTCAAGTAAAAACACAGTTGTAATATATTTATTTACTTATTTAGTTGCTTTTTTTATACGTTCACAATTATAAAAACGTAATGTTATAAAGTATTTGGGATTGTTCTGTTTTTTAAAAGTAAGAAACAAAAAAGTGCAAAACTATTTCCACTGTTTTAATTCACAGAGTAAAACCAGGAATATGTATATGTAGTATATGAAATATACATATTGTAACAAGGAGTACATTTATGTATTAAGTACACAACACAAGATTGCACAACACGCAGTTAAAGAGGCACAGATGAAGCAGTTAAAGCCGATCAAGATAATATCAAATTCAAATGTTGCATATCTGTGCCACTAATGTGAAACTACCACCGTACGCTGCCACCACCTGTATTAAACACTGTGTGAGGGGGTGGGCGGTCTTTTCCTCTTCAAAATGTAATGTAAGTGGGTCTTAAGGGCCCATTCATGTTGGAGACAAGAACTTCTCAGAGACACAAACGAGGACTTTCTCAAGTTCCAGTCCTTCGCCGTCGAGCACAAAAGAGGCCGGGAGAGAAGCCGAGCATCCCCAAACAGATAACCAGGCTGGGGTGAGGAGGAGGGGGGTGGGGGGGGGGGGGGTTATAAAGAGGGGACAGATGGGGTAAAGGAGGGTGGGCATTCACAGACCAGGTCAGACGTAATGCTCGACTGGAGAAATGTCTGATACACATCTACGGTCTTTAGTCTCCCTTCAGCTGACTGACAGGCTGCTCTGTGTGTGTGTGTGAGGCCTTCTACCCCTGTAACAGTGAGAACACCACTGTATATGTATATATTTATACATATGAATATATATATATATATTTATACATATGAATATATATATATATATTTATACATATGAATATATATATATATATATATTTATACATATGAATGTATATATATATATATTTATACATATATATATATAT
>NW_022280051.1:5462202-5465140 GCF_004355925.1 Anarrhichthys ocellatus | reverse complement strand
TATATATATATATATATATAAAATAATAACAGAGGCAATCTGAACCACGACTGATAACTCTATTACTCCCACATCTTCAATGGCAGCACATTACAGCTTCTATATATATATCTATCTATATATATCTATATATCTATATCTATCTATATATCTATATATATCTATATATCTATATATATCTATATATATAGATATATATCTATATCTATATATATCTATATATATATCTATATATCTATATATATCTATATATATATATATATCTATATCTATATATATCTATATATATATCTATATCTATATAGTTATACACATATATATATATCTATCACCGGGTTCAGGTGAAAGCCTCCACGCATCTCTAAAACATCACGTTATAAAAACAAAACTATGTTTAGAGGGATGGCAACACATCTGTGACAAAAGGATTTTATGGATGTAATTGTTATATTGAAGTCATAAAGTTAAAAATCAACCGTAAGTATGCGAAACTTAAATGATCCCCACGAGGAAATATATTGCTATTTTACAATGACGGCAGCATTTAGTAATAGAACGCCACACAGTAAATAAATAAATACATATTAATATACTAACTACAAAAAGGGAAGAATGGTTTGAAGAGTAGAAAATGAAATATCGGAACAGCGATAATATTGTAGGGTTGACTATTGGTGAAATCTGTAATAATCATCAGTAATGTGGATATAATGAGTAGAACAGTATGTAAGAATCCTTTAAAACCATAAAACCATCATCATATCGTCATATTACAGAATCTCAGAGGTTATTTTGCCGTCATGATTGAAGTTATAGCATGAAAACACTTTGCCAAATTAAAGCCACAAAAGTCAGTCAAACTTACTGAAAAATAAATGTAAAAACTAAAAGTCCTGGAATATGCAGGTTTATGAACGACAAGAATATCTGAAATGTACTGTACATATATACTATTGTTTTAGAGAAAAACACAGTTTTCTCTGCCATAGAATAGGTGGTCTTGGGTCATGTCTATAACCTGAAAACAAGTGGCTGATCTGACTTTCACTGTTCTGGCAGACGCTTTAACCCCTTCACGTCTGTGCGTTCACAGTACACTAATGTTGCAATATGTGGGTCTGTGACTGTAGAGCCAGATCCTCGTGACCCAGAATGAGCTCGGGGGCGACTTACAGTGAGAACTTCAAAGGCCTCGGTCTGATGAGTGACATTTGAATCTGCCGCATCGATCGCGAGCCGCTCGCTCTCTCTGCTCCATCAGCACCGTTTGTTTTGTTTGTGTTCCTCAGAGGTGGCACAAATAAAGCAAACCAACCACAAACTTCAAACACCCGCGTGCACCGTGATGTCTCTCCTTTTCTGTTGATGCTGTACAGAGGAGCTCTTGTCCTCAGTGTTCTGAATTACAGAAACTGTGCAGAGAAAGAAAGAAGAAGTCTGAGAGATTCTAACTACTCAGAGGAGCAGCCCGCAGGTTCGGATCATAAAAACAACAATGTTGGTTGATTATAGCGCTCTTCAACATACTATTTAATATCGGATCATATATGTATAAATACACATTTTAAAATAATGCTAAACTGATATAATTTGATCACTAAACCGTGTTACTGTTGCAGCAGTTAAAAACAAATGAAGTAATTAAATGATGGTCCCGTCTGTGTCATAATAACGCAATACACTTTTAAAACAATAATACGTAAATGTTTGGTAGTAAAAACAAATACTGTAAATTCACTTAACATGATGCATATATAGAAGTTGCACTGTTCAGTGTCACATGGAGTAAATGTCCCTGTCTGAAGTTCCAACAACTTGTTTTTAATAATAGCACAAATACTTTCATGATTCTTCTTATTCTTATTTGTCCGAGGAGTCACTGTTGGAGCATTTATTTATGTAGTTATACTTTTAATTTGTAAAGATTTATTGTCGGCAATTAATGCAATAGTTGAATTATAGTCAGAGTAGCATTTTAAAACAGTATCTTTAATCTTTGTACAGCATGTGAGAGGTTTTTGTGTACAGACAGAAACACGAGGCGATGAATCAAAGGCTAATTCTGTTAAATGTGGTCTTTTCCATGCGTTCTTCATGAGAAGCCTTTTGAACCCATAAAGGAGACTTTACTTCAATAACGGAGCGTTACATGAATGACAGTGGCTTCCTCTTCCCCTCTATGTTCTTCATCACTTTCTCTCTCTGCTAAAAGTAGGTCAACAGGGATTTCCTGCCCTCAGACGTTTCCTTTCCAGCCAACACCTGGCCTTTGTAATACCACTTCAGCGGGAGGAAAGAGTGTGTGTGTGTGTGTGTGTGTGTATGTACTGTATTTCCAACACATGGGATCAAAAGTCACAACAGCTTGTGAGTTTTTACCACTGTGCAGGGAAACTTAAGACCACTATCGACCTTCGTAGAGCTACCGGGACTTCAACTCTCACAAAAACACCCAAATAAAAACCCAGATAGAAGCACTCCTGAAGATTTAGCTGCAGCTTAAGGCTGGGATTTACAAATGCACAAAAACAAACAGACGCATATTTATTCCTCTAATTTTCCCAATTTAAAGTTCGCTCGAGAGATGCATTATGAAACAAAAGCCTCTCGTTCCTGTTTTTTTCAGACTGAATTATTAACAGCCCGAGGCTTACCTTTGCATTTCTAATTACGTGACGCGGAGAGATGGCTCTTCAGCTCTGCAGGCATCCAGTTAGTGTCATTCTGAAGGAGGAATCCAATGCAGAGAGACTTTGGATGGGGGGGTGTAAGTCCCAAAGTAGGTTACAGAAAAGTGTTGAACAAGTCCCAACTGTTTGAAAACCTCTGGCCATTCAGATACGTTCTGCAAGAGGAAGAACCAAAGCATAGTGCCGTGGGAATATTCTCCAGAACGTCACATTTCCATTGTTTAATAAAGGGCAAACGTGCTGATTGA
>NW_022280051.1:5357401-5462102 GCF_004355925.1 Anarrhichthys ocellatus | reverse complement strand
CTGCCAAACCGTGATGGTTTCATGGGTGAAGTTTTCATGACTTGTTGCAAAGGTGTCAGATCACCCACAGCGGGTGTGCGATCAAAGCCACGCGGTGTGTGGTTGAGGGGGAGGGGACTCGCTTTGTGCGTCGCGCTAAAGAAAATAATTCATCGAAGCCGACTGTGGGATCACAAAGAGCTTCTTAGAACCAAAGAGAACACAAGAGGGGGAATATTCACCTTTTGCCTCGACGCTTTTCCTCTACCTCTGGTACTTTCTCTCCGACATCCTCCCTCTCTCTCACACACACACACACACACACACACCTGCACAGCCCGATGGTACACACTCGAGCTGATCAGTCATACTGAGAGTACAATGCTGTAAGATTCGCAGAATATGATTATTTTTTAGTGTTTCAGTTTTCTGTGTCTCACCCTGATCTTTCTGAATGAATAATTTTCCATTCCGGGGGCACCACAGAGTATCACATAAATGTCTCTAAGAATTAAAGAAAGGCACCAATACAAAGAAAGATTCAAGCGGGGCAGCTCCATAAACAGCAAGCTGCTCTGAGACTTAAAGAGAAGCATGCTGCCTGCAGGAGAACAACACACACCAACCCACACACACACTCTGAAGAGTCGGTTGCACCACTTTTCCGACCTCTCTGGATGGACACGATTTGTGTGGCTGTCACCCTCGGTCTCCTTTGCGCCATTGGGTGCTGGTTCCGTGGTCGTTCCATCACCCACCCCCCCTCTTCTTCCCGCTCCATGTGAAGAACACCTGGCCACCACGACAACAAGGTGCTGTGTGTAACCACCGTCTCTCACACCAACGATAAAGACTTCTCCAATATTGTGATTGCCTTTTCTTGTCAAGGTTTTCTTGTAGTACTCACAACTGTACAATGTGGCCTCACACTGTCATGGAAATATTTAAGAACTCCTGAAGTACAACAAATAAATTAGGGCCCTAAAACTGCGAGTATTAAACGTCTTTTTTTGAGGCAGTTGGGGCGCAAACGAGGTCTTTTTTTGGTGTTTTTCACACACTGACACGAAGGGACGAGCACTTTGAGTTTTCAAAGTCGGACACACTTGTGCACCCCATTAGCTAGCTGCTCATGCTGTGCTATTGTCCTATCCTCCCCATCGTTCTGCCTCTCAATTTCAAATCAGGAGTTTAACCTCCAAGCAGATTCTGCTCACGCTATGGCGGCGGACCTGGCCACGCACCATGGGAGAATTACCTCCCATAATTATACCGCAATTATGACCGCGATAAAATCAGCATTATTCTAAAAAAAAAGAAGAAGAAAAAAAAGTTTAAATGAGTAGCGGGAGGGAGGGATGTGGGGATGGAAGCAGTTGGAGCTTTAGTGTCTCTGAGGGGATTGGTGACAGTCCTGTGAAACAAAGGAAAACAAACGGACAGAAAACCTTCCTAATTAAGCACAGAGAAGAGATGGTGTCTCCGGTAATTATAAAAGTGTAAGAGATTCTTAACTGGGTTGAGGCTCATTTTCTTTCAACGCTGTCATTTTTAAAAAGTTGAATCCGAACGGTAAAACTAAAGTACAAACTTTCACAGTGAAGGGGGGGGGGGGGAGTGGTGGTATTTCTTAGGAAATGTCACCGCCGTAGTCGAAACCGATCTCCAGCAAACTTGGCTGACCTTAGGATGCTATCAGAATGTAAAGCCATGAAGTCTGCTGTGCTGCCCGAACACTAGGGGCTGTGTGAGGCCTGTGAATCGCTCCTGGCTGCAGCGAACATGGGGCCTGCAACAAATAAGCTCTCCCTTCAAACCGCCAAACCACCTCCCAAAAATAGACATGCAAGAAAAAAACCTCTAGGAGCTTTTGGGGCTCCGCTTTCCAGCTAGTCATCTTCAGTGACGTGTGTGCAGCTTTAAGTCTGGAGCTGGATGGCAGCAGACAGGACATCTGCTCTTCATATCCGCCTGGTGTGTTGCACAAAGTGGACTCTCTTAGCTCCAGCCACGGACCCAGCGGCAGCACGGCGGGCACAATTCCCTCTCCAAACACAATTCGGAAAAGGGACTTGTTTATCCAACCATTCAAGGCCTCGGATCAGAGGGAGATAATGTCTGGACGGGTTTGAGTCTCCTTTCCATGGAGCCGCGCACATCTGTATCTGAGTTTTCCACTCTGGGGGGAAGAAGGAAAGAACAAAAAGTTGATGGAGTGGTTTTAAACTGAGCTGGTGCACGATATATACAAACACACAAAGCCAGAGGAGTGCACAAACATAAATACACAGGTAGGCCAACGGTGCATGCATCGCCAAGCACTTAAGGAAGACATTGGTGGTCCATAATGGTGCTTGTTTAGAATCAGGGATGAAAAGCCTCAACCTTAAAACATCACAAAGTCACACACAACTTCTTTTTCCTTCGACTGTTTGAGAATCTCTTTCTACGGGTGGCAAGAGAAGTCTTTGCATCCATTTGTAATGTGTTTTCATCGCTCCTGTGTCACATTTCTTTAATAACGCCACAATCTCAAACCCTCCCGTCACCCTTTCTTTAAGGTCAATGTGTGAGAAAAAGAAGAAATCAAACATTTAAACAGCAGCAGAAATGATTTATAACCTGTATATTCCCGATATGAAATGGCTGCGGAGTATCTCCCGGCGATGCCATTACTTATTTCTGAAAGCCCACCTGATTGTAGTCCGACAGACTCGCCTAAAAACACCTGAAACGGCTCAATAAAGCACCTTGAGCCATGATTGGTATCTCACTCATATTCCACTCGTCACAAAGATGAATGCATTTGCAGAGGAAGGATGAAAGAGGGGGCTGAGTTTTAATAAATTCTGCATCATGCGTCCGCCACGGTGCCCACAAGCCAGTGACAACTGCATTTATTTAAAGACAGTTTGATAAATTCTTTTTCTTTCTTTTATTTCTTTTTTTATCTGGAGAAATACATTCACTGAAGAATAATGATCTTGACTGAGAA
This sequence comes from Anarrhichthys ocellatus, assembly GCF_004355925.1. Taxonomy (NCBI): domain Eukaryota; kingdom Metazoa; phylum Chordata; class Actinopteri; order Perciformes; family Anarhichadidae; genus Anarrhichthys; species Anarrhichthys ocellatus. The sequence goes on along the minus strand of NW_022280051.1, from coordinate 5,459,128 downwards.
ATGGAAACGTCACAGCCAAGGAGACGACGCTGATTTCATTTCACTTCAGATGTTTGATGGGCGGTGGAACACATCTGCTCGTATCCTCTGTATATGTAAAATACTTTGTTTTATCATAATTAAAATAAAACGTTGAGAGGCTTAATGACGCAGGTTACTTTTCACTCAAGGGGATTTTTCATGTCGCTTGAATTCTCCGCATAAAGGAAAGAAGCCGACTCCGGACCTCGATAAGAGAAAATTGTGCAACAAGACCGACGGATCAGATAAGTGTCCAGAGGTCACACACGCATGCAAACACTCGCATGCAAACGCATCTAAAGAGCGCATCCCGACTTCACCATCGCTGACTAGAAGAAGCTAATCTTGATGCTGATTTCTTTTTTTTTTTCTTTCCTGTGTGTGTTTTTGTGAGAAGCCGAAGCTTGTCGCATTCAAAAACAAGCAAAAACCCATTCATAATGACCGTATCGGCTGCATCTGCACACATTTCAGGCCGGGCCAGCAATATCCTTCAGAGGACAAAGTGTACGAAATGAATCAATAAACTCAAAAGCCCTAAAATCTCAAATCCATTAGGGCCACGCCGAAGCACATATTACTTCAAAATGGAGTTGCATTAAGTGTCAGATGTCCGCGATAAGGCCGCCTTCATTTGGGTTTCGCTGTGTATTTTGTGTGTTTTTCCCCTGATGGGACGCATGAGTGGTTGGTGACTCCTTATCAAAGCCCTATCTGTGTCTCTTATCTCCTGTCTCTGCACGAAAGAGGAAAAGACAGTGACAGAGAGGGAGAGAATGAAGGACAGAAAGCAGCGGATGATAAAAATCGCTGCTGTGGCCACATGCATGTACACCTGTACGAGTGGACACGGACGCCGCCTCGAACAAGGCCACGGCTCTGAACCGCTCTTATCTCCCGCAGCGCTGCCTCCACAGCTCCCCATCAAACTGTTGCAGAGAACCAGAAGCTCTTCTCTCTCTCTCTCTCTCTTCACTCGTGCCCCTGTCGCGTTATCTCCTTTTCAGATGAATTCTCTTCAAGCCAATAACTTTGATTAAACCGTCGGAATATGCAAATGTCCCGTCAGGACGTGAAAATGAAACCAGTCATCACTTTGGATCTGAGGAATAAAACGAATCCCGTGAATTAAAAAATCCAGACTTGCTTGCAGATTGTGCAGGAGATAGAACCACGTTGACCCTGCTTGATTCAGCAGACTCGACACGACGCATTCCTCTCACCCCGGCTGTTTTTAATACTATCTGAATCCCCCCCCCACCCCCCGCGTGCGCGGCATAACCTTAATTTCACTGCCTTTAACCTTGCCATTCTCCTCCTCCTATCTCTCCCTCCTTCCCTCTCTTGTTCCACCTCTCCCTGCGTTTGTTTATCCAGCACTCTCTCGCCCGCCTCTCTGATGAGTGTTTTATCTTTCGGGCCCACCTTTTCACACCGCCGCGTTCACAATCACGAGTATCACCCGTAATTATCTCGCCGTATTCCCCCTCCTCGCCCTATCGCCTGCATTCATCTCGGCTCTGGAATTATATGCGTTTCAGATGGGTGCCACCGCACTCCACCCCCACCCCATGAGGAGAGGAGGAAGAAGAGGAGGGAGGGAGGGAGAGCAAGCAGGCCCAGGTTGGGTAAAGACAGATCTGGTGTGTCGCAGGTTGGAGATTGTGGAGCCGGTCTGGCCTGACCTGCATCACCATGCGGCGGCCCGGACCTACATCTCAGGTGTAATTACTTTGTTTCACAGCTTCCCCTTTTATCTCCCATCGGCTTTGCATCCGTCGTCCCCCCTTTTCATACTCCGGCACTCCGCACGCATAATATAGTTGTGGTCCCTGTCAAAGTCGCCCTGACCTCCTTCCTTTCTGTCGCGCGCCATTGTACCAATAAGAAAACCAATTAATGACTTATCCGTCCATCTCAATGTCAAGTCTTTTTCCGAGGTGTACTATTATGTCTGCTTTTCCGACGTGCCGTTAATTAACTCGACGCTTTTTTCCGTCGCGAGGCCCCTTCCGCCGATCGCTCAGCCCAAAACCACGTCCGCCATTCAGGGCCGCATAATAGTGCCGCGCAGCTCGCACACAAAAAAACCTTGAACTTCTGAGAAGCAAACAGAATGTGGAGACAGACGGCGGGACGGCAGAGAAGTATATGAAAGGATTTAATGAACAAGATGTCTGAAGGAGAATTCAATGCAGAGGGCCAGATAAGGCTCTCAAGTCGTTAAGAGTGGGCAGAGCGCGGCGCATCCGCCTCTTTAGGCGAAGACGGCGGAGCGGTAAAACCCGCCACACATCCTCACCTTTCATGAGGAAAGCCCTAACACTGGCTCGGGAAGGGAAGCGTTTGCTTTTGATGGCATTCATATTCAAATTTCTGAGTAAAATGTCACAGATGATAGACGTATCACTTTTAGCTTTTTACCGTTGGAGCAGCCTGCACTAAAAAAACACCCCACAGTGTGTTTTTTAAAGGTGGAAATACCCACTATGACTCATGTCACTGTGTAATGCTGATCGGCGATTACCCATGATGCTTTGTGTTGACCTAAGAGGCCCTGGCTGTGGCAGCCTGACCCAAAGAACACCGTACTCCCTGAAGGTTCATGTAACGCGACCTTTGGCGAAGCCAAGCATGATGTCTATCTCTGTCACTCGTCCCCATTTCCATATTTATATTAATTAAAATGTGTCAGAGTGTTGTCCCAGGGTGTAACTGCATGAAAATCATTTCAATATATTAATGTATAAAATTAGAGCAGCCCTGTTTATGCAGTATTTTTTTTGAACTTTTCCAGTAATAACTGATATATACTCACAGAGCAGAGTGAGGAGCCAGCCGTATCTTTTTAATTTTCCAAACGCAATTCATTGGTCCGAACACTCCGGATTCAAAACACTAATTAATTTGTATTTGATAATTTGCCCACTTTCACGGCATGACATAAGTGCAATTTTTTCTTCTCCCTTTTTAAACTTTGCACTGCGTGCACAAGTTTAATTAAGTGAGAACTCTCCACATTATCAACATTATGAATTGTATGATTTTTTTTTTTTTTTGTAGAAAAAAAGAAAAAGAAAGTAGGTCTGCGAGGGTCTTTCTCTCGCTCTCCCGCTTCTCCACTCCCACAATTTCCCGGCATGAAAGACTTTTTCCGAAATTGAGCGGAGTGATTGCTGGAGGAGGTATACATTCCAAGTTAATTTTACGTTGACCTTTTAAAAATAAGAAGGGGGATTGTGAAGGAGCGTGGATAAGTTAAACAGTAATGGAAAAAAAGAAAGCGTTAATGCACCTTCATCTGGCTGCGCTGAACCGCCTCACTAACGGACCGTCCGCTCCTCCTCCTCCTCCTCCTCAGCCGCACTACAATCACCGTATAGACGCTTTTCATGGACCCACAGCCAACCTACATTTGAGCTAAATCGCACATTAAACGAGATTAATGAGATTTTGGTTTCAGGGGGGGCTGAATGTTAGCACGTCTATCGCTGGGCTGCTGGAAATAATTGTCTTGGTTTTTTGAAAGTTCTGACCATGAACATTAGTGCGACTTCCCCTCCTTCCGCCAGCATCAATGGCGGAAGGAACTCAGTGGGTTTTTACCTGCTGTGTGAGCAGCGGAGGACCAAGTATGAGAGCTACATGTGGTGGTGTCAAAGCCTTTATCAAAGATATCATCTCTCATTCAACCGGGTTTCGCTGCTCTATTTGTTTGAGAATAAAGGACAGCATGGCCTCACAAAGACGCTGCTCGTCTCGTTTGTTTTCAGTTGCTTTCATTTCGCAGTGAACCATTAGCTTTTTATTACTCTCTCAACACACAGGAGGCCCATCAAGGAAGAGCTCTCATGTTGATTATTGCAGCTTGTAATATTAGTCTGTTTTTAGATTATTTGGGCTGAAATATGTCACAAAATGAGGACAAACTCCCATCATCACCCTGGCCTGGTTAACCCACTAGGGGGGCGTTGACCTCCTTGTTTGTAGTAATATGTAAATTCTGACACAGAGCTTTGCATTTGGATACATCTCTTTGAATATGTTTAAAGTGGTGTGTTCAAGCTAGAATGGGGTGTTGAGCTGTTTTTTAAGGCCCTTATCATTTCAGTTGATACTCTGCATCAAACGTTGCACATAACCGAGGGAATTTGCAGCTAATCAAATTACGGTAAAACAACAGGTGCCCAATAAAAAAGGGGACTTAAGGCTCCGGGGCACCGGCACAGTCGCCTGCTTTGCTTGGCTGGTAATCCAGCATTGCACTTTGCACATTCCCAAAACCCAAGATGCCGTCTCCCTGATGGCTTATTCTCTCAAAGCAACAGTTTAAAAAGACAAATGTAGGACTGGTAACAAAACTTGTTCAAGCCTTAAAGCTGCTATCGAAATCTGGTTTACTCTCAAAGGGACTTCGTATCGATTAGTTTTACTTTCCTTCTTTCTTTTGCTTTCCAGGATCTTAAACTGAAGCGATTTTGTCTCTTTGACCAAGAGCATCAATCTGTCTGAAGCTTTTAGCTGACTGTGTATTTCCCTCCACGTTGAGATCGGGCAGCACAGCCCCTCTCACTGTCTGAGCCGCTACAGCGCGTCAGCGTCCGACGTGTCCGTTTCCCCTTTCATTAGCCGTCCTATCTGGACAGCGCTTCCTCCTCTGTGCCCCGTTTTGTCCGTCTGTCACGGGACAAAGACTCGACGGGGACCTGGCTGGGCCCCGAGCCCAGAAAATCATTTCACGGCGGCCAATCGGAACAGGGGCCGATCCCCTGCGCAGCCATTAGAGAAACCCGAGCGCTGACCCCCGCCCCCCCCCGCCCCAACCATCCCTGTCTCTCACGGCCTCTTTAACATTTTAGACGCTCTACAAATTGAGCATCATCCTCCAACCCTCAGCAGCCATTTTGTAAATGACGGGAAAGAAGAGAGAGTGGGAACAGACATGAAAATGATGCTTTATGGACGAGATGTGGAGAAAGATAGAAATGAAATATCCTGGCTGAGTAGAAGGGGGTTTCTAACTCCCCCCTCCTCTCTGAACCCCAACCTTTAGTTCGCTGACTCAAACCCACGATAAAACCCTATTCCTCCTCTTTCATTCTCTCAGCCGTCAGCTCTTCCTCTTCGATCCCGCCACAAGGGAACACTCGGGCCTTTGTTCGATGAATTGGTTTTCAGATGTTATTTTTTTCTCTTCACTCTTTCTGTCTGTAAGAGCAGGTGATTAAAATCACCTCCGGCGTTTAGCACTGATGCCCTTTGTCTCTGCGGTCCCACTCTGCTGGGAGTCAGAGGGCTTACCACTCCACATCTAACAGGTAGGATATAATAGGATTCCACCGCTGCTCTTCCCCGCACCGTCCATCTGCATATTTACAGCTTAAATACATGCATATGTATAAATTAAGGCTCAGGGCAATAATCTGAGCTTTTAATAAGAAGCAGTGTATAATTTTAACTTTTAAGTCTGGGGGGACTTGTGAATACTGCCGGGAATATGAATATTTTCCATGTCCAAACACGACTCTGTTTGGTCAAATTACAGCGGCCTCAGAGAGGTTGTAGCGCTGAAGTTATTGCTGAAGAACAAACGGGACTTATTCATGAAGTGCACTCGAGCTAAAGTTAAGAAAATAAAGAGGAAAATGAATTAACAGATGACCATTAACTTGAACTCTAAGCTCTGCAAGTTCATTATGAATGTTGAAGTAAAACAAATCCTTTTCTCTCTTATAATCCCTCAATGTTTAATACCATCTGCAACCAGACAATTCTCAGGTGTGTTTAAAATACACCAGCTAGTTCTGGCATAGATACAAAGATGGTATAAACCATCTAAGTGAAAGAAATCTAAACAAAAACATCCGATTTTTCAACAAAATAGTAGCTCAAACATTATTTAACTCCATATTATGTTTATGAGATGATTCTGCCTTTTTAAAGTTATACAAAAGCAAACTCTACTCCTAATATATCTGCAGATATGTCCACATCCAGCTCCTGTTGCTGCTTATAATAAGTGGTCGGAAATCCTTTCCCTATGCAAGTAAAGGAGTTTAATGCGCATCACAATAAGACTAAATATATGTGAGAATAAAATCTGTTTTGTCTGTTTTTCGTCCTCGTGTGGAATCATATGAAAACACCTAAAGGTACTGTACAAACAAATACACGTTAACTCTAAAAGTGAGGAAGCATGAGTATTATTTGGTATCTGTACTGAAACTGAGGTATTGTGTCAGCACTGGCATCAAAGAGTAGAAGTGACAGTAGCCGGTTGAACAACAGTACTGCTATCGCTCAGTGCTTGTGTGATTGAATATCGTTGCTCCTCTGGCTGTTGTGTGAGTAGCACAGATGGGAGTCGCCTGTTGCGGATGCAGGCGACATTCGTGACCCTTTGACCCGTCGGGTCCTCCCTCTGCGAGGCACTGGCACACTTTCTGATCACACCTTGACCCACATACACTCAGAGGAAGTGAAGATCAGCAGAGTCTCCACCCGCTCTGAGAAAAGAAAATCTTCTCTTTCCTCGATCCCTCTCCCTCCTCCTCCTCCTCGCTGTCTTGCTCGCGGCTGGGCTGCCAAAGGCCTTGATTAATGGTTGGCTTTAATTAATACTTTTACAGTACTTAGAGCAGAGACCTCGCAATTAGCATTGGCCTAAAGAGTGTAATCACCTGAGCTCATCCAGATCCTTATCCACAGACTGACTGACTGAGTGACGGAGGGAGCATGTGTAAGCTTGTACAGCGGAGACGTTCTTTTCTTTTTCTCAGAGCTATTGTGGGCTCCTACTTTGAACTCCTTATGAAGATGAATATTGACTTTTGTAGTGCTGAGCTTGCACGGCGCTGGCCTCGGGTGAATACTTAACTTTTCATACCTTACTTTTTAACTAATGGGATGAATGATTAAAACAGCACTTTTGGTGAGTGTCTCATTGGCCTAAACAGATCAAAGATCCCTTTCTCCACGCATGCGTTTGTGAGTTTTGAATGCCCAAATGAAAATCAGATTTTGAGTATGTCGACTTCTGCAGGACTTCTCGTTACTGACATTGATTTTCTTTTTCATATTGGGGCCAGCCAGTCTTCAAACTGACCTGGTGCATTTTTAGTTTCAAGGCATAATATATCCATTTGTGTTGTTTGGAGCTCTTTAATGGAGGTTACCTGTGTGTTCGTGGTCCTATTACAGGATACTAAGACTAATGCCTCTTCTGCCTGGAGTCAATTAGAAACTGTGTGGTCGCTATTGACGGTAGCTTGGTTCTTTTAAGATGTCGGGTTCGTGCAGGACATCCCATGGTGTGGCGCAGACGTTTCTCTCTGACCAATCAGTGGTCTGCAGTGTTTTAACTCCTCCTCCTAGTATCGGCTCAGCTCGCTAGCAGGTGCTATCACGACTTTAGCTAATGGAGAACCAAAGAAGAGCGAGTTGAGTACATAGAGTATTAGCTGAGACAACAGACAGTATGTCCTGAACGTATTTTGAGGCATGTATATATTTAAATGGTTAATTGGTGTATATAGTATATAAGGTACTCTACAGAGCCCTTGTATACTATATTCACCTTAATGCAGCATTAGCTCTGTTATCGCATTAGGTTACTGTACTCAAATACCAATCAAATAGCTAATGAGAACGTGTAGCCCGCGTGGTAGAAAAGCTCAAATATTTCCTGCATTGGCAAACAAGTAAAATGTGCAGTTAGTTTTCAGATTGAGTCCACAATGACATGTTAATAACCTCGGTAAAGAGCATATAAAGGCAGTGGCTTTATGCCGCGGTTTACTGGAAGCAGCAGGCAGAGAGAGAGGAATTCCACGGCATTAATTACAAACTGATTAGAGGCTCCTGTTGCAGGAGGCTGTATCATTTAATTGAGGGGAAAATAATGATCACAATTCCGGCAACTTCTAATTAGAAAAACAGCTCAAATCTTATCAGGGCCGCATGATGCATGCGGAACACACATCGCTTTCAGTCGTACACACACACACACACACACACACACACATCGGGAAATAAACAGTTTCTATGCAGTGTTTCTTTTTGTTTTTTTGTTGTTTTTTTGTCGGGGATGCACACTCGTGCGGGCTCTGAGACAGGGAAGCCGGTTTTAAGCGCATCAAGTCGACTGCGGATTATGTTTGTAGATATTACCCGAAGAATCAGCGGTGCGCTTTCTCAAAAAGAGACACAGACAATTACAGATCTGATAACCCCTGAGTTGTATCGCAGTTGTTGCAGTGTGTTTACACTATCTGACATGGCTGAAACAACAGCACCAAATAAGAGCGGGGAGAAGATTCTCATCTCGACTTTCCTGACTCGCATCTTATCACTAACCGCGAAAATCAGTGTCAAGACGGAGTTTGGAACGACACCAAAAGAAAAGCCAACAGGCACACACACACACACACACACACACACACACACTCGCACCAAAACAAACCACCGTCACCGTCAAAAGGTTGAGTTTCTGTATTTATTGGCAGCTGCTGGGAGTGTTTTGTAACACTTAAGGGGATATTTCCACACAGATAAACAACAGCATGGAGAAACCTTCTCCAGAAAGGAACGTGTAATGTTTTCTCTTAAATTGGCAAACGATTGTGTGTGTGTGTGTGTGTGTGTGTGTGTGTGTCGACCTCAGGGGGGGAATTGCATACAGTATATATGACTCGCGTTTTGGCAGTGACACAGTCAGGAACCGGCAGCACTTTCAGTGAAGGACGCATTATCTTCCCCGCAGGTCAACGAGACAGTTTCATAACATCCCAAATGGGATTCTCATTCGACGTGAGTAGCGCTTAGCAGAAGACGGGGAACAAAATGTTTGTTTATTCTCTCTGTCGTTCATGAAATTTATACGAGCAGCACTATGATTAATAGGCAGTTTTGTCATTGCTTTTATTAATGTGAAAATGGCTGATTTATGGGCCGCGTCTAGACACAGTTGCTGCTTTTCTCCGGCGGCAGATCAACTGATGGGCTCCGTGTGTGTGGGTGTGTGTGGGTGTGTGTGTGTGTGTGTGTGTGAAACAGTTTTTTTGCTGCCATTAATGGACTGTGCTGTTGTTGCTTGCAGGCTGAAAGTAAACATTGTGTACGTGGGTGGTTGTCTCCGATCCTTTTATAAAACAGAGTCATTACAGTGTATTAGGCAAAACAGCAGTAAATCAGCACACTGACAGGCCTGGCAGAGCGGCACGAGTGATGGCGCTGAGTTGAAAGGCGAAGACGGGCGGCGTAGACTAATATTTGATATTGCGCTCTCAGTTGATCGACTGTATATTTGCAGCTGTCACGTTGGGGTTGTTGCAAAATTTGACTCTGAATGAAATAGAGTAAAGAGGCCTCCTCTCTCCACACCCTCCTACCTTCATTTCCACTAACATCCCAAGCCCAACAGACACATTTCTATCATAAACAGGGAGAAAAACAACTCATTACAATACATCACACACACACACTTGCACAAGCATGCACACATCATCATCATAAAGGTATCTACTTGAAGAGAAATTGGATTTGGCCACTCCCTTGGATCAGACCGAGTATTCCTTTACCATGTTTGTGCAGGCTTGGAAGAGGATGCTGTAGCGTGTGTGTGTGTGTGTGTGTGTGTGTGTGTGTGTGTGTGTGTGTGTGGGGGGGGGGGTGGGGTCGGGTAAGGCTGCGGGGATTGTCCAGGGAAAGTGTCTGCTTGGCCGTCCCTGGCTGAGAGGTAAGCCTTGCCGGTGGTGTGCTGAAAACCAACCGTGTTGTCGCCGGCATGCGGAGCCAAAATCACTGACGCGTTTTCGAAAAAAGGGCCCCCGGTGCAGCAGAGGACGGGGGTATTAAGCACACACACAGACATACACACAGTCGTGAACATGTACAATGCTACACACACCTACTCGAACAATGCTCAAACAAAAGCGCAGGCATATACCGTAACACAGAGCCAAAGGTACACCCTCGGATGCAAACACACACACACACACACTTACTGTATGTATGTGTGTGTGTGTGCATGCGCTCGGAGCAGCGAGCCGAGCCGCTCTGCCAGGTGGCAGGGGGAGGCTCTCGGCTGAGAACGAGCAGAGAGGATGGAGGAGGAGGAGGAGAGGCTCTTGGCCGGCCTTGAAAGCGAGAGGCACAAACGGCGGCGGCGATGCCCAGGTTTTGGACGCGGCCGGGGGAGCCCTGGAGGGGTTTCCTGGGCACGCACGCAGGGAGGCAGGGAGGGTTGCTGGGACGGTTTTAGGGGCTACTTTTGGGTCGTGGTCAGCCCCGTCTGTAACAGAGAAGTGTGATCCCAGACACAGCCGTCCTGTTCCGAGCCTGAACCCTCCTTGTCCACGAAGCCCAGAGCTGCAGCAGGGACGGGGATGCTGAGACTGGGCTCACACACAACGCATTGTTTCCCGGCATCTGCGCTAGATACTAAATAAGACGTACCCCCCCCCCCCCCCCCCCCCCCCCCACCACCACACCAAGCTGTGTGTGTAGCATGCCGGGTTTAGGACAAACGCTATGCTAATTACCCCTGGAATAGAAATGCAACACCCAGAGATAAGGCGCTGTGTGTTCGCACCCGGCCCGCTGAGGTGATCAGATAAGGGGGAGTTGACTGGATACAGTAGCCAGATGGATTGAGTAACATCACACAGCAAAATAAAAAAAAAACAGGTCAAACTAAGAAAATCCCACATTGAAATGGCAGAGAAAGGATCCCAAACATTGAAGTGCTTCAAACTAAAAGCTCTAAACTTGTGTTCATCTGCTGCAGTGCGTTCTGAACCTCGAGGGAGCTTCACCATCTCAGGGTATTCATTGTCCTTGTTGCTCCTGAACTCTCCGACTACCGCAAACAGGATCAGGTCCCGGCGGAGGAGAACTCCCAAGAAAGGAAGACTGTGAAGAGGAGGCGGGGAGGAGAAGAGACCGGGTGGAGGAGGGAGGGAGGGGTGAAAAAAAGGAAACCGAGAGAGTGAAAGATGTGAATTAACAGAGTGCTGGTGAGGTTCTCTGGTCGGGGGGCTGGCTCACGTAAAGTGAGCTGTGGGGCGTGTAAAGTGAGCAGGGGGCTATTTGGGTCGTTTTCACATTGGAGCCTGGCCAGACTCCAGGAGAGAGAGAGAGAGAGAGAGAGAGAGAGAGAGAGAGAGAGAGAGACTCCTAATGGCTAAGCCTTTCACTAGGCCACACTGCAGTGAGCAGTAATTGAAGGTAATTGTTGGGAAGAGCCGACACACACAGCTTCCCCACTGTTCCCCAGGTCGAGATGGACAAGCCATGGGATGACAGAGGGGGGAGAACGGGGGGACGAGGAGGGAAGGGTGTTGAGGGTGAGGACCGTGGGGAGGCCAGGTGAAGGAGGGGGGGAGATTGCGTTACCCCCACCCCACATCCACCGTCCCCAACTGTCCTACACGGCATTTGTCTGCTCGCACAATTGCGTAATTGTGTCCCGGCTAAATGGTCCGAAAGGGCTGCGGCAGCGTCGTGGATGCAGGTGGGCAGGCTCGGATGACAGACGGACTGAAAGAAGACGGAGAAAAGACACGGTGAAAGGAGAGAGACAGAGAGAGACAGAGCCGGTGGTGAAATGGTGGCAGTTGGGCGACCGCGAGCTCGTGTTTGGGACACCGACTTTAAAATATCCCAAAAAATTACATTTTTCATTTATACATTACATTTTTTTTTTTTGGGACAAGGCCTTCACTGCAGTCCAGTAAATTTGATCTTTTCTCCCCCAGAATCCTTCAATGAATACATTTCGCTCTTTGTCACACACATACACACAGACACTTTTTTCAAATAGATTTCATGAGGTTGTGCCGAGGCGATGATGTTCACGTGTGTGACTCTGAGCGCTCAAGTGTGGTTGTGTGTGTGCGTGTGTGTGTGTGTGTGTGTGTGTGTGTGCGAGTGCGGGCAGTTGATGGAGGAAATCACCTTCCCCACTTTGCCTAGCCTCCTCGGTTGGATGGGTTTAGCTCCATGAGCGCACTGGAGCAGGAAATCCAGATTCGCAGCCTATCAGCGAAATAGCACATATATGACTCCCCGGCCTAAGACGGTCTAATCAGGCCTGCCAACCCCCCTAACTCCACCACCATCATCACCAGGCGCCAGATTGACTCCTGAGCCCAAATCGCAGCTCTTGCTTTACGCCATAAAATGATTCCTGTATTGGTTTCTCCTTAAACCTGGTGGAGCTAATGCAATGTAATGTAAAAATTAGAAGCACAGTGCCACTGTGCCGCATGTCAGCAAGTGCAGATTTGACCGGACGGGGGCCGAGGGAGGCGAGGACCGACTGGACTTATTGAAAGAGAGGAGGAACAGGGAAAAAAATAAAAAAAATCAACTCAATTACCCAGACGAGCTACTGTTCTGCAGCCTCTTGCGAGTGAAGCTCTGAATGTGAAATGTTGTAATTTGCGAGTGCTGATAGTGACAGAAAAGTGGTGCGAGATACAGTAGAATTAGAATTAGAGGAATGAAAGACAGGATCCGGTTTTCTCTATCAGAAAGTGTGTTTTTTTTTCTTCTCCCCGTAGCTTTTTTTTGCGCTAAATAAGCTCGCTCATCTTTTATTTCCGAAGTAACCTTGTTTGCCTTAATTACTGAGTATCTGTGATCCGGGGTCCTGCTTTGCCGTTGGCATCGGGGGGGCTTTGGCTGAGCGCGCGCACACACACACACACACACACACACTCGGCCAAAAGCTTTGATAATTAGCCAAGCAAAATGAACTTTAATTCTCTCTTTTCAGACGCTAGATCTGGCCCATAATTACCGCTGTATAATTAAAAGTCCCAATCAATCTGTTGGATTGCAGACTCTCAATGAAAGAACAGGAGAAATTAGACCTTAATCCTCAGAGCACTGTCTCCCGTCGCGCCCCTCACTTCTCACGTCCCCCTTCACGCGTGCGTCGGCGTTTGACGTTCTCACACACACACACACACACACACACACACACACTGTCACACACTTTTACATTTCAGCTTCCAAAACCCTGAAAAGACAAACCCCATTTTAACGGGGGAAAGCTTCTTTTTCCCCCTCTCTCCTCCTCCTCCTCCTCCTCACCTCCTCCTGCTAAAAACGTATAATACAATATAGACCATTATGTTCTTTAAAAAACTCATTACAGCGTTTGAAATGGGAATCTCGGGAAGTGTGTTTAAATATTGCCTCCTCGACATTGTGCAGAAATGGAGGGGGGCGAAGACACATCGGGGGACGTGGCATGCAATTAAGAGCAGAATGGATTAGTTTCCTTTTTAAAGTTATTGAGACACAATGAAGGGAGAGGCTTTCTCTGCCCCCCCCCCCTCTCATCATTTGTATTGATGGCTCCCCTGTAAGCCCCATCCGCTTGCCCTCTCCCATTTAATGACAGTTTGCATTTCACACTCTGGAAAACCAAGGAAAACCCTTTGGCCTTTTTCCCTGTGAAGGCTGAAGAGATAGACCAGGGGCGAGAGAAAAGAGGTGTGACAGAGAGCCGTTTGACTTGGGTGAGGTTGTGGCTGTCGTGGTGTGGAGGGGAATTAGCCCGAGACAAACATGTCAGAAGGACTAAAAGAGGCATTACTTCTCGTCGTAGCGGCCCATTCTTCTCCGCTCACGCCGCCCTGAAAGTCACGGAATCCGAAAAGTTTGCAGCGAGGCAGAAATGACTTGGCTTACTGTGTATTTGTGAGGCCTGGTGTGCAGTTGCTGAGGCTTGTTTAAAACCATGGCTGTCAGAAGAAAAGAGACCTACTGCTACTAAGCGGTGCACATGGAGGTTTGGTTGTGTACAAGGAATATTTAAAGTAAAGTGTAAGTTGTTCATTGCAAACATCCATTACAGCTTTGTTGTTGCATCGAGGGGAATTAATTAACACCAAGCCTTGTGGCTATGCCAGCTAATTACAGGCCGCAACATATGCTATTGGTATCGGTTGCCATCACTGGAGCTGGCCTGGCGTCCTCATCATCTACAGCCTGAACTTCTTACAGCTCTGTTTGTTTCAGGTCATTTTAGTTAACACTCACAAACGCACTGAGAAACTAAACTGCCATTGAGGATTCGGGCTATTATTCACTGTCCATCTTCAGGCTCAACAAAAGGACTTCACCCTGCTCCGTAGCACGCCGACTTTCTTGCATCTGTTTCTACTTCCTCCCTCTCTAAGTTCTAAGCGCCTCACTTGGCGTCTTAAAGGGAAACATTTGCAAATGTTCGACGGGTTTTGTATTGGTGCCGTATGGGTTTGTGCAAATGTTACTGACGCCAGGAGTTCCCCGTTTTACCCTCATGTCTTACCTTTCACTTCCCTCTAAACTTCTGGCACAAAAAAGCTCTGAAGAACCGGAATTTGCAAAACTCAAGGAGACAAACGCCGTCGCGGTGCCCTACGTCGCTTTCAAAATCGCTAATATCATTTTGCATAGGCCCTAAAATGCGGGGCTTATGATTAAGCACCAAGCATATATTAAATTATACCACCCCCCCCCACCCCTTTTTAAAAGAAGAGGTTAAAAAAGTGCATTAATCGTGTCAGGTATGAGGAATGGTATGATAATCAGCCTGGTGTGGAGTCTCTCCTGCAGTGGCTGCGTGGACCACTAATCCAGAGGCAGCTCCTCTCCTGCACCTGAAAGCCCTCCTGATCCCGGCTGAATTCTAATGATTGAAATGAAAGGCATCAGCGTGCCAAATCACATAATGGAAAATCCAGAACAAACGCTATGACCCCCCCCTCCACCCCACCCCGGCCTTCCCTTTCACTGTGTCACATCTTATCTGACTCCTTATTCTATCAGCAGAGGTGCAGCACAAAGGGGATACAAGTCATGCGAGCGGTGCAGAATATTGTTGTGCTAATCTTTACGGATGCATACAAGGCTCTGGACCGATGGATCCGTTTGCAGATATCGTTCGTGTATCAAAGATATCAGAGTGTCATCCGAAGCCGATATGATTGACATATCTGTATTGCTGTGGTTGACTTTACAATCAATTCCCATTACAGGTCAATTCTTTTCTCTATTTTTCTGTCTTCAAAATGTCAGAAAACATAAATAATATCCATCGCAATTTCCCTTAGTGGGAGGTGACAAACCAGACAGGGTTTAAACCCATTTAAGTTTACGCTGATCAGCAAACAAGCAAAGTCTCTCTCTGGAGAAGCACGACAACTGATGGCTTTTACATTGTTCTCAATAAGTGAATAAAACGATACATTTTTGATGACGTTATTGTCAATAAACCGATAATCCACTAATTCTAAACATGATTTTATTCAATCAATCAAACTAGTATAACATGTAAATGGAGTTTGGTAAAGTTTGTTAATCTTAAAGCAGTAAAAGCTTTTCCGCCATGAAAATTCATAGAATCCTGGAAAGAATCTTTAAATTCAAAAATCCAAACACACACACACACACACACACACACACACACACACTGGTCCTCCATCACTCCTGCCACCCCTTCATCACAGCGGAGCAGCCTAATCACTCACTCTGTATCCTAACCAAAACAAAATGGTGCCAACCAGTAGCTTTTAGCCGTGTTTACACTCCTAACTCCCCACCTCCCTACTGCCTCCCCCCTCTCCCTCCCTCCCCCGGTGGCTCGTGGCGGCATGGGTGATTAATTTGGGCCGTGCAGACAGGTAAACACAGGCCTATTTAGATGGCTTACCCGCCACCATATTTATACTCAACAGGACTAAGCTTCAGATAGAATATCCTCAAAGCTCCCATCTGTTTATTTTCTCTAACTGCTTCTTGAGCTCCGTCCTGACACCCGTCCTCTACCTTCTTCTGCCTCCCCCTCGCTCTTCCCCCGACTCCCTCTTCCCCCCCCTCCTCCTCCTCCCCCTCCTCCCCTCCTGACCTGCCTCACTCTCGGGTCAAACACCGGCCACTTCTTGTCTTCCACCCAGAGGAGGCAACTCGGTTTGCTTTATTCATATTTCTTTATTCAACTAAAATAAGAGGTTCATGAATGAAGGTTCTGTCATCAACACCTTTAGCTTTGTTGTTTGGTTCCACAGGGTCTACTTCTTGTCGCAGTGCATCTCCACCAGTTCTGTCAATGTGGAAACAGTCCACGACATCACTGCAGTATCGTCATCGGGCCAGATGGACTGCAGCAACTGCAATGTGTTCTCTTTTTGTTTGGTCTTTCAAACACTACATCTGTTCTAGGCTGGATCTGAGACTGATGGAGTTCTTTCCTCAGAGGAAGTTTCTATATTGTCTTTTGAATGAACAGAACTGAGTGGTTGGCACGAGCAGCGATGGTTAAACAAATAAATAAGAAGCTACAATCTCAGACGTCACGATCATGTCGGTACATTTGTCAAGATTGCCACAGTGATGCAAACCAACTAGCAGGTATTTCTGTGACGTTACAGTGTGGAGGCATTAACGACGGAGACCAAACAAGAAGATGAAAATCTGGCGGATTACGCCTCTTATAATCTCTCTATACCATCGTGACTCCACCCAGAACATCTAGAACATGTGATGCAGAGATGCCAAGAGTGTGATTATGTCTGTGGATGTCTGATGACGCAGAGACACTATTCATCTGTTCCATAGAGATTAAGGTTTGAAGGAACAATGTGGGTTCGTGGGCCGTTATACCTGCCAAAAATGCAGCTTTTGTTTTGATGGTAATAAATAAGTTGGTTAGTTAGAAGAAGAAACTTTATTGGTTACTTTAGCCCCATGAGGTCATTGGGAAATTGGAAGATTTTCTTCCATTGGGGGCAATCATTTCTGTGTTGTTTTGGCATTTTATTAAAGTAATGCATAAAGGAGCTAATATCAGGAACACGAATCCATTTCAGTGCATTCATACACATAGCAGTGCATCACCAGTCGCTCCCCCTCCCGCTCGCGTGTCTGCAGCTTTAACACGAGTGCAGCGCAGTACGTTACGAGCACAGTAACTTCTTGTCATGCTGCAGCTGCAGCGAGCACGTAGGCCGGCCCCGCCCCGCACACCTGAGTTCAGCGCCGGGGAAACCAGGCCACACGTTGGAGCGCGAGCGTCATGTGATCGCTCGCTCAGCGACGAGGCTTCTCAATGGTGGTGATGGTTTTTCACTTCTTGTCCGTTATCCACACGCAGCTAAATCTCCCTCCTCCTGCCGAACACATCTGCTCCCCCATTTTACAGCACATCTGATCAACAGGTGCAACGTGGTAACGTAATCTCGTGGAAATGTTTGGTAGTGATGAAGACACCAGTGGAATATCAAAATCTACGGCCCAGCTGAGGGGGTATTATGCATTTACACTAAGTACATGCAAGTGGCATTAAATACACACATGCATGCAGAATTATATCATGCATATGGCGATCACTAATTTAATTACATCCGCAGATTCTTAGTCCGCAATCCATTCTTTAAAGATTTACTGCACGCGCGATGCTGCAAACATATCATACAAATGTTTTCCCCCTCTGAGAGTCCCATCATGCCTCTGGGCCGGGATAATTACTTATCAACACTTAGAGTTCCTTAAAGGGGTGTCCAAGAGCACACAGGCTGTCTGTTTGTCTGGGGATTTCTTTTTTTTTTTATTCCACCACCTCGTGGAGATGATTTGTCTATTATCTCTGCTGGATTTGCTCCTCTCTTCATCTGCAGCGCATTACTGCAGTCATACAGCTGCAAGGTCAGGGGAAAGGCAGGCAGGGAGGGAGGGAGGGAGGGGGGGGTCCTCTCGTCTCTAGTCTTTCCTACACTGGAGCTTTACCCAGCAGAGATGTATGATACAGTAACTCATCATATACTGGCAAAGCAGTGATAAATCAGCGAGTGTGGTCCGGGTAAATATCCATCATTATAATCTTTATCATCATCTGTGCTTTATGGATGCAGTCATAGCGCAGAGAGACGGGCAGGAGTGAGAGAGGGAGATGACAAAGGTCTTAAAGGGATAGTTCGGGATGTGGGAGGCCCGAATTCATTGAAGTTTATAAAAACTTAAGGGGTCTGACTCGAAGAGAGGACAACATGTCCAGCAAATTCTATCAAATATCAAATGAAATACTCTCTCTGTTGCCGTATCACTTTAAGGATTGGTATTGGTTCTTGTATTTTCATCTTTTTAAACGATACCCGGGCCCTCTTGTTAAAGGAGAAAGTCCACGTGAAGGCGCTCGATCGCTGCTTAGCAAACAGCTGTAGGCGATGCACCTGTGCATTCCTGCGACTAATGCTCCTCTGGCTAATGTTTTTTTGCTCTTATGGACAAAAATGTTCAGCTCTTAAATATGAAGAATGAACATCAGACGTTACTCAGCTGTCAGTGGGCTCGAACGTGATAGTCAAACAGAGAGAGCAACTCTACCAGTTTCTCCACTGGAGCTAGATTTAAAAGACCAGAATGCAATGCAGCGTTAGACATCTTATGATTTAGGAGCCCACTAAATATCAAAGTACGGATGCAGTCAGCACATGGGCTCATTTATTTATTTATTTATTTAGTGCCGTGTGGCTTCTGCACAGAAGTTCGTGGACGTAATCACCTGAGGAAATTTACATCGCACAAACCCTCGTGGAAAGTATGAATTATGTAACATTACGCATTGATTTGTCTAAAAACAACCAGGACTGGACCCGAATACTGGACTATTTGGTTGTTTGTTGGGTAGGTATGTTTGGTTTTCAATTTCTGAAATTTGGAGCTTCATGCTGTTTGGCGATGTCAAAGGGCATTCTGGGAAACGGAGGAAATCCCTAACGGGAGTAGACAGGCAGGTAGAGGTACAAGCTAAACATCTCCTGGGATATTTTCATCACCACAGATTGACGATGTATAACAGTGTGAGGATTTTCCGTAAATCGTCCCGTTCAGTAAGGTGATCCGCCGGCATCCAGTTCTCCGCAGCCGCAGAGCGAGTCCCTGCAGAGCCAGCTGAAGGTAGCTGAGGGTCATCTATTCTACTCTGCATGCAGACACAGTGCAGCTAATACCATACTTCACAGCCCAGCCTTAATCAACTGCCGCACTGACAATGTAATTATGGAAGTGTCCGGGCACCGCAGTCAGCCGGGGAATTCTAATTATTTACAAGGCTGAGATGAAGAGCCAACGGTTCATCTAAAACCCACGACCCATTCCCTCCACACATCCCAAATCATCTCGAGCCGAGGGCCGGACGAAATGCAGCCATTTATGAAATACAGAAGGGATGAAGAGACACCCAAAGAAAAGGCAAACGTCTCCTTGTCTTGAATAAACGAGGAAGCGTTTGATGGACACAAAACTTCAATTTTGCCGATATAGTCAGTCAACTCTTCGTGTCTTGATCAACTAAAAAACGTTAAGTTAAGTAGTTGATGTTGGTCTATTTATGGGGAATTATGTATTATTCATCCCCAGAAATTGATATAGTCTCTGTTATCAGAAATGACATACATGCTTAGGTTTTAAGAGATCTTTGCTCTTGGAGGAGGTGACTCATACAACATGTAATTTACGAAATGAACGTCATGCTGTATTGAAGAAGACTTGAAACTAGAGATTGAGACCATAAACTCATGTTTACAATGTTTACTGAGGTAATAAATCAAGAGAGAAGTAGAGTCATTTTCTCATAGACTTCTATACAACCAGAGGAGTCGCCCCCTGGTGGACATTAGAGAGAATGCAAGTTTAAGACGCTTTGTTAGTTATGGTCAATTTAGTAGCATAGTATTGTAGCTACACTGATGTTGTATTGTCATTTCTATATATCTGTTCTTCGCCAAAAAAAGGTACAAATTGAATGGGAAATACAACACAAAGTAGTAAAGTATTGGATCCACCACGATCCTCCAGAACTGCTGCTTGGTATTAGATTCTCTGGAACTCTACAGGAGCGATGAAGACCATCCTTCCTCTGGCCGGATCCCAGTAAACTTCATATTCTACCAGCTTGTTCACAAAACCTGGTTTACTTGGAAACTGGTCGTTGCAAACAAATTAAAAACAAAAATAGAACAAAGTCAACTTGCTGGATGATTCAGATCCAATTAGAAAAGAAAAACACCGTACAAAGTGTAGGTGTGACAGCTAACCAATAACCTTCCAGCCCTCCTCCGCACAGAGCAACGAACTCAACCACCCTGGGCTTGTAGTCTTTATCCTCTCCACTTCACACGGCAGCTGGAAGAGAGGCAGAGCAGCATCTCTTATCAGTGTGTGACTATGATTGTGTACAGTAAGAAGCCTAATCTAATCACCACACACTCACTGGTTCCTCCAGGTGTATTACTGTACCAGGAGTGTAATGCAGAGGGAGAGGGGCCCAGATAAGTAATATCGATCTGATGCGGCGATTGTCACTCCGCTGCCCGCCTTGAATAGCTAATCTCGTTTCTCACGGGTCAGAGGGAAGAAAAGGCGACAAGGGCTGCAGGTTTAACCACAGCCAATCGACAAATTGTTTTCAGCGCGGCGCCGATCAGACGCCGGTCGGGTGTGGAGATTGTACCTCCCAGCTGTTGTTGGCACAAACGATGATGGCGATAGTGCTGATGAACAAGTTTGGGGTACTTTTGGAAGTGGATAATGGCGTTAGGACGCAAAGATGTGTTGTCAGACTTGCAAATAGGATATAGAGTTCTGCATAGTTTGTTTTTTATTGCTTTGGTATTTATACTGAAAGGGTGTCGTGTTGGTTAAATACATTTTAGTCCAAAAACACAACATTTGGCTCAAAGGGCAACACATTCTCACTCCCAGCACTTTGAATATTGACGCTCGGTCAGCGGCCCTAAGCTTCAAAATATGTAATTAGGGCCCGAGCAACCGACAACGTCGGGCCTGCGAAGGCCCTATTGAAACTGTAGGGGTTATTTGTATGATATTTATTTGAGAACTTTGGGAGCATCTGGGGGTTACTTGCCATACTCCAAAACTCACCAGATTTTGGGGACTTGTCAGGGCTGGTGAAAATAGATGTATGAAAAAGGATGCAACTTTCGGTGTAAAAAAATGGCTCTCTAGCGCCCCCTACAAATCGGACCGGCGACGCCCCTCGGCCAGTATGTCTGATTTACTTGAAATTCGACACACATGTCCGACTCCGCTAGATAAAAAAAAAAGCCTCTCAGACCCCTAAGCTCCGCCTACTTAGATTTTCTGCTATATTGAATTTAGTGTAAAACACATTTTTGCGAACTCCTACATGCTGGGTCCAATTACTACCCAATTTGTTGTGGATCATTATTGGATATAGATCATCAAAAGTTATCAAAAGCTTTTTGATAGCTCTTAGCGTTTACAAGATATGGACCAATAAACGTCTTAGGGGCGTGGCTTAATATCAATACACATAACTTCTCAACCGTTTGTCCTAAAATTACAATATTTGCAGCATATGTGCACATCGCATCCTGTAACATACCCTGAGAATTGTTTTGCATTCAACCACTAGGGGGCGCTACAGTAAACCCACGAATTTGTGCTTTTTGTCACTTTTTACAGATTTCAGCCTTCGTATTTTAACGAACTCCTAGAGAATTAATGCGATCAACTTCTACTTTGGTGAGGATGCTCTTAAGACTTTTGTGATTAAAAGTTATCAAAATCGAGTTTTCATCGAAGAACCTTGACGTGTCGTGGCGGCCATTTTGCCTCATTGTTTATCAAAAAATAAGTTCCTACTGGCTAAAGGAAATGTCATATTTTATACTTTTATTTATTCCTCCTAGCCAGGTGACCTGATGAGTCTCAAATTTGGTACGGATAGCCTCAAGACATTGATGATGCATCATCATGAATATTGTGCATTTTCGTTGAAGGCTGTTGCCGTGGCGACCCATCGTTCACCATGAAAAAGGAAGCTGATGGTTTAGTGGGTTAAGATGCTCAAAAACTCATGGACCTTTGTAGATGTGTCATAGGTCATAGGAAGACATAGTGTATATGGGTCTTTGGCTTCGCCATTTTAAATTGCCTCTATAGCGCCCCCTACAATATTTCAAAAGAGCAGCCCCGGTGCTACGTTTCAGCTACATGTATGAAAGTTGGTACACACATGTATCCTATGGAGACTTAAAAATAAGTCTCTTAGGACCCTGCTCTAAACCCTACCGGAAGTCGCCAATCTTCATTTTTAAGTCATTTTTCCATAGAATTTGGCCTATTTCTAGTCGCTATACTTTAACGAACTCCTCCTAGGAAATTTGTCTGATCCTCTTCAAATTTGGTCAGTAGAATCTCAAGACCATTGTGATTAAAAGTTATAAAAAGCTTTACGTTTGACGGAATCGTTTAGCCGTAGCGGGTTGCTACTTTACGTGATTCCCCAAGAAAAAAGCTGATGTAACTCAGCTGGACTTGTTCCAAACGGCCCCAAACATCACATGCTTGATAGCACTCATGGCCTGAGGATGTCTACAAGCTCATTTTCACTTATACTCACAGTGCCACCTGCTGGCGAAAGGATATCTGCATTTTGTGATAAACACCATCCGATTTCCATGACTTTTACACAACGTGGTTTACATTTGACACAGAGCAACATGATGCATGTTTGCACGCGTTCTGTAGCGCCAGGCAGCGGATACAGGAAGCATCGGACTATTTGCAAAGCATCATTTCCAGCATCAGTCCGACGGTCGCGGACGTTCTCGGACGCGCAGGCCGGGCCCGTTCATCGCTGCTCGCAGCTTTAATTATGTAATGTAATTCACATAATCGTTACATGCATAGTGTAACTGTAGACTCACACTTTGAACACAGAAAACATTGCCCAAAAACACTTTTAACAGTGAAAAAAGGAAGAAACTTTAGTTCCCCCTTTCAGGACGACATGCAAATAGTTTGCAGAGTGTTTACAGAGTAGTAATGACAGTAGAAACATTACAATATTCAGTGAATAGATTGCATGAATATGGATCCAGAAAATGATTGAGCTTCCTCTCAACTTGTCTGCAACGAGGCACTGACCACCAGACGAAGGTCCCAGCACAGAAATACAAGTTGTCTCTGATTCTTTCCTTTGAATCTCTTCTGAAGAGGTAGAACTCTCTGGTATTTCACAGGAAAAGGCACCGTGTTTTCGTCACCTTCATAATCATCTTGCAACCCTTCAGATATATCTTGCAACAGTTTGGGGGAGTCCCAACCAGAAGGTTGTGGTCCATGTGAAGTTTCTGAACTGATCATTCACAGTGAGAGCAGACTGCTGCGGCGCTCTTGTTCCATGTGTGGTCAAGGAGCCGTTAGTAAAAGTGTTTTCTTCAAACAATCGGCAATGTCTCATTTAAAATCTCGCCCCGAATAACCATTTTGCTTTAACCAGATCCGGTAAAAAGCATTAAATTCTGCACTTCAATGTAAATAGTTCAATGAATATAGCACAAGAGACGTTCTTTGTCTTTACTAACATTGGTAACACTTGATATATGGATTCCATTGTTTTCCATTTATTGTAGGATAAATTATCAAATGAATTCAACTTGCGTTTCTATCTTTATGCATGGTAACTGTGTTATTCTGCACCAAAGACATGTTTGAGTTCCTTCTGCTTCTAGCCATAATTGTGCTGTTTCCATAGAGGTGCAGGACTTACTGCAGTATGTTGCAGTAAAATGTGACAGGAGTAAAAGACGCCCTGAAACTGCTTCAGGGTTCAGAGGGTTAAAGGCTCACGGTGGTCGGAGAGGAAAAGCGAGCTGCTCCCCGACCGTCTCAGTTACTTTATCCACGCAGAATCCAGTGCAAATTTCTTTTGTTGCATTCCGACGTTTCGAGTTGATGCCTCTTTCGTCTTCCGTGTGTCAGGGCGAGGTCCGCTCGTATCTACTCTTCATCACCCCTTCCTCTGTATTCACATCCGTCAGCCCTTCCTCTCCCTCGTCTCCACACCTGGAACCAGAAAGGAGGGATTGATGCGGCGAGCACGCCACAGTGGTTTTCCATTTACCAAGACCAAACATCAGCAGGCATATCTCCAACACCAAAGGGCCTGTCTCTCTCTCTCTCTCTCTCTCCCTCTCTCTCTCCCTCGCTCCCTTACCCCCGCCATCTCCGTTTAATATAGAAGCTGGAGATGAAAAATGGTGTCCTTTTGTTTATTTGCCACCGATGCAAATGCGACCACAGCAGGATTAGTGAGTTCTCCATCTCTCTGCTGATAGCGGTGGGAAGAAAGAGGGGATTTTTATGCAAAAAAGATCTCTCCCACCCTTGCTATGACAATTGCAATGCATCACTTCATAGACAGTTTTTAATCTGTTTCAAACCAACCACACTTTGAACTGCTGGGAATGCGAGATATACAACTGCGGGTATATGCGTGTGTGTGTGCGTCTGTTTGTGTGTGAAAGAGAGCACTTGTGTGTGTGTGTGCTGTATGTGTTTTCCTGTGATTAATCTTTGGAGTTGGTTTAAGCACACTGCTGACACAGCACAGATCTCTCTCTCTCCCTCTCTCTCTCTCTCTCTCCCCAGCTAACTTTGTCTCTCTCTCTCTCTCTCTCTCCCTCTCTCTCTGAAAGCCCTTGGATTTCGCTTTGAATAACAAAAAGTTTGTATCCTAATTCACTGTTGGTCCATTGTGTCCAACTTTTTTCATACGCCGTAGAGAGAACTTAACGCGGAGCCTGTAAATTGATCTTTAATCAGAAATCGGCAAAGCTTAAGCCACTTAGATGTACTGGACAGACTCACGCTTCCCTTGTGTTTCTGAAAGCTGCTGAAGGAAAGATTTGTTTGTAGAAATCCTTCTTTCTTTGTAGGTGTAAATGACAAAGACAGGGCTGAAGAGTGACCCATCCATCCATGTTACAAATACATACTCACTGTGAGTCAGATCAAATTGACATAAGCAGGCATGCTGGTCAAGATTGGAGACATAATGAAACATCAATTATAAAATAAATAAAACACTTTATTTGTTAACTTTTGACTTGCTTTGCCGTTTAAAAGGATAAGAAGCTTTAAAGGATGTGTGTATAGATGAGTTACTAAAAGCGGTGATTGTTCTCGTGTGTTTACTTTGAGGGCAGATTTCTGATATTTCCATATCTAACACCAATGATGACGCTCAGCTGGTTCACAACAAACTGTTGTTAATTTACAGAGATGGCCTAAACATGCGGCAGAATAAGCTTTGTGGAGACGCAGCCAATTCAAACGTTTCTCCCAAAGCACTGAAGTGTACAGCCGAATAAAAGAGATGGGTGTGTTTCCCTGCAGTCCATTTCCTCATAAATAAAACCTGTCTGCTTATTTCCTTCGCATGTTCCTTTGATTCCACGTATTCAGACGCGTCTCAGTGTCAGATCAAACCTTCAAACATCCGTCACCTAACCCTCCGGGAGAAAGGGAGGAAATGCCAAAATCCCAAACCGTCATCAGAACACGCTTCGCTGTTGTCGCTCGCGCAGACAGATACAGCAAACTCTGAGTTTCCGTTTGGGATTTCTGACTGACTACACAATTATCAAGGGCTACGGGCGTGCGACTGCATATCATGAAAAGGGAAGAGAAAAGGGGGTAAAAAACACAGGCCTGTTTATCTTCCTAGCCGCTGTTGGCGTCCCGAGAAGAGTGTCTGGCTCCGGGTAGATACCAATGGGACGACACAAAGGCGAGATAAAGCGTTAAGACATATTTTACTCATCAAATTTAATAAGCCTCATCTCAGACACACAGGTATTCAGTGCGGCGCTTTCATGGCAAAAAGGTAAACACATCCATTTTGTAAGCTCTCGCAGAAGAACCGAACCTCAAACCAGCGGCTGACACGCATTCTCAACGTGTCAAGGTGACAAAGAGATACACTACGAATAATAGAATAAACAGATACATATTTTCCCCATGTGCCTCTGTCTCCTTCTCTGGCGTTGACACGTCGGCGGTGCGATAAAACCCACATCAGAAATACTTTACTTTTGGCGCCCCGCCCCCTTTCCTTCCCCCTCCTTCACTCGGCGGCGTGGCTTTACCTGTGCCCCCGCTCCGCAGACTGACACCTAGCATTCGAAGCGGCTCGCCGGGATTTAATCAGTCATCATTACGGCGCAGGAGAAAGAGAGGGCCGTGGCACAATGCTGACACAAAGACGGTCTAAGGGGATCTTTGTGCTGTAAATGTGCTTCTCACAGTGGCTGCGTGACAGCTGACGGCGAGCCGCCGAAACACTGATCCACTGTTTCCTTGTAGAGACATCAGGGCGAATACAGAGGTGCCACGGCGTGCGCTGAAAGCTCCCTCAAAGACCTGAATGCTGCACAACACCTGCATGGCTGCTGTGGCGGATTAGGGTGTCAACACACACAATGGCTGAGGGAACTCAATGCCTTTTGACTCGCCTCCTCCCCCCCCCCCCACCTCCACCTTTCGTACGCTCTCTGACGTCCCCCCATTGTCAACCGCTCTATTTTATTTATCACCACAAACAGCTCAATGGGGAATTAAGAGGAGAAAGAAAATGGCGGCTGGTTATTGAAAAATATTTACACACTTTGAAAAATAAACATTTTTCAGTTAAAGTTCGTCTCAGACGGGGATTATCCCCCCGAGCAGGTGACAGAGGTTGTTGTTTCCTGTTTCCTGCTCTTCGGGGACTTCCGTGACATCTGTCTCCGGTGCAGCCGGGAGCCAGCGGGAAAAACAAGATGGCGGACAAATGCACGGTAGAGGAGGACGACGAGGAAGAAGAAGTCCGTTCCAGCGCAACAGATGGAGCCGAGAGCGGGCGAAGAGGAGGAGGAGGAGGAGGAGGAGGAGAGCCGGGAAGGATAAGGGAAGGCTGGTGCGAGTCTTTTCGACAGGAGAATTTGGCAGGACGGCAAAGAGTGTCGGAGTCTGGCAACTCCACAAAGAGCCGCGGCTCTCGATCCAGCTCTGCTCCACACCTCTCTGGCAGACATGCCATCACAGGCTTTGTTTAGACGGGGCTGTGCACTACTGGGAACCTTGGTGGAAATAAAGAACGAGGTGCAGTAGATGTGATGTGTATGATGAACAACTGCCCTATTATGTTATGTTTTAGGGCCCCCCCTCCTCCTCCATCTTTGGTGCTGAGCACCATTGCCGTGGTGCTTTGGCACGGACTACTAACACTGTTGCCATGACAAAGCACAGGTGTATTTTACCGTGTGTGAAGCAGCACACTGTGTGCTGGAAGCAAACACTTGAAACCACTAAGAAAACACACGTAAAGGCCGAATGTTAACTTTTATATTCACCATTTTTGGATCCAGATCTCAATCATAATATTGAAAGGGAACAAAATGCAGCATTTCATTATTAAGAAATCATTGAAGCCTCTGGCTTAATTGTGCACCAAATTCAATCTAAACATGGAAAGATGTTGAGATGTTTTGAGACTGAAACAAACAATCGTTTGGTGGAGGGAATGAAAGCTTCCATCAGGTTTGCATAACTTAAATCACTATATTATTAAGACAACAGTAAGCATGTCTTTAAACTCTGGTGCCAGTTACAAGAACTAATATGATCGACTAACGCCAACGTGTAACATGCACGGACACGTTCCCTAATCGTCCCCGATAATAAAATGTAGGAAACGATAACTTGGAGTGTGCTAACGTTCACACACCCTGGATAACAGACCGCTCACACTCCGTATTTCATCCCAGTCGGAGTAAATCTCTTTAAACGCGGCTGCAGCCCTCCTTCCTCTGCTGCCCTTCAGTGACGGCGTTGGCAGAGGAACCGTAATGCAGTAATGGTATCAGAGAGTGAGGCCCTAAGCGCCGGGCTTTGACGGCCCGCCCGCCGATGATGGATGTCTTCAGAAACTAAACTACTCCGTCCTCTGCACCCCAGAGCGCTGCTGTTGCGTGTTGGGATCCCCTCTTGTAATGCCACAATGGATATCTGAGAGTGTGTGTGTGTGTGTGTGTGTGTGTCTGGGAACATGCATGTCCTTTAAAGTGTTTGCATGTGCTCTGTGTAGCTTTCTGCGCACATGTGCTCAGACTTAGTGTGTGTGTGTGTGTGTGTGTGTGTGTGTGTGTGTGTGTGTGTGTCCTGCTTCAGTGAACTCGGCCGAGTCGAAGGCTCTTAGCGTGGAATGTGAGGGATGTTATATAAACACATTACCGACAGTACCAACGTACCGCCATACACACTGCTGGCGCCAGCTCCACACTGCATTAGCTGACGTTTTATACAAAAATGGTGAAAATGGTCCGTCTGAGGGAGCGACGGAGGGTTCTCTGGTTCTCACCAGACTCTGTTTGGGTTGACGTTGTTCTCCTTTTAGCCTCCTTTTGACTTTTGATTGCTGACTCTGCCTCCCAAAGGGACTGTCACGAGGTGCCGCGGTCAGCCGGTCTGCTTATGTGACCTGACAATTTAAATGGGAAGTCTAAAGGATTTGGTAATACACATCAAATGCAAAGGGAATGGGAAATTAGTCGGAGCACTAAGTGTGATCCGGTTACATGACGAAAGCATCTCCTGTACGTCCACACACTGAAATGCACCAATAAATGGTAAACAAATGCAGAGGGAAAAACGTGCACGCTCGCAATCAAACGTACACACGTGTTCTGCCGTGCACACCGAAACGAACACACCGACTTTGAAAAAGCAATTAATTCCAGATAGCATGGACATGAAAGGCAGCGGGATGCTGTGAACATTAAAAGGCACCGAAGCCCGAGCGTTGCTTTCCTGCGTGTCTTTAAGGCTTTCTCAATCCAGGCCCTTCCAAATAGGATTCAATAATGTCCAGGTTGCTTGTTTTTAACTTCAAAGATTCCCCCACCAAACGGCTTAAGTCCAACAGAGAGAGGAAGAGAAGGAAAACACCGGCAACTCATTAAATGTCAACGTTCACTTTATTGCATTGTACTCTGCTTTCCTGTGGTTTCTCTCATGACATGGAGGAGCAAGTTGGAAACCTGCTCTGTGCTGCTATTGGATATTTATGAAAAGCAGACTTTTTGGACAAATGACCCATGAGGAGAGCAGACAGAAAGCTTTGGAACATGTGCTGCTGACCAGCAGGTTATTTTGGAAAGACAATATCTGCAGTTTGCTTTGAAAAAGACAATAAAAGCATATGAACATGGAAGATTATTTTGAAAAGGTACCATGCAGTATATGCATGTGAACAAGGAAGTTTACTTTGGAAAGACACTGGACACTATGCATATGAACGTAGAAGTGTACTTTAAAAAGGTGCTGTGCGCTACAGTTGTGTGAAAAAGTGTTTGCCCCCTTCCTGATTTCTTATTTTTTTGCATGTCTGTCACACTTAAATGTTTCAGATCATCAAACAAATTTAAATATTAGACAAGATAACACAAGTAAACACAAAATGCAGTTTTTAAATGGTTTTTATTATTAAGGGGAAAAAAATCCAAACCTACATGGCCCTGTGTGAAAAAGTGATTGCCCCCCCCCCTGTTAAAACATAAATTAACTGTGGTTTATCAAATCTTTGGAAAGCTGAGTTCAATTTCTCTAGCCACACCCAGGCCTGATTACTGCCACACCTGTTCTCAATCAAGAAATCACTTAAATAGGACCTGCCTGACAAAGTGAGGTAGACCAAAAGATCCTCAAAAGCTAGACATCATGCTGCGATCCAAAGAAATTCAGGAACAAATGAGAAACGAAGTAATTGAGATCTGTCAGTCTGGAAAAGGTTACAAAGCCATTTCTAAAGCTTTGGGACTCCAGCGAACCACAGTGAGAGCCATTACCCACAAATGGCGAAAACATGGAACAGTGGTGAACCTTCCCAGGAGTGGCCGGCCGACCAAAATTACCCCAAGAGCGTAGCGACGACTCATCCAAGAGGTCACAAAAGACCCCAGAACAACATCCAAAGAACTGCAGGCCTCACTTGCCTCAATTAAGGTCAGTGTTCATGACTCCACCATAAGAAAGAGACTGGGCAAAAATGGCCTGCATGGCAGAGTTCCAAGACGAAAACCACTGCTGAGCAAAAAGAACATAAAGGCTCGTCTCAGTTTTGCCAGAAAACATCTTGATGATCCCCAAGACTTTTGGGAAAATACTCTGTGGACTGACGAGACAAAAGTTGAACTTTTTGGAAGGTGTATGTCCCATTACATCTGGCGTAAAAGTAACACGGCATTTCAGAAAAGGAACATCATACCAACAGTAAAATATGGTGGTGGTAGTGTGATGGTCTGGGGCTGTTTTGCTGCTTCAGGACCTGGAAGACTTGCTGTGGTAAATGGAACCATGAATTCTGCTGTCTACCAAAAAATCCTGAAGGAGAATGTCCGGCCATCTGTTCGTGACCTCAAGCTGAAGCGCACTTGGGTTCTGCAGCAGGACAATGATCCAAAACACACCAGCAAGTCCACCTCTGAATGGCTTAAGAAAAACAAAATGAAGACTTTGGAGTGGCCTAGTCAAAGTCCCAACCTGAATCTGATTGAGATGCTGTGGCATGACCTTAAAAAGGCGGTTCATGCTCGAAAACCCTCCAATGTGGCTGAATTACAACAATTCTGCAAAGATGAGTGGGCCAAAATTCCTCTACAGCGCTGTAAAAGACTCATTGCCAGTTATCACAAACGCTTGATTGCAGTTGTTGCTGCTAAGGGTGGCCCAACCAGTTATTAGGTTTAGGGGGCAATCACTTTTTCACACAGGGCCATGTAGGTTTGGATTTTTTCCCCCCCCTTAATAATAAAAACCTTCATTTAAAAACTGCATTTTGTGTTTACTTGTGTTATCTTTGTCTAATATTTAAATTTGTTTGATGATCTGAAACATTTAAGTGACAAACATGCAAAAAAATAAGAAATTAGGAAGGGGGCAAACACTTTTTCACGCAACTGTATATGGATTTGAACATAGAGGTTTATTTTGAAAAGAACCTATGCACTACATGCATGAGAACATGGAGGTTTATTTTGAAAAGAACCTATGCACTATATGCATGAGAACATGGAAGTTTATTTTGAAAAGAACCTATGCACTATATGCATGAGAACATGGAAGTTTATTTTGAAAAGAACCTATGTACTATTTGCATGAGAACACGGAAGTCACAGGTCACTGACGAGCAAGAGTTTGGAGTGACAATGTGTTGTTCATATCAGTTATTTTTTGCATCGCTGTTGCATCATCTGGCAAAAGCTTTCTCTCCGTTTCGTTGATGTTGAACGTCCATGACACGTCCATGACACGTAGGACACGTAGACGCAGGTCTTGGCCCGTCCTGCACGTCGCTGTCTCTCAAACGCTTGATATCTGCAGCAGAGGCAGAACAGAATCCAGACTGGCAACACGAGCCGTCCGGAGAAAAGAAGGAATTGTGTTACAGGTGAAGAAAAGACGGGAGTGGTGGCGAAACCTGTCTGCTTCTGATGAATGTGTGAAACGGCTCTTAAACAGATCGCCTCTCACTTCCTCCTCTTCCTCCTCTTCTTCTTCTTCTCCCATGTTCGTTAACCCCCCCTCGTAAAGAAACAAATGTTTCATCGCCGGGGAACGAGCACACGGGGATGTTTAACCAGTCGAATGGAGTGCCTCCTCCTTCTCCTGGGCCCGCCGACAAACCGCCGGCTGGGAGAGCGGCCAGGACGAGAGGCAAGAAAGACAGTCTGAATGTCAGCTGGCTGGGCTCCGGCTGCAGCAACGCCATCTCCCAACACACACACACACACACGCGTCCGGGCATGCATGGCACATCAGCATGCAAGTACGCGCAGCACCATACATTCAAGCAAACATGCGCATACACATCAGCCCCCTGTCACGCTTTCCACGCTCCGAATCAGAAAGACGACGCTGTAACACACACTCGTGCGCGACCCGAGTCCCCTGGCAGCGCGTCTTTCTTTCCGCAGCGCGGGCCTGTGATACTGAGGCTGAAGGAATTTGCTGTGGATTACTTCTGGACTGAGGCAGGCAGCTTTTGGCAAGGAGCGGGGCCGGGGCCACTTTGAGGATTTAACCAGCAGCAGCCACTGCCTTCTCCAAAAGCCCCGGGAGCCGCCCGACACCGACAACACACACACAATCTCATCAAGTTGTACGTCAAGGATTTGTCCAGCGTTCTGGAGAGATTCTGCCCTTTTTCTTGCTTTCGGTCAAGTCAATCGAACTATTTCATCGTCTTGTTTTAAACATAGACATAACGTAATTGGCAGATTCCAAAAGTGAGCGTGAGGAAAAGGGTAAAGCCGACGTGTTGGGTTACCCGTGTCTGTATTGGTGGTGGACAAGTGAGGACAGAGAGAGACAGGAATGTCTGTGACCTGTCCCTCGGTGAACTGCAGTAGTTATCCAGGGAATGTCAACACTTCCTTTTCCTCTGCCACGCCCTAACGAAGCTGGTCATCAGAGAGAGAGAGAGAGAGAGGGAGAGAGAGAGCGAGAGCGCGCCGTGAACTTTAGAAGACACAACTCTCTCCCGCACTTGGACTTCACACGATTCCTTTTTTCCTTCCCCCCCCCCCACACACACACACACACACATCCAAGCCTTGTTAGTCTCACGTGGACATCTATATATTAATCATTATATCATAAGTGATGAGGGCGATGACAGAAACAGAGAGGAGAAGAAAACCAGAAAAGATCAAATAAAAATAAGCAGAGAAAAGAGCAGAGGAGAGTGGTTTCAGTAGGGGGCAATGCAAGGCTGCACACCGAGAGAGCCGAGGCTGACTGGCTCCCAGCGACACACGCGCACACACACACACACACACACACACACACAGATCATCTTTAATATCAGCCGTGCCACCACATTTACTGCTCCTTTATGCCGCATCAGTGGCGTTTGTGAAATGGCCGAAAACATCATCGTCATGGTCAGCATTTCTTGATATCATAGGAAACGCTTTCGGGCCACGGGGGGGGGGGCATCCCTGGAAACGACCCCCTACGGCCGTAAAAAAAGACGCTTTAAGAGAGGATGCTGTCGACAAGAAAAAATGAAAGTTGAGACAATGTCAGCAGCTGCATCAATTTGCAAACACATAAATGAATGAACGCTGCAATTACTGTTCACTGAACTTTATGTCGCCGTCGTTTAAACGCCTTCTATGGGTCTTAAACTCTTGTTTGTGAAAAAGCAAAAACACCTTTCATGAAATATAATGCATTTATTATAATAAAAGTGTGAATCCCCGCTCTCCACATCCACACTCATCAGCAGCTTTTAATCTAGCCAGAATTAGCATATTCAAATGGTTTTCCTAATGACTTTCATCCGGCAAAAAAAAGGTAATTTCATACACGCTCAACTTGGAGACGGTAAAAGACAAAGCTGAGTGCAGGGGAGGGACAAAAGATACAGCAGTTTGACTGAAAGCGTTTTAATAAGGTTGATTTTAATTGAACATATTGGGCTTCAACTTTGAACCATGAACTCCGGCGTCCTGTACGCGCAGGAGCCGCTCAGGGGGGAGAAGGAGCTGTCGGCGCCGGTGTAAATGGCATATCATGGGCTAATACTGGGGTGGGATGGGGAGGATTCAAATGATCGGGCCACTGTTGGGTGCAAAAGCACATGAACACACACACACACACACACACACACACACACATGCAAACTCTTTTGAAATTTAATTCTTGAGGACAAAAACAATTAAGAGCAGTGGTGCTTTGATGTTCAGTGCTGCCCCGCAGGTCAGGAGGGAGAGTGTTTCTTTATCTTAATTGAAAAAATTAAATCATTAACCTGATGCCACTGTTTCTGAATGACAAGTCCTCTGTCCTTTTTTTTTTTTTACTCTTTCCTTAACTAAGCAGCGAGAGAGGACATGAAGAGACATGCTCGAGAAGAAAGCAGAGAGGTTAAAAAAAAACCACCACAATTTCGATTTGTGTAACACAAGAAAAAGAAAGTTTAGTGGGTGTAATTTGATTAATAATGCTAAACGGAGGCTGGGAGGGGGGGGGCGAGATAGGACCGGGGGAACAAATTAGCCAGCACAGCTGGGGAAGGACTCCGTTCGGCAGGGTATCAAAGGCTCACAACACCGGCTTTCTCCTCCACGCCTCCGCAAACTCAAATTGAAATTCGGTATCTTGTCATACGAGCTTCAGAAGTGTCTTCCTTTATTGAGCTTTTTAGTCTTCTTCTTCTTCTTATAATTTCACTCATTCATTCCTTTTATTTTTATTAACGAACATGGAAACAGCACCTATGTTTTGTTTTGTTATTAATAACCGATCGATAGCCTTAACTCCGGGTCACAGGAGAAGGAAAGATGGAAGTGATATTTCCTCTGTCGGGGCGGGAGCCACCGTTTTTGGAACGGCATTAAAACTGCGATGAAGCGGCTCGAAGAAGCTTAAGTGACTCATGAAATCAGCTCGTGTTCATCAGCGAGTGGAAACAAGAAAACATTCTGATACAGTTAAGCGTGGAGATGTATATGATCTTTCCAAAAGATGTGTCGTTATGTTCAAATGCCCACGACGTGCACACACACACACACAGATAACGCCTTGGCCTGCACTGAGATGGTGGATAATAGTGTGTGTGTGTGTGTGTGTGTGTTGGGTGGGAGTGGGAGTCAGCTTGTCATAACACATCTAGCGTTTAGCGGGCTAATCGTGGGAGACGACCATGTTGTTTTGATCACCTGTAGTATTACGGCGAATGTAAATAAAGGCTTACACTGGAGGCCTGTCACTCCGCCTGTCTGAGGGCTGCGAGAGGGAGGGGGGGGGGGGGACCAAGGTAAGAGAAATCACTTCTTCTTATCTCTTTTCCTCTGACCTGAAACAGTCAAACTGCGGTGCATGAAGTCGCTGAAGAAAAGAGCCGGTGGAGGGGAAAACACACACGCACACACACACACACACACACACACACGGGCACAATCTGGATGGTACGGTGGAGGAGCTCGGCGTGGCGACGCGTCATTGTCACATTAGTCGTGATACCTCGGCCGTAATTACCGTAAATAAACAAGGTCGTGGGAGAGAGAACGTTTTTCACTGCATCTTATACTTAAAAGTAAAAGTAAAACAAATATTGTGTCATAGACGCTCAGTTTGAACTCAAGTGTTTCATATTGTAGTTTGAGGTTGAGCTCATTTTAATGGCTTTAAATTGACTGTTTTGCTGGATTCATCTATAACAGACAATTTTGTTTTGTATGTGACATCTTATGTGGAAAGTAATATATAAAGGTCCAATATTCTTCTCTGAAATTAAGTGGAGTAAAATTAAAAAAAATTGAATACACATAAAAAATACACCATCAACTGATTTATGTGTTAAAAATACACAATAACCATAATTCGACCTAAATGGAATAAAGCACCATAATCAGATTTTAGTGTAAAAAATGCCCGTTGAGTCTTAATCTTCTTGGAAACTGTCATATTTATTTTTACAGTGTGTACTCTTCCGTCTAAGGGGTGAAGTGGTGCTGATTCATTGATGGCAATACACAAGACGCAGCAGCTTGAAGAAGCGTGGGGGGGGGGTGCTGGGTTCGTTGACTTTTGCCCTGCACCTGTGTTTTTCACACAGTTTCATCTGCGGTTTAGCACACATGCTGTACAGTGTGGCAAAAGTCACCTGAAGAGAACACCAGAAACCTTTCAAGTCGGCATCTCTTCCCCTCCTCACATGTCACCATCTGCCATCTGGGCCAAAAACTAAAAAGTCCTCCAGTGGAACTTCCAATAGTGCTCGTCTCTTTTTCCATCTGATATGGCATCTTTATGCGCGGAACGGTAAAAAAACTAAAACGACAACACATAAAATAACAGAAATGTTTGCCTTTCATTACCATCACAAAATAAAATGTCAATATTTCTAGCGTATTGTCTGCGTAGCTAAAACTCTGACAATATTCCTACGCGAGGAGCCATTGTGCCACCGAATGAACATGCTTTTAGTTCATCTCAGCGGTGTAATGACGTCTTATAATCCCACATCCATATCTGTGCCGACTCCAGCGGGCCACACCCATATTTGGAGACTAATATAATGACTTTATATTCAGTTGAACGGTACACAGTATAGTTAGATTATGCTTATTCGTCCCAATACATAAATATGTCATCTCTCGGGCAAAAGCTCTCGATTGTGCCTTGAATGAGGCAACAGGATCTCAGAGCACAATCATCTCTGTCCGTGAGTCTTTCACAAGTTGAAGGATTTCATGCAACACTTTTCACCGCCGTCTTATTTCCTCCCTTTTGAAAGAGAGGGAGTTGATTTTTTTTTTTCTTCCTCCCCCCCTTCTCTCCCCCCTGCACGGGTTTAACTTGGGCTATTTCAAAAAAGTAAATGTGTTTCTAGGCTGCTTTCAGTCTGAGCTGCACAACTTATCTCCCTCTTCCTCTTTGTTATTAAATGCAGTGAGCGAATGATCGGCGTCTCTCTGAGGGACAGAGAGTGAGTCAAAAAGAGAAATCTAAATGGGGAGGCACACTCCCCGTATTACCATAAAAAAGGGGAAAGAGGTGTGTTATGTGGGGAGAGATTTTTTTTCATGTGGATGGGTGGTCGCGAAGCCCTTATCAGTTCACCAACAGGAGAACGGAAATGATTAACATCTAATTTAACCCA
Source organism: Anarrhichthys ocellatus (assembly GCF_004355925.1). Classification (NCBI taxonomy): domain Eukaryota; kingdom Metazoa; phylum Chordata; class Actinopteri; order Perciformes; family Anarhichadidae; genus Anarrhichthys; species Anarrhichthys ocellatus. The sequence continues at coordinate 5,422,575 of NW_022280051.1, read as the reverse complement.
ATCTCCTGCTCAATAGGCTGCCATTCAAAGGGACGCATCTATATGTATTTAAGAGGTAATCACTGGTCGGACCCCCACCCCCCCTCGCTCTCAGACTCCCCCCTCCCTCACCCTTTTGTGTGGCGGGATGACACACAAACATATTTCCATCTGAAAGGCGGGCCTTGCCGGCTAGATTTCTGAAGGAGAATCGCTGGTGTTGTTGTCGGGTTGTTTGTGCGGAGCTTCACTGTAGTTGCATCGTGTGTGTGTGTGTGTGTGTGTGTGTGTGTGTTAATGCTGTCAGGGTCTATATGGTTTGCAGTTAGAGTGCTGCCTCTCACTAGTCAATTATAAATCCTTGTTCAAAAAGAAGCTATATAAGTTATTGGACATTTTCAGTTCCTGCCATTGACTGTATGTGAGAAGTGGACGTCGTCACCGTGATGTCACCCATTGGGTTGTGGACTGTTGTTTTGAAGCCTCGAGTTTGGCATTTCGGCCGCCGCCATCTTGGTTTTTGACAACCAGAAGTGACACAAGAGGGCGGAGCTAAGTACAACCTAACATTAAATAAGACATTTTTAGGCGACCAAAAGGTTACAATTAATTTTCATGCAATGAAAACGCACTGAAGGACACATTGTAATGTTGAACATGTTACGTTTAGCCTGTTAGCTAAACCTGAATCCCCATCAGCTGACGCTGAATTAGGTCTTAAGATTTATAACACGAAAACACTGAAACCTCTGTAACCTCAGTGTTTAAAAAGTGTAAATATTCACCTGTTGGTGGCGCTTGATGAAAAGTCAGGAAATCACCAAAGTTTCTCACCTAAATGTCCGAGCTGAATTTCATGTCCATCCACGTTTTTGTCAGAAAGATGTGGTAGAATCAAGCTGCTGGCATTAACTTCACCTGTCCTTGTTATAATGCTGTCCAACATAATCAATAATGCTCCGTCCTCTTTGCACTTTCACCGTGCACATTGCAGCCTTTGTGGTTTAAATTCATAACATGCATTATATCGGGCGTTATCAAAGTGATGCAAGTTTTGTCATGATCATTTTCCCTCCTTTTTATGAAGCCTCGACACTGCAGTGTTTGAATTCACACCTTGCCTGTGAGTGTTGGAAGTGGACAGATTCTAAAACCAACTCTTTCATCCTTCTGTCTTTTAAATCTACCAGAAGAAGACTTTCAGATTTTAAAAAAAAAAAAAAAAAAAAAAAAGAATATATATATATATATTTTTTTTTTTCAAAGATTGCCTGGACAAAATGCAAGGATAAGTGAGAGTGGAGTGTGAAGAATAATCCAGGTCACTTTTGAATGGAGATGAGTCTGTGTGGAAGGAAGGGCCGCTGTGCATCAGGTTAACCCTGGGCGAAGCCAGTTCTTCATTAGGGGATGTGAGGAGGGGGGCGGGGGGGCGTGAAGATCTCTCCGGAGCTTTCTATCAGCACAGATTACATGCATGTGGACGCAGTCAAAGAGAGCGGGAGGGGAAAAAAGTAAGTGTAAAATAAAGAAGTTGGAATCAAAAGGGTCATGTGCAAATCTGGGCAATGGGGGGTGATGACAGTTCTGCCTCACACCTGAGTGGTATTATGCATTCCATAATCGGCCAAACCCTGCACACACACTCTCTCGCACACACACACACACACACACGGTGACCGATGGCAGCAGGGTTGTGTTGGCTTTCTCTGACAAGGTGAACTTCACGCATCGCGTACATGATATATAACTCTGGAGTGGTGAACAAAGGCGAGCCAGACAGAGCGAGAAAGAAGGAAAAGAGAAGAGGAGCGCTTCTCCTCTTTCTTTCTTTCTCTTTTTTTTTTGTCTTTTCCTGGACGAACGAGAAAAGGCAGCGCTACAGCTAGAAGGTGACCTCTGTCTCCGTCCCCCGTTTTATAACGGAAGAAGCACAGGGTCAAGTCCATTCATCTGCCACTTCAGCTTTGTTCTTTCTCTTTTTTTATAAAGCAAAAAAAAATAAAAAATGCACATATTCTGTCACAAAAACTCAGTGATGAATGAAATTACACTCTGTTCAAATCTGTTGGCCACCAGGATCCTTCATGAACGTCTTTAACCTCTTTTTTTTTTTTGCTTCCCAGAAACATTTGGTGCGTTTTGAGAAAGTAAAAAAAAAATGAGAGGGCGAAACAGAGAAGGGAGAAAACTGTCCATTAACCAAAAAAGCAATTTCTGTTGGTGTGCGCCTGGCTGCTCCGAGGTTCCCGGCCGGGCTAATAGCCTTTCATTACACGTTTCCTCCCCAGCCAATTAGAGACAGGTCCGTGGCCGTCCGGCCCGCCGACACGCACACTTTGATCAGCCCTCTGTTCACTGACACACGTCTAATGACCAGGGGAGGGCCGAGAGGGCGGCCTGTGTTCACACATACAGTATCTACACACACACACACACACACACACATTTGCTTACAGTGCTGCCAGACGATTGAGAAAGCTGAGCCAGAAACGCTGATACGTGTTGTATCCATGTTGTAGTGTTTTAACAGCTTGTGGCGCCTTTGCCCTTTCTAAACTGCATTCTTCATTACATGAACTGCTTTGTTAGGTTTACTTAAAGATCGTGTTTTTGGGTGTCCTGGGTGAAAGTCCCGTGTGCGTCAATTACAAATGTAATCCGGGAGAAAATAAGTTCCACAAAATGTACGCGACGATGCAGTTTGGTTCTACGGAAACATCACTTTTAGGAGACCGGGCTGGAATCGGTCCACGAGAAACTTAAATTTCATAATAAACAATGGATATCTGCATTTATAAAAAACAACCTACAAGCCCCAACAGAGGCTGCAGTGTGTGTTATATGCACACATGTAATCACATGCCCACACACACACGCACGCACGCACACACACACACAGACACCGACCCCGGCTCCAAAAATGACAAAACAAGCTCTGTAATTAGCAAATTAGACTAAACTGCAGCTTTAATGCAGCTGCCTTTCTGCTGCTCTCAGAGGCTTTACTGCTGGTCAGCACAGTGCAGTCACACATTCCTAGCATAGATCAAATAGTTGGGTGTGTGTGTGGGTGGGTCTGTGTGTGTGTGTGTGTGGGTGGGCACTCAGGTGAGTTGCTCCTGTTCCTCCCGCCTCTTTAATCATTTACATTATTCATTGCCTGACCTCTGACCCCGCGGCCATCAGACAGGATGCCGGCTCGTCTGAACATGAAACAGAGCAGAGTGAAAACAAACAATAGATCATGCGTGTAGTTCTATTCTGAACCGAGGCTCAAGCTCGATCATGTAGGAAGGTGAAGCCCCTTAATTAATCCCACCTTCAAAGCTTATTTTGTAACATTGTTATTATTCTTACTATGATGTTTATTAATATTTGTGGTAGTAGTAGAATTATCATTATCAAACAAACAAAGCTCTTAGAGTTATAATGAAGCAATGAGAAGGACTTGCTGTATTTGACTTTCAATGCATCGCTGCGTTGACCGTTGCTGTGTTTACAGACGATAAACTGTATCCATCAGAAAGAAAGAGAAAGAGAAAGTGGAAATACAAAGCGTGATATTGCATCAGGGCACGTCTATTTTAACCGTACACATATTTATGCAACAACAGCACGGGTCAAAGCAAAAGCATGTTGTCTGCACACAACATGAACGCTCACGGGCGACTAAACTGGAGACGAGTACTATCTTGTGTTGTGGGACGAAGTGTTTAGAAACAAACACTGAGGCGGCGATGGAGGAGCGGGGGGGAATCATAGTATTTTTAGAATGAGACGGAGGTACTCCAGCTCAATGGGTGATTTTATAAACTCTGCGTCCAACAAGACCTGAAACGGGGAAGAGTTTGAGCCGAACACCAACAGGCAGCGAGTTGGAACAGTATTAAATTACAATGCATTACAGGACACGGTGGTTGAACTAATTCTGATGGAGGAATTGCTTCTGTTATTACACTGACACACTATGATGTTATGTGTGAGTGCGTCTGTGTGTGAACTCAAATAAGAACCGGGGCAGAATAAGTGAAGGGAAGGATTTTATTTTATCAAACATTTTAAAACACAAAGAAACAGTTAGGTTTCGCTCTAGCATCAGTTTTGGACGGCAGTCCCAGTTCTGCTCGTTATATAGTGTCAAAATAAACTTCCTACAAAGGTTTATTTAGCTTATAGCTTTAATTATGCAACAAAACTATTTTTAGTGGTTTGGTTTAGGCAACAAAAGTACTTGGTTATGCTGAAGAAAAGGGGTTTAAATAAGTATGTTTGCTACGTAAAACAAGTACCCTTGTTATGTAACTGGTGTTAGTTTTGTTACGTAACTTCCATATTTAGCTAAGGTAAAATAACGTCCTGTACGTAGGTCGGTATCAGACGGCGAGAGGCCCTGATCAAGAACAGTTCTGAACCTAGCTATGCAATACTATACGATGAATACTAGCTATGCAATACTATACTATGAATACTAGCTATGAAATACTATACTGTGAATACTAGCTATGAAATACTATGCTGTGAATACTAGCTATGAAACTAGCCAGTAGTTACAAAGAACTTAGAAAGAACTTTACTCACAAACTTAGCGATAGATGTACAAACCGCTGGCGCGACACAATCCTGGATTGTAACTGCAATAGCAGGTGCCAGGCTCCATACAGGTGTGCATTCATTTCTATCCGGTGTCTCGTCGTCTAAACATTGTCTTCTCTTGACTGGAGTAAAATTATTTGAGGGAAAACACCAAATACTTGTGATGCTTTTGGCATAAAACTGATCATAAAACCAGCATTTCATCTCACTGCAACTTCAGGTGTAAAGTACCAGTATCAGCTTCCACAGCGCATCATACAATCGTGATGTGTGCTGTTTTAGAGTTCAAGCTTCCAAACCAAACAATTCAGTCGCCTCAGAGTAGTTTAAATATCTAAACTTGCTGCTGTTGCTTCTTTGGATGAATGGCATTTTGTTCAACAATGTTGTAACCCTGTTTCTATTACACAATGGCAGTAAAGTAAATGAAGTGGAAAGAAGAATTGAATTGAAAGAGAGAGTGTGTGTGTGTGTTGAGGAATGTCAGGTGTGTGTCTTTGTAAAGCCGGTGTTTATGTTCGTACCCTGGTCAGCCCCACAGGTATGTTTCAACCACAACATCACCTCCCACTGACCCCCCTAATGGATAAGGTGAGCAGGCAGTCAGCGGAAGGGAGTGACGCCCCTAAAACACACACACACACACACACACACACACACACACTGAGGGCCACACTCCCCAGCTTCAGAAGTACAAGCCAAAATACCGCCATTAATCTGAAGTTGGACACAAACCTAAAATTACCGCCTCTCAAGACCAATGGAGCGTGTCGGCGGTGTTTCTGCCCCACTGGCAGGGATGAAGGGAAGAGGACGGAATGAAGCGGTGAATGCAAGGTTGAGGGGGGGGAGGGTGACCCAATGAGGGGAGAGAATAAAAGGTGTAATTTGGGGAGAAAAGAGAATCTGATTTTTGAGGTATTTCATGGTGGAGGTGAAGAAGATGTGGTCAAACGACAAAAAAAAGGTTTTTTTCCTGATTGACCACATTGTGTGTTTGTTTAAATTGCCACTCAATACTTCATAATAGAAGACACACACACACACTTCTCTTCATTCACACACACACACAGCGATGATTACCATACTCCATATTACTGCTGTACAGATAACTGCTTGGCTCCCAGGGGCCTGCCAATCCACTGTAATCCCTCAAACACTCTGAATTTTCATTTCAAACAAAAGCTCGACTGCCAGAAGACACAAGGAAGCATTCTGTCGCCTCCTCTGGTTTTTCTTCTTTCCGTTTCCCGGCGCTCGTCTCTCGGCTTCCTTCCTCGCATTCCAACCACTTGTTCCCCCTTCTGGTTTTTTTTTTTTTTTTGTATTTGTGAAATTCAATATCAGAATTATAAATGATGCTTTCACAGTATATAAACACCCCCCCGATTCAGCTTAGAGTGAGTTGAGAGATATTAGACATAATTCAAATTTGAATCTCATCTCCTGATCCAACGCAGCAATAAATGAATGTAAAACATCCTTAATATAGGCGATCAAAGAGAAGCTGTACATTCCTTGAAGTCTTGAAGTATTGAAAACACAACATTCAAGCTCTTTGTGCTTCTCGTGACTCACCTCGTCATCTCTAAATCAGAACACAAGCTAAATATGACGTTATAGCACCCTGCACGTTCACACTCATCTTGCTTGTGTTGAGCAGCATTAGCAGACTCTGCAGATGGAAGCACAGTAGATGCAGACTTTGAATAGGTCACTGTGCTTCCCAAGTTCCCCATAGTTCTTGACTGGTGACAACGAGCCAACCAGAAGTTAAACCAACAAACATCGTCATTTAAAATAGGTGAATATGTTAACGTGGTCTCTTTTTTTCTTTTGGTAATTGGCCGGGGTTTCAGCACAATAATGCGCCTCAAGGCAAACCGACAGAGAGAGTAATAGACGGGAGGTTGAGGTTTATTACCGCATGCCAGTTTACATCATATCACATCACAGGTGTATAAATGTGATAGAATCTGTGTCCACCACAGAGCCCGACACACACACACACACACACACACACACACAAGCACACCAGTCAAGGTCTCCACAGTGAGAGGCAGGTGAGACAATAAAGGTGATAACAGAAGACAAGAGCCATTACAGGGAGGTGGCAGAGATAAGCTGATTTAAATTGGATATTACAATCATCTGACAAAAAAATAAAGAAGGAAGAGAGAGAGCGCGATGAAGATGAGGGCGTGTTTGATGGGGTAAATATGCAGTGTAGTGACTTTTTCCTCCTTAAGTAAGTAAGACTTTAAGCGGAAACCCTTGAAATGAAATCAGGGTGGCGGTGGACGGCGGGCATCGCGGTGGTGTTGCAGTGTTGAAGCCTCCGCTGTGTTAAGCCTCTTAGATTACAGAACACTTTGGCTGCGTGTGCACGTTTCTGCCATTTAATTATCAGTCAAGATTCCCTGCTTGTGCACCGACATAGAAAACGCCTGTGTACACATGCAACACTGTGCGTGGACTGTCAATTCACCAAAGCCCTAACGAGGCGAACGCCCTGCAACTACAAGACCACTTCAGTTCGCCGGATTTCTGCAGACAAAAAGCGTCGCAAGGACTCATAATTGACTCATTTTCCGTTTCTGTAGGTGGAAAAAAGTCCAGAATAATTCAAGCTTGTTTATACTACGGTGTTGTAATGTTTAACTGAGAACACTACTATTTACTCAAACCAGAACAGTCCTTAAACTTGCATGCAGGGTTTCCAGTAAGCACCTGTAAACAAAACCTCACCGTCAGCTCCATGTCAAGGGAAGGAGACGCCATGTTGGCATCACGTCCGTCATCGCCTTGCTGCACTTCACCCCTCTGGCGTTCGTCCCCCTTTTCAGGCGGCCTCCCTTCGCCGACGTGACTGTCACTACGACCATTACCGCTGGCCATTCAGCTTCTGCCCGAAACCTCCAAAGGCCTCCTTGTTCTCCCAGTCGCATGGCTGCCCGGCAGCAGTCCACTGGCCCGCTGGCTACTGACCCCTGGTCTGGCTCGCAGTCTGGCACCGGCGCCCTCCATTAGCCTAATTACAGCCATGAAAGCAGTGCAGACCGAGGCCGGCATTAGGGCCAATTAGGGCCGCCCAGGATGGGCCCTGAACCGGGTTGGGTTACCCGCACACACATAGACACACAAAAATGTATCACTGGAACTCCTAATCCTGAATTAAACCCTCTCAACTAAATACCTAACTTCAGCCCTTACCTTGACCTGAAGTCCATGAACTAACCGCAGCCGAACCTTAACCTCGAACCTTAGAACCTCTCGGTGGGGTTTGGGCGAGAAGCCGCGTGTCATATTGGCCACCTTGATGTCGGTGAAGTAAAGCAGGGAGAGATGGAATGAGTAAAAAGACAGAGGCAGCAAGAGTAGAGCCTTGTAAAAGAGAGAGAGAGGATTGTGTCTGTGCATTCATGCATGTGGATGTGGATGCCGAGCTGGGGAGCCAGCAGTAATTTGTGGCTGTCACAGGGAGATAATAAGGCTTGTGTCTTCCCTTCAAATAAAAAAAGGTGGAGATCCTCCTCTTAAAACACTATCCTCTCTGTCTTTTGTATCCTCGAGGGCCCCTAAAGGTATGGATGGATGGATGGATGGATGGACGGACAGAGGGATGAGCGGAAAATGTCCATCAAGTCGTTAGCCGCGGCAAATAACTGCGATTACCCAAAAATGTTCCTGTTGAGCTGAATTTTTCCCCAACAAGCTCCTGAACTGTACGGAGCACATGTCTGAGTCTGTGGATGGTAAAGTTCTCTAACTTTGTTTTGACAGACCTAAAAATAGAAGTCAGTTGAGTACAGTAAGTAATCAGAGTGTTGGCTACAATGTCCTTTATTCTCAGCCTGAACCATTGATATGGTTTCTCCCGAGGCTAGACTCCTCAATATTGACATGAAACAGTTGGTGTCGTGGCCTAAACAGGTGGATTCCTTTCCAACTTGTCTTGTTTGTCTTGTTGTCTTGGTTGATGGGACTTTATCAAAGTGGCTCCTCTGGCTGGAATGATTGATTATTAATTGTAGACCTAATCAATACTTCACCGATGGGATGATCTCAACATGAAACGATTCGTTTTAATAATATTTAAGCAAAAATAAGTCGGTGTCTTTAGCAGAAAATTAACAAAAAATGCTTCCCAATACCGATTACAATACCTGCACTTGTGAGTCGAAGTGGAGTGCTGATCCAATAGCAGTGCAGCTGTATACTAGTGACTCTGTGTGGAGGAGATATGATGCTATCATTGCTGTATTTCCTGGCTCAGGTTAAACCCTTTGTGAAACATGAACCAATACAAACACGGCATGAATGCACAGAATAAATGTTGTGTATATAAAAGCATTTTAGCAGTAGTCTGGTGTGAATGCTGTTGAGAAACCTTTTTAAAATATGAAAAATATCACTGCATGCGACCTTGATGGGTATCCTGAATTTACGTCATGTTGTACGTCAGCCCAACAAGTTGGTTGGCTTCTGCCGTATGAGCGAGTCATTGGTTCTCACCCGGGGCCTCCGCGTCCCCACGGCTCCTCCAGAGCATGTGTGGAATCTGCAGCCAGAACGGCAATTAATTGTGAAATCCGTCTAGAACCACAAAGTCAAGTCGCAGCCCTCGTCAAGCGCTCAGCTTACCCAAGACTCGCTGCTGTCAACACTCTATACAGAGGATGAACTTTCCCTGTTTGAGGCTTAACTGATAAACCACACACACACACAAACACACAAACACACACATAGCATAACAGATAACCCGCTGCAGGCACACTCCCTGATGGGTGTCATGAACAGGTGAGTAGCCACCTGCCTCCTGCACTTTACTCATAACTATTAGTCCATTCATGCTGTGTTATCGGGAGGGTTAGGGGAAGAGTTTTTAAAAGTTCATTTGTTTGTCATATAGAACTATATTATAATCACAAACTTTCATCTTGTATGTTTTATTTCATTCACAGGTGAAGATGTTTACTTTTGCTCATTTAAGAAATACAGATATTTACTTTATTATTAAGGGTAAACGCTAAAACCTTTCGTACACCTGCACACCAGATATGTCTTGTGTCGGAGCGCCTCCTGAAACAGGTTGGATTGCGGCTCATTAATGCTGCTTTCATGACAGCTTTCTACCACCTGAAGCTGTGAATAAAAGCACACCATCCCGTCCTCTATATCTGTGGCAGGAAGGAACCGTCCCATTTTTTTCCTCCAAAGGTCAATATTGGCAAAGCGAACCCGAGTCCGTACACGTACAAACACACAAACACAACATGTGATTGCTTTTGGCTGCAGGAGCTGCAGGTGATTCATGTGAGATTGGTGACGGTGTTGCTCTGAGATGTGCACCGTTGTGTGTGCGGAGAGATAGAGAGAGTGTATACATGGGATCCAATGCTGGGATACTGATGTGTGTGTGTGTGTGTGTGTGTGTGGACGTCGGGACGTGTGGGTCATCTGCAGACGCCCCAACCTCACTTTATCTCAGCGAGGTGGGCTGTGTCCGCGGAGATTAAACACATTTCCGAAGCGACGCTAACTGCCGGGGCCTAACGAAACGCAGGCAGAGGGGAGAGCCAGTGTAGCCGCAGCCAGTGTTGTTGTTAGCTGAGGAGAAAATCCTTGTTCCCAACACTGATAAGGACATAAAGTGTTTCTGTCCCCGAGGGGGTGAGTGGCAGATTCAGCCTCTGTAGATCTACTGTAATGAATATCAATGGCAGGGAATGGGGGCTGCTCCCGTCCCTTTGGGCCCTCTCGTTCCGTCTCCCCTCTCTTCCGCTGTCAGAGTTGCGACGGGGACGCTATGCATGAGAATGCGAGGCTTAATATATGGTAATGCTATGTAAACACGGGCTGATCTGAGAGGGGGTTTGGAGGGAGAATAGATCGACGGGCGTCTGCTCTCAAAGTCGGGGAGTGTATCTCCGAGGCCCAACAGTAGCCTCTGAGCACATTTATCTGGAAATGAATATGATACACTAAACAGGAAGAAGGGAGGGAAGGGGTGCTGGGGGGGGGGGGGGGGATGTGGTTACTGCAAACTCAGCGCCACCACCACCACCCCTCTTAGCTTCCTACTTCCTCGCTTCTTCTTCAGCAAGAGGTTTCATTCTCCCTCCTCCTCACCTGAGTTGAACGGGGGGGGGGGGTTATTCAAATTGGCATCCTCCGGGCTGAGAGGTTACCTGAGCCCCTGTGAAAAGGAGACAAAAAACATGGTGGCCACGATGGCAGGCATTTCTGCCACACACACACACTGGGCCAGTGGGTTCGGTTACTGCTCTGAACAGCCTGTCTGGTAGCGCCAGGGGAGGAGGTGGTGGTGGGGGGGGAGTCAGACGTGGAAGTATTGTCTATAAAGCGGTGTGGGTTTCCCAACTTGTCTGACAGCCCCAACGCGAGCAACGCCGCATTCCTGCACAGCGAAGGGCCCGAGACGAGGCCACCTCATCGTCTGCCGCCATACATCAAGTTAAAAATAACCGTTTCGTTCAGCGGGTCATTCTGATTTTTGAATTGTGTTTTTTTCTTTTTTTCACACATTCAACCAACAGAGTGACGGACAGAACAAGAGGAGGACAACGACGGAGTGGGGGGGGGAAGAGGAAGAGGAGAAAAAGGAGTGCAGAGATGAGAGAGAGGAGTGTGTGTGTGTGTGTGTGTGTGTGTGTGTGTGAGATGCCATAGCCCGAGGCAGCGAGGTGGGATTTGTAAGCTCTTTGTAAGTAACAGGCACCACTCTTAGCGGGCTGAAGGTATGTTTTTGTGTGAGTAATCCGTGATGGATGTTTTAATTGAAAGCACAAGGCTTTTAGGGCTGTTTTCAGAGACCGCAGCCAACATCTGACACCTCCACTCAGACCACCTCCCTCCAGCCCCCCTCCAGCCCCCAAAACCCCAGCCCTCCATCCCAGTCAGCTCTACGTTGCCCAGGTCGTGCTCTAAGTACACTAACGAGCATCAGATCCTCACACCTCTACAAAGTTTCATAGTTTCCAAAGTTTTCAGGTTTATATATTTTATGCAGATATTTTTTAAGAGATAAAAAACTATTATAATATAATATGTCATTATAAATAATTATTGAACAATAGAAACATAAAATAAACAATTAATTAATACAAATTGAATTGTCAAAATAAAAATGTACAAAATGATAATTAACTTGATAAATATATGAAGAATGTGTTAATAAAATGTTTTTCTGTTGACATGTAAAAACCTCCAAAGTCTAGGAACCAAGTGAAACCAGCTTGTTTCAGCTGGATGAAATGCATTCTGGGCATTTTTTACAAAGGTTATGGAGGCTTTCAGACAGAAATATTATACAGCAATAAAGCGACCTTTTCATCTGAACAAAGTTGATTTGTGTTAGCGTTTGCACATCAAGGCATCAACCATTCATGTTGTGCCTATAGTTATGAAACAACAGCAGGGAGCCTCCGTAGTCCAAACCAAGATGGAAAACTTTATTTTCTTCTTTCAACCTTGACAAGTGCAGATCCACTCCTTAAGTTCTTACCTTTCACAATAAAAGCCCATGACATATAATATTCACGGCCGAGTATTTGGCATTTTCCTCTAAGTTTTCTATCATTGCAGAAGAAGTATATGAATGAAAACAAACACCATCTGCTCTCCGCATTATATATTCAATGCCTGATGTGTCACAACTTGCATAACCTTTGTAGAATGGATGCTGTCATATGTTTAATCTCTCACAAAAGATGTTGAGAAGAAGCTGAGATGGTTATGTGAGTTTCTTACTCCCCCTCCAAACAGCCACCATGTGTCCTCACCTGTGCGGTCATGCTGACAGAGGGTGGAGGAGTTCAGAAGCCACGAGGCGGATGAATAATTCTTACAGTAGCCCGGGTGGGACCGCGGCCCTGGAGGAGGGGGAGGGCCATAAATTTACAACATGATGAGACAGGTTCGGAAGGGACCTCGCTTGACCTGAAGAGGTGTGACCTGAGGCTTGTCTGCACTACAACCCCCCCCCCCCCCACCCCCCAAAAGCTCACCTGCTGACTGTACCTCACCCACAGCCTCTGCGTCCCAGTCCTGCATTCCAAAGATCCTCAAAACAAAAAACAGAAAAAGGAGCGAGAGTGCTCTTGAGAGTGAGTAAACGGAAACAAGCTGTGGGAAAAGGGAGGAGAGTCGGGGGGGGGGGGGAAACTTCACAGGGATTTTTTCTTCCTCTCTACTGTCACTAGTCGCCAATTTACCCCCCAACGCATTTGGAATCAAAACTTAATTAAAATTTTGTATAAATAAAAACAACGGAAAAAAAAAGAAGTTATTGAATTCTGAACCCTTTGATAGATTTATCCCCCCCAACCCCAGAATAATGCAAAATAAGATTTAATAACACCTTTCATATGGAGAGTACAAAGCCGGCTATTTGCATTAAAGTGTAAATCGGCGTCGGGGAAACGCAGTGTGCCTCTAAGCTTATTGATGTTCAGTTCTGAGCAGCCGGGCGGCATTGTTTCATGCCCAAGCTTGACGGATGTCAAGGTGATTATAGTTTAGATCACCCGTAAGAAGACAACCTTTTTTGAAATGGTAAAATACAGACAGGCAACACAAAAGCCTTCAAATGTTTGTTTTACTGGGAGGGGAAGAATGGCGAGAGTGAAAAACTCCCACTGAGTTTCAGTGTTCGCTCATAATTCACACAGAGGATGGATAACTCCACCGCTGTTCAAACAATCTGACAATTTGTTGAATTCTTCTGACGGGCACAAAGTCCTTCTGCGGGGAAAAGAAAACCCCCCGTCACTGAATGGCATGACGACGAGCGAGAAAGGTACAAGGGATTGTCACGTTAGCCCTATCGGCTCCCCTTCACCTCTGTTTGAAGGTAAGCCGCCAGGCAGGAAACACAACCTGAGCTGGAGGAAGTTTGTCAGTTTACACTTTGCCAGCGGCCAAAAGAAAAGACGCAAAGATCCTCAGTGGAGGTACTTGTGTACCTGACAAAAAGTACTTTCTCCTGTTGGTGTCTTTGTTTGTTTTTCCTGCTGATTAGTTTAATTAGCGGCACAGAGAAAGAAAACGGTGATGCTGTCACCAAACGCAAGGAAGAAGCAGAGAGGCAACAGAAATGCATTCAAATATAGAACTGATGTTGAAATTATGTAGAGTCGTTTTGACTTTGGTCTCTGAAGTTTTTCAGAGGTTTCAATTATTTTCATATAAAGTTAGGAGGCGCTTTACACATGAGCTGAAATCACAACATGTGGAACCCCAAGGACCCCTGGATTCCCCTGGATCCCCTTTTTGGGACTCCAAGTCCCCACCCACACAAACACTAGACATGTTTGCATTTATTTTAACTTTTCTTACTTTAGTTATTTTATTAAATCACCATGTGTATATATTTTACAATATTATTTCCCATTTTTAAAAGATAAATACTGTTTTTTTTTTTCAATATGGCTAGGTATATCTAATGTTATGGGTCATAATTTAACTTTGATTATTAAAAACATTTGTTTTCTACTTAATGAACTTAGATATTGCCACTGGACAGTAATCCTTCACACCAAGTCAAAGTTGTGTCAATCATTATTGTGTGATTTCTTCGAAAACACTCACACAATATTCCAGTAATGGTGTTATTGTTTGTACAATTTATTTTTGAAATGTTCTGAGAGATACAAAGGCAGCTATAAGCCTCTGTTTTATTTATGTAACTAATCTGTTGATTTAACTTTTTCAAATATAAAAACCCTCTTGTGCTCACGTTACTCTGCCTTCATGCCATCATGTCCCACACCACCTCTCTGCACAGCAAACTGCAGGAGATCCTGAAATTAGATCCGTTATGTACTGAATTTAGAATCTCTTTTGAATCAAATCCTGACCCCAAGAATCAAAAATCTGTGTTAGTGTTAGTTTTTTTGTCATTTGTAAAATGTAACTCCCCCACCTTGTTGTCAGAACAAATCCCCAGGACATGACTTCCGAGTCCTCATGGTAGTCGGTCCCGTCCCTGCCTTCACACTGTGAGACTCACACCTCCCAGCTGGGTGCACATAGTGAGAGCTGTGGGGCCTGAGGCTGGAGGTGTGCTCTGCTGTTATGATCTGTTCTAGGAGACAGCATGCTAATGGCTGCCCTCCCACTGTCTAATTACTCCTTATCTGCTTATAGGACTGCTAACTGAGGCAGACACACCCTGCCTCCGCAGGTGACTGTGTGTGTGCGTGTGTGTGTGTGTGTGTGTTAAGGCGTGCAGGCATTCGAGCTGCATGGTGCATGTTGCTCAGATGCCTTAAAGCAGTTTGAGTTTCATCTTATTCTATAACATTGCTGGGATGCGTTCAGGGTCAAATGTCATGTTCTGATTCGTAACATGTTTCTGGGTTGGAACTCTTTGCAGCATCCTGTGAGATTGAAAACCAAATCTTCCACAAACAAATTCAAACAGTGCAGTCTTGCTGCTTCAAATATGTACTTTTATCTCATTAACTAAGTCTTGTGCTCGTGGTATTTTTCAACCTTAGTTTGACTTTAGCGGTCAGTATGTAGTGTAATTTAGTAAAGGTTATTGATACATTTTGACTTGTAAAAAGGGATCTACCCTATTTCACTGGAATTAGACATTAAATATATTTTTGAACTCATTTTGTGTGACAGCAGGCTGACTTTTGGCATGCAGTCATTGTATGTACCTCGTTACAGATGAGAACCACCTGTAGTGTGATACTGCAGATGACCTGGAAGATTTACAGTGCTGTCATTACGGCATGTGAGACTTCCAGCTCCAAACAAGCAGGGCTGGGTGCTGCAGTTCGCCTCAGGTGAGGGATGCTTATACATATGTATGGTTACGTAGGACTCATGAACACCGGGCCAGTTTCAATGTTGCACACTCTCATTTGACCTGCTGCCACACACACACACACACGCACACTCAAACTTACTTTAGATATACACAACCAGCACATTGATGTTTCCTCCATTTCCTTATAGATTATCATTGCACTGCAGGAGAGTGGGAGCACTTTGTCAATTCTCCACAGCCCCAAAGAAGAAGAAAAAGCCCCAAAACGATCAATTTTCACTACAGAGATTTTCATATTTCCCCACTTCTTTTTTCTCTCCAGAGAATAAAATATTTTAGGGGCTAGAGGAGAGATGGAAGGAGCGAAAGGGACTGAAAGGAGGGGTGGGAGTCTGGGCGAATAGGTAAAGGGAGGGAGGGAGGGAGGAAGGTGGGAGGAGGAGGTGGAGGAGGAGGAGGAGGAGGAGGGGGAGGTCAGGTTAGGGGTCACGTGTGCGACAGAGATAAGACCTCCTCATTCCATTTTGACTGACAGGCCGGGGGAGGGCTCGGCAAAGCCCCCCGAGACTCACACCTCCCTCCATCACTCTCCCCTGCCGCTATCACACTTTCTCTAGGCCATCACTCTCTCTGTCTCTCTCTCTCCGCCGCTATCATACTCTCCATCATCCCCTTCTCCCTTCGTCACCTGCTTCCAAATACGCTTTGTACTTTTATCAAGCATTCCCCCTCAACTCTTAGTTTTCTGCTTCTTTCTTCTGTCTGTATGTACCTCCTCTTGTCTTTTTCTATGAGTTTTTCTTTGCACAAGGAATTCATGTTTTATCTTTTATTCGTTGGCATGTTAGTCTTGCACTCCACAAACACTCTTTACATGTATTACGACTACAGCTTTCATTTACTCCACTTCAACACGTAGCCCAAAGTGATCTGTTCATCCGGATTATCTAAACCGCCGATATATATCAGGTACAAACAAGAAGTGAGTGCATCCACAACCTAATTAAATACTTTATCACAATATGTGGCTCATTTAAACAGTCAGAAATTCAAAGTAGAACCAGGAAGTCTGACTGTAAACTGTTAATGATGTTGAGGTTTGCTACACTGGACCTGTGTTTACCTATTCGCCTTGTTCCCAGACCTTAATAATTCACTTTGTGGATATAGTTTTATTATTACTGATGGAAAACTTCAGGCCAGAACTCTGAAATGTCCCCTTTGCGGACTTATCTATCTATCATGATATCTAATTCTTTTAAACCACTGATAATGGCCTTTCCCTGAAGTTTCTTTAAATCATAAATCGTCCACATTGTCTGACAATATTACAAAAATGTGTTTCCTGGATCGTTACTTACATCACATGCTATGCCAGCAATATGTCAGACTCAAGATGACGTGTTTCTGTATTCTACAACATAACATACATTTCATAGAAAGGTGTTAGATGATCGGTGTTGTGTGCATCTTTTTACACACGTTCTCTCTAAATGTAACCTGACATTTCAGGTGAAGTTGATGACTTTGGGCTCTCTATATATCAAAATAAATGACAGTGACGTCCACCTTCACCAGCTCCAATACTAAAGTGATGAACACATTCATGCATCAATATACTTTAAGTATATTTTGAATACTTTAATACTTTTAGTTACGTGCCAGTTCATCCTGTGGCCCATGTTCCTGTTTGTAGACATTATGATTAAAATAATCAAAGTGAAATCTAACTTATTTGTTTGTCAAAACATTATGTTTTTTCTCGTTTTATTCTCATCTCAAAACACTCCAAAGGGCTTCATCTGCTTAAGGTATTGGTTGTGTAGTTGAGTAATCAGAGAATAACTGTTGAAGGTTATTACGGCGATAGATAATGAGTCTTTTCATGTGCTTATTGACGGACGCTGCCACGGTAGAAGCTCTTAGCAGGTTATGATCGGTTACTAACAAGAACTTGACCCTTAAACCCTCAATAAGTGACTCATGCCCTCAAGCTGCCTTTCTTTCTGACTGCCAAAGCCAGACAGAGAGCAAATGCAAGATGCAAACAAAAGCGCGAGCATTGTTCCAGCGAGCATTATCTCCATTTTCTAGCACCAAACAATGCACGACAATGCGCGGCAACAACAGGAGCCTTTATGGAAGGCGGCAGAATAGAGTTGAGGCCGTTGTGAGAAGTGGCAGAGGAGACGAGACAAAGCGGGATGAGAAGGACGATCTTCATTGTGCCGTCTTTTCTCATTCTGCCATGAAAGACACCGGCGAGGAGTCCTCCAGGCTGCTGCCAGCTGCAGAACAATCACACCCATACGCCTCAACCACGCCGCCCATCCAAGCACATTAGGAGGGCATTGTCGAAGCCGTAGCTCTCCACATTCATCCGCACTCCCCCGAATGGCTGCTCAATGCTTACATGCAATCGTAGCATCTCCCGGTATCCAAAGAACATCTCACATTTACATAACCCTTGCATTCACACGCCCGCATGTGTATTTTGCACCTTCTTGAGGCGTAATTTAATGTTTTTCTTTCGTTTAAAATAGACCTTAATCAGGGGAAGATTAGATGCCATTTCAGATGGTATTGGTGGAACTGGCATTTAGAGGTTTTTTATTTTTTTGTTGTTGGCTCAATCACGCCAGTAAGACACATGCTGAATAAAGGGAGAGTATAATCTATGCATCGCTGGTTCCACAGGATTATGGCGGAAAAAAAAAAGAGACTGAGGGAAGAGCGGAGGGGCGGAAAAGCGATGGTGAGTAAAGGGAGAGTGACGGAGAGAGAGAGAGAAGGCGATGGATGTCAGGTTCTTCTCTTCATATAAAACACCAGACGCAGCAGAGGAGGGGATTGGATTCACTTTTTTAAAATGTCACCCAACATCTGTTTCATATTTATGATGGTGGCGCTGCCTCTCCGATGCCCCCTTCAACACTCTGGCGATTCTATCTGTGCCTCGGATTACCCCCACTACCCACCAATGCATAATTTATAAGGCTAATCTTTCACCCAAAGACTGCAGAGAGAGAGAGAGAGAGAGAGAGAGAGAGAGAGGGAGACAGAGAGAGAGAGAGAGAAATGGATTATACAAAATAAATAAAAAACTGCCACAGATTTTTTGCTGATATGTGAAGCGAATGGCTGATTTTGGAGATGATACCTTAAGTATCTCATGTAGTCATTAACAGGATTAAGTGAGTGGGCTTCTGATAAGGTAGGAAAACAATTCAGGATTCGGCACATCTTGTCCTCTTTAACCCAAACAGAGACATATCAGTGTATGTGGCCCATGTTTTTCTTTCTTCTGTGATTCGCGATGCCTTCAGATGGCGCCGATAAGCCGCGGATATCATTAATATTGCTAATGATAGCATTATATAGCCCTCGCCTCTGTCGTGGTTGTATCGAGCATCGTGCCGTGAGGGAATCGTTTCTCCACGTTGGCGTAGAGGAAGCTGCCATTTAACCTTTCTTTGTTGTTCGCCGTATGACTGTTGCCATTTTTACACCCGAGACCACAACAAAAACATAATGGCGGCGCCTCCCGCTCGGGCTGGGTGAAATACGTTGGTCCTCCTCTGTCCTCTCCATCCTACTTCCATCCGCCACATCTGACATGACAGTTTCTCTCCCCTTTTTTACCCCCCCCCCCCCGCTTCCCCATTCTCGTCAGCTTTATTATGAAAAGTACACAGTTTCGATAGAGTGCCCTTCTGACATTTTCGACTTATTAGCTAGTTTTCGTACCGTCTTCAATCAACCTCCTTAATCCTCATAGGGAGAAGCGCTTTTTAATTCACTGATGGACTGATAAGGGGCGCCGAGCAAAGCGCCGGAGAAGCAGCGGCAACGCAAGCAAAGCAGGCCTCGGATGAGGAGGGGAGGGGGAAAGAAAAAGAAAAACGAAAAGACGGGGGGTGGGGGGGCGATTTACACGTAGATGAATCGTGCTTACAAGATGGAACCCTGGGCATTAGGAGCGGATCTGAATTTCCTATCTGTCGTTTTTTTTCACCCTCCCTCCCTTCCTCCCCCCAGCCGCCGCATTCGTTCAGTGTTTTTTTCTCTCTCTCTCTCTCTCTTTCCCCTCCTTCTCCGCCATTACCCTTGCTGATTGCAATCTTTAAGCGCCATTGGGCCCACTGCTTCTGCAGTTTTTAATCTGTCTTTAATCCCATAGATTTTAAATATTCCCCAGCTCCCGGAGACTGGAGGCAATTAACTGCCCTTCTGATGCTCTCCTTATCAGTTGCCTCCTTGTATCTCTCTGAAGCAGCCTCAAGACACTGCCAGAGCTGACAAATAATACCGCCATTTACCGCCGAGCATCCTCGGGGACTGGAAGGGAGCGCGCGTCGCAGCCGCCGCCGCATTCTAAACAGGTATTTGGTAAACATATCATACGGAGGAGCGAGAGAGGAGGAAATATACTGCAACAACACTCCCAAAAGCAATGTATGTTTGTCTGGCTGCGTTTTTTCTTTTTTGTTGTTGCAAGTGTGTATGTGTGTTCTCCCTCAGACCGAAGACAAAAGATTGTCCTCCAGCGCTGTGCTGATGTGAGGAGGCTGCGCTGTATGGGATGCACAGCCCTGCTGTGTGGATACTAATACATACAGCCTGCTCTCTGGTAGCCCTCCACGCTGTTCATGCTGAGAGAAAATGAAATGAATACGACCATGTATGAGACACACGGCTCTCCGTCTGAACCGGTTTTATTTTTTACCCTTTCTTCTGTTTTTTTTTTGTTTGTTCTTTCTCTTAATGTAGATTTGTGGTAAAGTACGTGAAGACATTGATGGTCAGGTCCAATTTATGGAAGTAGAAAGTTGCAACAACTCTGTCGACAAAAAGGGAAAGAAAGAAAATTACATATGAGACACAGATGCGCAGACATCTGCATCCATTTTAATCGATAACCCTCTCGTTAGCTATACACACCAGCTGAAGCATGATTTAGAGACGGTCAGAGGACGAGTAATATATCGGACCCAGATGATCTGCTTCGGCTTTTACTGTAGAAGTATGATATGCTTGATTACGGGTTACTTAAGTAAAGTTTGGAGACTGAAAGATGCAACAAGCTCATACTGAAAGAAAGTAAGAGATGACAAAGAGGGAAAGAAAGAGGTGCTCAGAGAACTTTGCTCGTCCCCCTAAGACGCCAACTAACGTCATCTCAGCGCCATTAGTTTCCTATTCTGCAGATCATAGTGAGACCTGGGATTATCAGTTGGGTCTTGACCTCCGCCAAAATTTCGGGGGTTCACGCGAGACGGCCAGGGGCTTCCTTTTTTTGCAATCAATCCAATCGCTCCTCTTGGTAATGTGTCCTATGGCAGCGCCATGAATACAATCAGCAGCCCACCGCACCACAAGCCTGCTAACAACACCACAAGACACCGCGGCTAAGCCAGACCCGGCAGGGCTCAGCCAAAAACCCGACAGATAACCATCAGCTAAGAGCTTTGTGACATCATCAGACAGAGACGGCTACTGACTCTGTGCCAGGTTAGAGAGCCGCTAATCCAAACCGCAGACTACAATAACACAGACGGAGACAAAAGCAGGGAATGTGCATCATTACAAACACTCTTAAACTCTTAAGCTCTTTGTTGACCCGAACAACACGGTCACCATAGTGGGTCACCGCTCAGCCGGCGAGATCTGATGATCATAACTCTCAATTTTTAACATCACCTGCCCTTGTTGCCTGAACAAAACGTAAGGCCCGACCCATATGCATCGTCCTAAAGCTCATAGCCAAGTCGAACGAACCCTTCGCTTGACAGCCGCTGGCATTATCTTCCCTTCTCTAGTGTTGAATTACACGTGCACACAGGCTTCTCACCATTAAAATCACATTCAATTACTGAGAGGCAGCGAAGATTGGCCAGACGGCAGCTCCGCTAATGGGAGAAGGTCGTCAAATTATGATTGCAAATGCAGTACATACGCTGGCACATTTATATAAACAGAGATAATTAAAAAAATCTCCTCTTCGGACTCTCTGATGCATATTTCGGTTGTGTTTTCCTGGGATCTGCCACCTCGCTGCATTTCGTTTCTCGCAATTGGAGCGGGAGTTTGCGGCTCTTCGTACACCGAGGGCATTGGCCCGGCAACCCGACAATGCATCATGGGGATCGTGTTCCCTTGGACAGCAGTTCCCGCAAATGCGAACCAATCAGCCCGCAAACTCGAGCTTCATTTGTTTCCTGTCATATCTGCAACAGGATTCTGGATATGCCTCAAATTGGATAAGAGGAACTGACACTATAGCATGTGCGGAGCCACTCTCATTCACTCCTTCTTGTGCATCGTCTTTAATCCACTCCCACATGTGTACACGTTGCGTCTCCCATCATAAGTGTCTATGTGCATATGTATATGTGGTTTGGGAGGTTAAGCTGGTGCTGCTCTGTAAGCGTGGTCGATACCGATCCAGAGAACCACGGGGACTGAGGGGGCCAAGGGTCCGCCGCTCAGCCCCCAAACAGGAGGCTGTGCCAGGCAGGACATAGGCCAAGAGTTGGGTGGTGGTGGTGGTGGTGGTGGTGGCGGCAGCAGCAGAGAGGGACAAACGACAACCTTTTTTAAAACTCTGGAGCTTGGGTCACACTAGGGGGCCACCCAATTTCACACTCTTCCACAGCATGGAAAACAAGCCTGGAAAACAAACAAACAAACTAAAAAAGAGCTCCAGTGAAAATAGTGTTTTGCAATATTTCTTCAAAGAATTTGCAAATGAGGGGACGGCGTTCTTTTATTACAATTTCTTTATTCAAGCCACAGGTCAGAGATTGCATTTTCAGCCCTTCAAAATAAAACACACTCCAGCACTTTGCCTCAAATCCAATCAAGCCCCGTTATCAGCTCCCTCCCCATCAAGGAGGGGCGGCTGGTGGAGGCTGGTGGGGGTGGAGGGGTGGTGGGGGGTGTTGGGGGGCTAAGCCGACCCACCGCCCCCCCCCCCAGCCCTGCATCACCCAACCCTACACCCCCTCCCCCACCCACCCCACTCACACTAACACCACACACACCACCCGAATCTACTCACCCCGCACCCCCCTCGCCACCACCTCCCTATACCCTCCTCCCCTGGTTTCCGTGGCGACTGCTAAGCCCGAAGTTACGGTAAAGCTGGTGTGCCGCTGAGCCCTGGGCAGGATTTGTGACAGAGAAATCACATCAGCCTATGCTGATTAACAATTCCATTCCACCCTGAGATTTATATAAAAAAACTATCTTACATTTGGCTTTTTAATAGGAACGATCGCTATCTCAAATTGAGTCCCTGCAAACTTTAATAAAGGCTACAGGGTTGAGTGGCATTTTGCATGCTGATTTAGGCCCGATTGGCGGCTTTTGATGAGAGGGAGGCTGCTATGTAAAGCGGTGCTCCTAGCGCTTTTCCACATCGCCGGTTCAAATGCGGAAGGATAAGAACATGAAAAAAAAATAAAAAAAATACCACTTCCATCTGCAATCTCCGGATTTCTCTCTGCCTTCCTCCCTCGCTCTCACTCACACTCTCTCCTTTTTTTCAGAAAATGATTGACTGTTGAATATGAATAAATGGAATAGAATGGAGCGGGAATAGAGAGACTGAGCGCGGCAGACAGAAGGGAGATGGAGGAAGAGACCGAGAGAGGGAACAGGAATAAAAGAAAACCCTCTCCTGGACTTTTTTTTTTCTTCTGGAGGTGAAAAATAAAATCATAAAGCCAAGGTTTTTATGCTCTCCCATTCTGACATTTGGAGAATAGTATTGGTGTAGAATATTCACAGCGTACAGAAAAGGACCACGGGCGCAAGAGAGAGATGGTGTGTATGTGGCGGGAGAAAGGGAGGAGGGGGGGGGGCATCAAATAAAAAACATCGCCAGAAACACTTATCCCCTCCACCCCTCCGCTCCGGCCCCCACAAATCTACATCGGTATTAAAAACTATTTATAGTAAGAGTTCAGCTTAATGGGATAATCAGCTCTATTTGTAAAGATATTGGATAATCCCAAATAGTTTATATGGGCATAGAGATTTAAAACATTTTCATTAGATATACTGCATTTCGGGGGCATTTCAGATGTCCCTCAGTTCACTGTATAAGCTGGCCCGAGACAAAAGAAGCTAAAGAGGGAGTAATTCCTCAGGCCAAAGTATTTTTATCAAAGCACACGTTACAGCAGAGGAGATTCCTCTGTTAACTTCGTCATCAACAACCTGCGAGGGTTCGTCACACAACACCAACGCTCCGCTGGCAGCCAAAGAAAAGATGTCGGGCGTGTTTTTAGCAGTAGCTGGTGTTGAGCATGTTGCCATCTCACCCCCCAAAAAAACCCCAGATGAATAGTGTTTTAATTATGCTTTTTTCATCATGTTACATGATGATACAGTTTAGTATTACAGAATGTTCACTCTCGCCTTACCAGAGCCGCTGTTGAAATAAAAAGATAGAGGAATAGAGAGAGGGAGGAATGGGGGAGTTAAGGGGAAGAGGGCCAATGGAAGGCATCCAACAGGATCAGTGAGTAGGGCATGCTGCCAATGCCTAGCACACACACACACACACACACACACACACACACACACAGTTTATATCCGCCCCGCCTCTCTCCCTCAAGGAATCCCTCATATACCCTGCAGGGTGGACCACATCCACCAGGCATCAGTACCCCACCCCAGTCCATCAGCCAGTAAGAGAGCACTGGTCTTACTGGGATGCCATTTTGCAGGTGGATGACAGCTTTAGGGGGAAAAGATCACGCAGCGTGGCCAAGAAAAGTAAATCCCCCACATGCAGAACTGTAAAGGACACTTTAAATTCTCGCGACTATCCCGCCTTTCTATAAGAATAGCCGGTCGACATCTTGCCAAGTATCCGATGAGAGGACTGGTGTCAAAGTCACCTCTGGCATTTAGTTCTGTCGGCTGCACACGCTCATGCTTTGCCGTGCAGTGCTTGAAAAAATACAAACATTGAAGGTACACTCAGCCCCAACGTGAGGAAAAGGGTGAACTTGTAGTTTGATTTGAATGACTCTCAGTCTCGTATTTGTTTAGCTTTATCCAAAGTAATGGTGGCTCTTAACTCCTAACAACAACATCTTAATAAGTAGTAAAGTCTATTACAGGAATTCTTAGGAGACAGCTCTCCTGCCAATAAAAGATGTGTCAAAATGTTTGTTTAAAGCCAGCCAATGGGACTTTTGTTGTTGTTGTGACTGTTTAAATGTTCTATTTCTTCATTCCAACTATCAAGAAGGTTATATTTACACCCTTCGCATGTTGAAATGCCTGTAACTCTGTTAAGATAAAAGCCCTACATCTCTCAGTTCATGACTTCCCCTCTTCACTTTTTGCATAAAGTATGCTAAGTAAGTAGCGGTAGGCTCTGTAGCATTAAATCACTTAGCTCAGTTTACGCTAAGGTGATAGCGTCTCTGTGAAAAGAACCATCGGTCACAGAAACTTTCAAAAAAGTTTTTGTAGTTTCATTTTTTCGTTTTTTTTTTTTTTTTTTCTGGTTTGAAACACTTTCATTGATGTTTTTGAGGTTTCTGATGCCAAACGACGTTGGTTAATTTTCTACAACTGTTTGAAACTCAGACACTGACAGCTGTAGAACTGTTTTAGATATCCAGTTTGTGGGTATAAGCTTGTCAGCTTATGTAAAGCCGTGAGCTTATGTATGATAAATACCATTGTTAAAGAGGCCAATCAGAGAAATGCACATCGACTATTAAAAGGAAGGACTTGTTGATGGAGTAGTAATCTCCTTACAGTTTTCACAAACCACCATGAATCTAAACACAAGACCACATGTTTAAAAAAAACAGTAACAGACCATGTCCGGCCTCACCATCCATTCAAGATTCATGTACAGTTATCACACGCTGACAGCCCTTGTCAATTGATTTGCATATGGAGACACTGTCATCCCAGTAAAACCAACATAAACAATACCAGAAAGCCACTGGGGTGCAAGCTCAACGCTTCCATACCGAATCAATCACAGAGGACTTGAAGCGGAGATGGAAAAAAGATGCATGAAAATTTTTGACGCCATTTTTTGCACCTAAAAATGCACCAAAACAAAATCTGCCTGACTAGAGGAGACAAAAACTAACCCAGCCTCTCCCCAGATGTGCGTTTCTTGTCGTCCACACTCCATCCAATAAACCAGTGGTTTTACGATTTTGTTACGAAGATTTTGAAAAGACAGTATGTATGTAACCGGGGGAAATTGACACGTGTTGCTGGCTTTCGTTGGAAAAACGCTCGAAAAATGAGGATTAGTATCATACGAACCATTGTATGAGGATAAGTTAAAAAGGGTTATATGGTTCGACACACACACTCATGCCCCTCCTTAAAGTGGCCCAGGACCCTGTTGGTACCCCCCCTCGCTTACCTTCCCTCCTTGGCCAGTGCTCTCCTCTGGCCCTGATAAGATGCTATCGGCAGCCCTCTAAGCACTTGAGAGGCACTTTAGGAGATCACTGGAGCCATTACCATGAAAAGTAAAAGATACCGGCTATATTGATGCCAGATTAATACTGACCAGCATGTTATTGATTTCCAACCCCTCCCCTCCTCAACCCGACCCCCTTTTTTACCCTCTGGTCTGGACCTCTGGCGGCGATCCTAATTTCTGATGGAGTAATGTTTTGTGGCCTTGCTTGGGGAACAGGCCGCCGCCCCCTCCTCCTCCTCCTCCTCCCCTTCGTCGGTGCGGTGCCACTATCTACGGTTTCACAGGGGCCATCCTTTAAAAGGCGCAGAGCAAAGGCTCGCTGTTATCTGCCGATGTTATTCAATTGTTACGGGACAATCTGGGCCATTAGCCGGCTGTGTTAAATAATGCATCCGCTTTTAAAAGGGGACCCTTATCTCTTCTATGTGTGTGTGTGTGTGTGTGTGTGTGTGTGTGTTTTAACATTATTAGTATAGGAGTGTAATGAAAGGTCCCTGCCTGATGGGTGCTGATATACATCCAAGGTCTCTCTCTGAACAACAACAACAACAATGCATAAACAAACAGTGACCTTTTTAATGAAGCCGGGTTTATCTGGTTTTATTAAAAAGGACAACAAGAAGTGGAAAACGCTTCAGACGAGATAAAAAAAATGCATTTAAATGTGCTCGTCTAAAGGCGCAGACAATCGATCACAATGCAGCCGCTTGGGAGGAAAAATAAAAAAGGACGGTGCATGTAGGCCAGTGTGTTGCTATGAGACACAAAAAGGGAGGAAGATAGCGAAGGAGTAGGGATGGAAAGAATCCATTCCTACTCCTTCAGCGTCTTGAAGAGGTGAAGAACGAGAGGGATGGGAAACCTGAGCGAGAGAACGAAGAAGAAGAAGAGACGGCGAAGGGGGAAAGGGAGGATGTGAAGGATGAGTGTGCAGAGGAAGGATGGAGGAAGGGATGGGGACGGCGGCGGGAGAGCGATAACCGCAATGTCTTCAGTCACAGATTTACACAGGCCATTGCACTCCCATTCTCCCTGGCCCTTATCAGTGGAATTATTGAGCAGTGTGGCATACCATTAAAAATTCTGCTTAGATTTCACAAAAATCAAATTGCGCAAGGTAATGAACGCGGCTTTCAAATGGACTGCTCACTGATACCCATTCTCAGCAGGCAGGAATACGTCTCAGTCATAATTTCCTATCTTTATTGTACTTCTACACAGACTTAACTATGCTGCCAAAGCAGGGAACGCTCAATAATCGCTGCTGCCCTTGATGTTAAAGGGATGATTCTGTGGCTATTGCTTTGCAGCTCTCCCTCACTCACTCTTTATATCTCCCGTCTCCATTTCTCCATCTATCTCCTCCCCTTTGTTGTCCTCCCTGTCGCTCTCTTTCTTCTTCTATGTCTCTCTTTCTCCGCGGGCCACACCGTCAGCCAAGTTCAGATTGGTCAGCAAAGGTTTTTTGGGTTGTTTTTAACTCCCAGAATCCCCCTCTTCCATTGCCGCTGTTTGCCGATGACTGAGAGATATGAAGCCAGTCAAGAAACACATTTCAAGGATGTCAGCACCCTTGTTTGGATTGGCTCGAACTGCTCAAACACACACACACACACACATAGGCACAGACAAACACACAACTTAATTTGTCTTCTTAATTTATGGCTCAGACACATTGAACTGTATGTATAAAAGCAGAGCTGGGGGCGTGAGTCTCGTTCTCACAGACGTCTGCAGTCATGAGACTGACAATAGAGTGAGGTAACGCTAAGAGGAGTGGCAAGGCATGTGGAGCCGCTTTGTACCTTCAAATAGCTATAAATCTCAGTAGCACTTTCAGAAGAGTTTAGCCGTTTGACACGTAAGACGTTGACATGTGTGAACGCTGAGAAGTCGTTAGAATAGTTGGAAGAGGAAAGACTACTTCTTCTATTGTGTTTCTTTGTGCAGAGGGGAGCTCTTTTATAAGAGAAACTCATTTAAAAGATGTTGTTGCATGTCAAGTTCACAAGGTGTGCATTAGTGTCTTAACACCATGAATCACTGTCAGGCACATTTTGACAAATTTAGTTACTGCAACTCTATACTTTGCTCAAATGCAAAACCGCTGTTTCCTGTTTTGTATTTTTCAGTGTTTAAAACATTTTGTGGGGAAATCAATGGTGACAATGGAGACGATGTGTTCAGTGGATTTGCTGATAGGTTTAATTTTACACTGCATTTAGTTATGAAACAAGAATCAATGTGCACGTTGAATAAAATGTGTCAATCCGCTGTCCTGTTAGCGACCGAGCTAACAAGCGTCCTGACTCACAGTTAGCTCGATGTCTGCTTGGTTAGCTTCTATTCAAAACTTCCCACCATTGTTGTTGTTATCTGTGACACTACTTCACATCCTGATATGGCTGTTTGTGTTTAAATGCATCTTGCAGACTCGTGCACAACCAATGCTCTGCAGGAATACAGCACATGTGTGGTAGCCATCACGCGAAGGCAAACATGTTCAAAGCAAGCATACATGCAACATCCTCTGTAACGAAACACCACTTCAGGAAATCTGGGGCTCAGATGGAGGAACGCATGCTGCACACGTCCTTTTTTAAAACACACCCTTAATGCATTTGGCCTGCACTTCATCAGTGAGCAATGCACCGAACTCCATGACCGAAAGTGTTTATTTTATGCATCTACTTATCATTCATTGACATTTGAACATGACAGCACGTAAACAACGACGATTTGTCGGACAAACTTCACTGCTCAGAAGGATCTAGTTCCACTTAACTTAATGTCAGCCCCCCCACCACCCCTCACCCGCGGCCTCATTCATCCAAAACCAAAAATAACAACCCAAAGCCCAAACACTGTCCTCTCTGAGGCTCCCTGGCACAGACTCTATCTGGCTGGCCTTTCTCCGCAGCCAGTATCAGTGCGATGTGCCAAAGCGACAACTGCATGCCACACGGATCTCGCCTCGCTGCTCTTCTGCGGCTAGTTAGCCCGCTAGCGCTTTTTCAGCCATCCGCCCGTCTGCCGGGTCGGTCCGTCTGTACTCTGCTGGGCTTCTCCAATCACAAGGCCTTAGCCCGTGCAGCCCCTTAATCCAAACTGTGGGCTTTACCCCACCAGCTCAGTGTAATCACACAGCTAATTCACAGGCGGACGGGAGGAAGGCAATCCGTGACGGACGTTTTTTGTGCAACTAAGAATGAGCTCCCCGGTGACCAGGGGAGGTGGTGGACTGGGAGACTGTCAATGAAGGGGCCATGAAAAGATGGCTCCGGAAAGGCGAGATGCAAGGGGAATAGATGAATAGCAGAAACTCTCCCTCTCTGAGATAGAAGTAGGAAATAAGGAAAATGTTTGGAGTGCATGGGAAAAAGGGGGGGGGGGGGGGGGGGGGGGGGACATGAATCTGTAGCAGTCTTTTGCCAAGAGAGTGTTGAAAGAGCCATTGTGAGTTGGAACAGTCTATATTACTCAATAAAGGCTGTGATGAAAGGCGAGGCTCTGTATTAATTTGGATAAGAAACCTTTGCCTCCGTGCCCCTTTTCTCTCTCGGCTCCCATCCACGACACCTCTGTGGTTTAAAGCAGTGTTCGGTTTCAGTTCAGCAAGCCAAGTCATTACATTTCAACATGTCGCACCTTTCAGACGGGGGAATTAACTAGTGCCGTTATTTCTTCATTCCCTCCCATGTGCCGGGACCCAGATGAACAAAAAGGAAAAAAAAGAAGTCGATATTTTTTCCGACGTCGCCGCTCCATGCACACACACACACACACACACACACACACACACACACACTGTCCTGTGTGAGCGTACTGTATGCCCTCTGGCTGTCCTCTCCACAGAACAGACTTCTCGTTGCTGATTTGAGATGAACTCGGGAGGTGCAGGGATTGAAGCTTGGCTGTCTGCCTGATTTTTACCGTTGACATCCCAGCAACAAAGGAGAGAGTGGATCTCTCTTACTACTCGCATGTCAACAGAAACCAACAGTCAGCGTGGAAGCCAAGGCTGTATAACTGCAGAGGACTATTACAGTATCGATACAATGACTGTCAAGAACAGAAGCATCTTAGTCAAGGTGGAATAACCAAAATGTCCCAAACCAGGTCACTGGGAAGTACGACCTGCAAATGTGTGGATCTGTGATGATGCACATGCTGGTGTGATGGACACAGGTGTGTTTTATACTGCAGGTGTGTGTGTGTCCCTTAATTTGTATTCTTTTATTCATCCATGCATCCATCCATCTATCTATCAAACTATATCTATTATTGTGACTGTCTGATTACTTAATTTAAAGCCATGTTTATCTTCCACGCTATCTCACTCTTATCAGAGAGGATTGTGGGTAGGTTTTATCTACTTGGAAGGACGAAGGGTCTGGGATAACAAGTCTGAAGTATGAAGTTATTATTAGTCGGTTTCTTAAACCACTAATGAAGCTTTTAAACGGCATGAGAAGATTTACTAGCGTGAGTCACAGTGATCGGCCTGCATTGATTGATCTTCTTACAATGACTCAATACTCTTGGTTTGTTTGCTCTGCGCTGATTGGTGAAGGGCTCTTGGAGGTGGGCGGGGCTGCATTTTTTTGCTCCGTCTCTACCTGTCTAGATGCCTCAAAGAAATGGATCGGAGCCAGGCGGCTAGGTTGAGGGTTTGGGGCGGGTATTCTGCGCTCATTAGAGTCTCTGGTACTTCGGTCGACCAAACCGGATCCCGGAGGGAGAGATGTTCTGACTGATAGTGAGAGCAGGCTCGCTGACGTTTTTATGGTGTGAATGTTCTGGCTCACCAGAACAGAGTCCTATAAAACCCATCACGTAGAATCACAAGTCTACCGTCGTTATGGAGGCTTTGATGTCAACCCTCCAAACAAACAGCCAGGGACCTGGAACGTCTCGTTTGTCTCTGTGGGTTAATGTCCTTGTCTTGCCGCTAACACAACTATTTTAAAAACAAGCACAACATATAATTACCTCTTGTCTGACCTTATATCTATTTAATCGGATTTCAATATTTATGATCCTGTCCTTTCCCATAGTAGAAGAAGAAAACACATACAGGACATGGTGACAAAGCCAAGCACAACATTTACCCTCAGAGGTCACTAAGTTTGAAATTAATTGATAAGTTATAAAAATTTAACAATTTTGGACTAATCGGGCCTTCTGACATGTAAAATAGTCTCCAATGTAGAAAGAAATGTGAGGTGGAGTGTGTACACACACACATACACACACACACACACACACACACACACACACACACATATGTATATATATATATATATAAGGAAGCAGAGCGGGGGGGTCGACTAAACCACCAGAGGAAAACGCTGCTCCAGAAGCCTTTATTAACTCCACTGACAACTCCTGCTTTTAACCACAGTGAGGTCATGTCACACATAGGAAGAGACACACACCTACACACACACACGCACAGAAGACAAGCGCCCTGCCTCCAAATTGGACAGCACCCAAGACTGTTGGTGGCACCTGCATTGTTCCCTCTTATTTGGCCATCGCATCCTTCTCCAAAATAGCTGTGAGCACCCATAAAATACACACACACACCCACACCCACACCCACACAACCAGTCTGGTTTTGGTTGCAGTGTGTTCAGCAGGAGACAGTGTGTATTACCTGTTTTAGTTGTGGCCAAGCTTGGGGAAGGGGGTGAGGGGGCAGGATTAAGCTGGCTGGCTGACGTTGTGCCAACACTAAAATCAACCACACACACACACACCTATACACACACACACGCACACGCACGCACCTGTCCACCATTTAAGACGTTCCTTTTGTTCATGCCTGCCTCTGAATTCGTTATAATCCTGCAGCCACAAATGAAAGTGTGTGTACATGTACACGTTTGTGTGTGTGTGTGTGTGTGTGTGTGTGTGTGTGTGTGCGTGTGACGTCTCCTGAATTATAGTACGTGAATAAGGGAGAAACACACACCTTGTGGGATTAGTCTCTTCAGAAATTGGCTGATGTGTTAGTAGCTGCTCTGTGTGTGTATAGGTGTGTGTGTGTAGGTGTCCAGTTTCTAGTGGACAATGTGAAATTACATATTGTTGGTGGGTTAAGAGGGTTACCATTTGCTTAAAGTGATGTTGTCTGAGCTGCTCAGTTTGCAGCGAAAGGTTTGGTACCCACAGAGAATTCAACATGGCCAAATCTCTCACACACACACACACACACACACACACACACTGTATAGACTACATAGACGGCTCAGACTTCACAGCGGGGTTTTGGTAGTGGTGTAATTTGTTTTATTAAATACAATTACAGCTGCTTTGCTTTTCTAACCTGGTCACAAGAGGCTGCAGGCTTTGTGTGTGTGTGTGTGTGTGTGTGTGTATTATGTCATAGAAAGCAATTTCGTGCTCTGAATGTGGTGGACAAAATAGTAGGAACAATATGCATTAAAAACAGGATTCATTGCCGGGCTGTTGTATTAGACTGCATTGATTTCAGATAGGTGTACTTAATAAAGTGGCGGCTGAGTGTTATCGCATATGTGTGTGTGTGTGTGTGTGTGTGTGTGTGTGTGTGTGTGCTCCAGTGGTCTGTAAGGTGATCTGAAGGGCCACAGTTAAAAACACAAACAGAGATGAAAGCAAAATGCCGAGTCAACACAACAGCTGCAGACGGCCGCATTGTTTGTGAAGAAAAGCCGACGCTGTTGAATTAAGGGAGAAAAAAAAGCAGCATGGCTTAATTACTGTCGCATAATACCAATTATTTTGTCTCCACACCCTTATCTTAATTACTTCAAAAGACCAACTTCAATTAGGATGTGAAAACTGCATCTAGAACTGGCAGTCCAATCCCCAGCTCCCCACGGAGGCAACGTCACTCAATTACACACACACACACACACACACACTCAATTACACTCACACACAAGCTGAATCTTACCAACAAATTTGCTGATAATTAATTGACATGCCAGGCATAATATTCAGCATAAATAAATGAGCATTGTTCTGAAAAATGAAGATGAAAGGGAATTAATTCCCTGAATCAGTACAGAGCGACCAAATCATTTCATGTGTGTAAGATTCCGATGAAATGTCAGCGATTCATCTAATCAGTGGGTTTGAATTAGAATGATTTAGAACCAAGCGGCTCTACGTTTCAGGAACAAAACCAGGTCTGCCAATGTCTTGAATCCACATGGGCTTAAATTCTGGCCTCTCCTTCTTCAGTTGTCGCTCACTTGAACCCCTAAAAACTTTAAAAACGTTAGGTTTTATTTAGGAACAGAAACATTTTCCAATGTCAGTAATTCCAATAATTAGCACAGCACGTCAGCATGCTGGAAAATCCCTTTTAACCACATTTCAGAATGCAACCAAGTTGCATTGAAGTTGTGATTAGCATGTAAACCAGCAGCGCTCCATTGCAGAGCTCACGGCCCGGCATCATTGTGGAAAATCCTGTGTTAAGGTGATCTCCCCAAGATATTTTCCTTTTAGAGTCAAAGCCTCGTGTGTGAATCATCTGGTCACCAGACCATTTAAGAACATGGTTGCCTCTTTTTTCTTCAATTTGTCCTGTTGCAGTTACTTAAACAGCTACAATCTACACACCTGAATAGATGATGTAATTATCCTCTCCCAATGTTGCCTGAGGTCGGTAAAACCAATATGCGTGTCCATCTCTCAGCTTCCTTTTTGACCAGCGACAAGCTGTTGACACAGTGTTGTCTCATCTTCTAAAAGACCCTTTAGTGTGCGCTGAGAGCGAGCTGAGAGGGGTAGAGTGCTGTGTGTGTGTGTGTGTTTGCGTTCATGTGGGGGAGTGCGGGGTGATACTCGGAGGGGTGTGTGTTTGTGGAGAGATGAAAGGTAATGTGGACCAGCGGGTCACATGTCTGGCTGCATGACGAAGGGCTGTTACCATCCCAAACTTGGAGGGTTTTGAGGAGGGCGGGTTACATGTCGGAGAGGCTCTTTTGGTGGCTGAGTGAGGCGGTAGGTGGGAGGTGGAGGGCTGTCCCTGACCCATGTCTAAGTGGCGCTGCAGTGTTTACTGCGAGGAAGGAAGCTGTCAACTGTGTTTGCTCCCATCTCAGCAAGACGGAGCAACTCCTCACCCAACCTCCCCCCCCCCCTCTGCATGCAGAGACAGAGTGGGACCAATGTGTTGTACATTTCTGAGGAAAGAAAATCAAAAGCAAGAGTTTTTTTTCCTTCGACTGACTCCATTTGGTCTGCATCGGTGCGTCTGTAGGAGTATGTCGGGTCGGAGCGACGGGCCTCCCCTGCAAGGGCCAGGAGGTGATTGACAGGGCTTTCTACTTGAGGTGTAGAGTTTCCCCCTGGTGTAAAGTCCCCGTGGCTCTCCTCTAAAGGGTGACTGCATTCCTGACCAGGTCATGAACTGACCACCTTTACCGCCGCTAACCTCCCCCCCACCTGAGCTGCAGAGCAACCCCAAATGTAGGCAGCTCTCGATTGCATGCTTCTCCCTGATTCTGAGAACACTCTGCATGACTCAGGTCAATAAGGGGCAATTTGGTCATCATGACAAAATATCAGGATTGGAGCAAGTCTGGTTGGGCCTGAAAGTATTTGTGGTTTCATGATCAAGTCAGGACTCTTACCATCAGAACAAGACTTTAGTGGTGTCCCAACTCCATACTTCTACCTGGGTTTTGAGTGTTTTGGTTTTGAGTAGTTTGCTTGATTTTTAGTTGGCTGATCGACAAAGTCTCCCATAATGCAATGGACAAAGGAAATGGGGGCGGTTACTCACAGCCCATCATTTCTGTTGTGTAATTGTTGTTTAAGTGTTTTATGCAGAATTTATATGGTCTGTTTAGAAGCACACACACACACACATATATGCATATCTGCTAATACATTACTACCACTTACAACATGGCATGGCGGCCCCTATAGACGTATTGTCTCTGTTTGTGTATCTATTGTTGTGCCTGGTGGGCTGGTGGGATGGATTAATGCTTCGTTGTTGTTTTATTCAGTCTTTTTTTTTTCTACCCTGGCAACGTTTTTGAGCCTATAACCGCTTCATTTCTTCCCTACCATGTCACACACACACACACACCCACACTCACACACATGTAGATACACCCAAGCCCAACCCCAGCACCCTTTGGGCCTACCTCTAGGGGCCCGAGTGTGATGAGCTGTGCCCATCCCTGCTGCCTGTACTCTCAATCTCTATCTCGACCCCAGCAGAAAGCCGAGCAAATTACGCGCCTTTTTCCTGGAATGTGATTAGATTCCTGATGTTGGCAGCCACACATCTCTGTTTTTTAATTGGGTTCCGAGGCGCGACGAGATTAGCCTTGTGACATCATTGATGGTCTGTGTGTGTGTGTGTGTGTGTGTGTGAGTGTGGGGAGGTTGGTGGTGGCTGCTGATAAGAGATGGTAAGGGGGTGTCAGGGGGTTTTGTGGGTGAATCCCCTTCTCCCCAATGGATGATGCTTACTAATAAGCATTACTAACAATCTATGAGAGTGTTCTTTCCCCCTGTACATGTTTGCGTTTGAGCACACACATATTGTATATGTACATATGTATGGAGAGGTATTTGCTTTTGTTTGTTTGCTATATGTTGCCATGTTATAGTGTATTAAACATTCATGCAGCATTAGTCACATCTCTTTAGTGTCAATCTGATAATTGTTGCTTCCATAGAAACAATCCAACAAACGTGTGTCATCGCTATCTGCATTCACAAATCATGTTCATCTATAATATCGAATAAAATCTATACTTGCCAGAATTGGCCATACATTGCGTACAATCCCTAGCTGTATAATGTTGTTATATTATAAACCCAAATCCTGTTTCACCTCATAAAACGAGGCTTATCGTCTTGTTAGAATCTCATCGACTCATTTTGGTTTTCTTTTTCCCGGATTTTTTATTTCAGGCCATCTCGTAGAAGAAATTCTAACGTAAACTGTCTGAATTCTCCGGTCAGTGAGCCGTATGAAAGCTGGTCAAATGTTTGGAAAGCGTTACCTGACACGTTTGAATCTTGACATTCACTGGCCCACACATCTCCATCGACTCACGGACCCATATGAAGAGATTGTTGCTGATTGGTAATCATTTATAGAATGGTATTGCACATATAACTTCTGCCATCTTAGCGTTTTGATTTTAATTTTAAATGTATACATGATTTGTACGTTGAACAACAAACGCATGAAAAGGTTTCGTAGTTAAATACGAGCCAAAATGACTTTCATTTTGTGTTGATTTTGGCGGTTCCTGTGAATAAAAGTGGTAGTGTTTCTGAGCACCACAGTCCCTTTAAAAAACCTTTCATTTTACTGTAACAGGGTCTGACAGTCTGCCCCTCTCAGTCCTGGTTCTGGTTCTCCCCGGGTCTGTCCACGGTGGACCGGTCTCTGCTGGAGTCTGAGCTGAAGGAGTTTCTGGTGAACCTGCATGATTTCATCTGGTTTCACCAGAATCCGACCCGGTGGCTCCGATGACGAGCATTAAGAATAACTCTATAGAAACAGACCATCTTCTCTCTGATGGTCTTTACTTTTTTATGTAGGTCATAAAGAGGCATCAGTATTAAATTTACTATTTCATAACTCATTGTAGTAACTTCTAAATCAATGAATCGCGGCCAAAACTATGACAATAAGACCCAAATTGTAACAAATCATTCTTTAAAAATGGTGCTCCAGAGTGAAACATAGGGCCTTATATACTGTTGGATTTGAAAGTTATAACAGGAAGTGCAGGTGCCGAGACCACCTGGACAAAAACTACAGACTGAAACTTTCACACACAGTTACTGCTGAAGGTCATGGACAGTGTGAATGGGGGTGGGAGGGGGCGGGGGGGTGCGGGGGGGAGAGAGGAGGTTGTGGGTGTAAAGGTCTCCCACTCCTCACCCCCCCCCCCCCCCCCCCCCCCCCCCCCCCCCCCCCATTAGCTTGCATCCCCTCCTCCTCGGGCCAGAGAACAATCAGCCTGGCGTCTGATACTTCCTGCCCGGCAATAATTACCCCACCTAATTAAAACTTAATTGCTGGCCTCTCCGACCACCATCTTAAATGAGCAATGGGAGCCGGGGCGGGGGCGTAAGCCTGCTGGGATGTTTGTGTGGACGGCAAATTGGTTTATCCCTATCAGATTCCTCAGTCCCTGGCCCCGCGCACGCTACTGCACCGCTCCACTGCCCAGAAACAGAAAGAAAGGGAGAAGGCTTAATGTGATGGAGGCCAGACAAGACCTAATGAGATATACTATTTTCTTTTTTTTACTGGCTTCTTTAAACCACACTTTCATTCACAGTTTCGATTAGTTGGCTTACAGGAGCGGGCCGAGGCCTGTCTGGGCAGGTTTTTGTGGAGAGAGTGATGAAAAGTTTGCCTCGTGAGAAGAGAAAGACAAAAAGGCTTGATGGAGGAGGGGGGAGGGGGAGAAAGAGACAGAGATAAGGAAGTTAGGATTCATGGCCCCACTGCAAAATCATCAGGGGTAAATGAAAGAGGAAATGCTGCGTTAATCGCTATGGATTCTCATAATTGTTACGATTAAATTTCATAATTGACTAATGGCCAGCTGCGGCTTACATTACACGCAGGATAAATACATCACATTAAACATGCAAGCTGAGAGGAGATGAGTGGAGATGGATGGGTAGATAAGACGGGATGGATGGATGGATGGATGGATGGACAGACATGCACACCGGGCTTTATAGGCCTGGCGAGCGGTGAACGACTCGCGGACGAGAAGCTGGAGGGAGCCTGGCAGGACATGAGTGAGAGCAACAAAGGTAAAAGGTGTGAGATGTGGTGATGGAGAGAGAGAGCGAGAGAGGGAAAGAGAGAGAGAAGAATTGGTGTGTAGATAGAGGAAGCAAGGAAAAAGACGGGAGAGGGGAGCTAGATTCATGGCCTCCGGGTGGTATTAGGCTGGGTGCCAGGCTGTGTGTGTGTGTGTGTGTGTGTGTGTGTTTCCATGTGTGTGCTCTCTGCCACACTCCCCTGTTCCTATGAACTCAGATTTTCCCTAAACCCCCATCTCTCGCCATCCTTCACTCTTGAACTCTCCCCGCTTTTGCCTCCTCCTTTTTTCTTTTTTTTTCTTCATCTCCATCCCAGGGAAACAAGCGAAAAGGCAGTTGT
Organism: Anarrhichthys ocellatus; assembly: GCF_004355925.1. Lineage (NCBI taxonomy): Eukaryota > Metazoa > Chordata > Actinopteri > Perciformes > Anarhichadidae > Anarrhichthys > Anarrhichthys ocellatus. Next base: position 5,384,559 of record NW_022280051.1, on the reverse strand, counting down.
GATGAGCAGATAGTGTTGGGGGGGGCGATGGAAGGAGGGGAGGCGGCTGGTGGAGGTGTGGTGGTGATTGGTGGGAGAGCGAAAGTTGGAGGGTGATTAGAGAGAGATGACAGGTGACATCCATAAAGGGATTACGGAGCGGGCCTCAAAGACAGGGCCCTAATCCTGGCTTTGTACAGGCACAGATAAACAGCTCCACTGATGGCTTGCTCTCTTAAAAAGTGAACATGAGCTACACAAATAACTTCCTAATTCCCCCTTTGTAGAAGTGAGTGCACGCTACAACACAAATAAGTTCCCTAATTCTTCCTTTGTACGAGTGAGCCCAAGAAGCACAAAATAACTTGCTCTCGAGGTGTTTGTGAACAGGATGCTCTATAAGAGGCGGGAGGGACTGTGGGTGTTTGTGTGTTGGCGAGGGGGAGCAGGGGGGCCCCCGCAGAGTGCAGATACGTGTCTTGGAAATGTGCGATTGTACTCGGTTACATGTTGTTGTTGTGACTATTGACAGACTTACACATTTGTACTCAACAGAAGTGCTTTGGAATGAGAGTTAAAGTGGAAATGTACTTATTTTTCTAGCTTTTGAAAACACACACACACACACACACAGACACACAGGAACACACACGGTTGTCAGTTTGTGGTCTAATTAAGCGTTACCTTAAAGACAGGGAGGGCTTCAAGCACGCACACACACACACCACACACACCTGTGCTGCACAGACAGGAAAGACCACCAACTGAAAGTCTGGTTTCCCATGTAGGGGTGTGTGTGTGTGTGTGTGTGTGTGTGTGTGTGTGTGTGTGTGTGTGTTTGTGTGTGTTATGCGCCAAAGCTCAGCGGACTGTCAATATTTGTGCACAGCCTCTATTTTACCAACAATCCCAAGAGGTGGCTGAGTTGCAGTGTAGTGTAACACACATTTATTGTGCTGCATATTCTAGAATCGATTGCTTCTTGCTCTTCACGTGGTTGTAATTTAAATGACTCAGTCAATAAATCCTATTTCTTGGTTGAAAGTGGAGCTGCTCTCTCCCAACATTTGTGTTAAAATGCTTGTGTTAGTCTAAATTTAAAACCACATTTCTCATAAAGCTTCCGGCCACAAACGGCACTCTTAGGCGAGAGGGTTATTGTTGTAACATTGTAATCTGTTCCCGTTAATAATTTTGCTGTATTATAATTGAAATGCTTTATTTATTTTGTTGTTTATTGAACTTCCACTGAGAACATCCCCTGCAATCAAGCGTCAACACAATTCTTCTGGTGTTTTGTCCTCGGTTTTGCAATCGGAGCTGTCACGAGATGTAGACAATGCTACAGTTAACTTGAAAGCACACTGTGAAAGGGTTAAAGCTCTAAGAAGAAAGCACAGACTACTCCCAGACTGGACAACACCGTGGTAGCAACCTGTCAATCACAAGTTAACCCCGCCCTAAAGCATCCCCTGCTTTATGGTCTGTTTGACTCTAAATGGACCATAATGTACTAAATGAACATCATGCTGTATTGAAGAAGACTTGAAACTAGAGATTGAGACCATAAACTCATGTTTACAATGTTTACTGAGGTAATAAATCAAGAGACAAGTAGAGTCATTTGCTTTATTTTAAATTCACAAAGATCAGAAACCACTGAACACACTATATATTTTAGTTTTGAGCATCTTAGCAACCTGGAGGAGGAGTTCTGTACCTTGAAAGCAGAAATCACAGTATATATATATTGTAGATTTGTTTTTAAAGCCAGCATGAATTTTCTCTTATGGATCTCTCCTGCAGTAGAGTCATTTTCTCATAGACTTCTATACAACCAGAGGAGTTGCCCCCTGGTGGACACTAGAGAGAATGCAGCTTTAACACGTGAAGCATTGGCTGCCACCTGGGTTCAAGCAACAAAACTACTTGGTTAAGTTCAGGCAAAGATCATGGGTTTGACATGGGACACCTTCTTTGCTGACTTTGTCCCCCTTAATTAATATGTCTCCAGACATCCACCTTTGCTCCGTCGTAACTACTACAGCCACTGGAGGTCTGCATTGACTTCTTGTACTTGTATCGGTGATCATCCATGGGAAAAGATGGCTTGAATGATAACCCTAAAGACGGTGTAACAGGCCCCTTTCTAACCCATATCTATGAGGCTGATAATCCCTGAGCCCATTCAATCGGTTGATACCATTCAAAGTTGGTGCATGGGGCAGATAGCATGGCTTTGGACTTGCACGTTTAGGGACAGGCTGGTCTAAACCTACGAAAAACGAATGCGCTGTAACTCATATATCATATATGCACGAAAAATGAGGAGTAACTTCATCATACTTGTGTGAGGATATGTTGTTAGGGACCAGAAGCAGCAGCTTAGTATAACCATAGTTTGTTATTTTAGACAGTGACACAGCGTTTTTGTTCGTAAGCACTATGCTGAAAGTTAACAGTATATGTTACTCATTCACAATCCACAGCCACATGTTCCCCGCCTGTCAAGGAGTCTAACATCCTTACAGGGTCGGACCAATTTCAGTTAACAGATGGCGTTTTGATTATCAGACGGGATGTGATAGCCGCTCGGCTCCCTCTGGCCTTCTTTTTCTTCCTTTTTAAATATGCACGGTCAAATCTCTATCTGCTATTTCACACTTCCCCTTTCATCACCCTCCATTACCTGGTAATGAATAGATCCTTGCTCTTTCTTCTTTTCCACTTTCCTGTTAAATTCATGCAAATTCGTCTGTAGTGGCCCCGCCGCCGACACATCGGCGGTGACTTTGTGAGGTATAGAAGTAAAAGCAGAGCAGAAGGGGAGGTCTGGCTAATGACTTCATTTTCTCTTCCAGTGCGTCGGCAGCGGGATTCCTCCCCTAAAGCACTGAGTTGGTGACACAGATGCTCTAATATGAAACGTACCGGCTAGAAGAAGGATGACTAGATGTGTGGGATTGATGCAGAAACAGGTCAAGCATCGATTCTACCGCTATTTTGAGGATTTTCTTTATTAAATGCATTGAAAGAAGTTGAGTGTGGGTGTGACCAAGGGAAATAATAAATAAGCAAACAGCGGCTACAAAGGCACGCAGGCACATAAACACACACACACGTCCTCGCCGCGCTCCCGTGTTACACACTCGTACACACACCTCAGCCCCCTCTAATAATCCGCTAATCCTGTTTATCATCAGCCAGCTCTTCTTAGTGCGAGCGATACATGAGAGAAATCACACTCACAAACACACTCCAATGTGCAGAGCCGAGATACAGTATAAATACACACATCTCTATTTCTTGATTTCTTCCTCAATCTTCACTCTGGGTTTTTTTTTTTTTTTGTTATTTTTCTCTATGCTCTGTTATGCATCGGCTACGCAGTCACACATCACAATCCCACATCAATGCCCAGCCTCTCAGAAATAGGAGAGTTTGCTTCTTGCTTCAGTGTCTGAAGAGTTTTACTAAGCTGTGGAGAGCTCACTTCCTCACCCCCCCCTCGTTGCTTTTTAACTCCACATGCACACGTGAAAAAATATGATACTTCCTTGCGGGACATTGCAAGTAAAATTGGCCTTAAACTGCAGCTGAACTTTTTCTTCCTTCCTAAAGAAAAAGCACATTTTCCACGATATCCCGTTCTGAGAATAGGACCATAAGGTATAATCACAGATGATCCTGCTTTGGCTACCTAAGAAGGCAATAAATCTATATTTTTCTCATTTCTCTTTTGGGATGCTGATTCTAGTGAGAGCTAAGTAAGTTGTAAATATAGCCATAATCGCCGCTTCTCGTTTCATAAGGTAATCTTCGGCGCTTAAGGGGTCGTTGGAGGAATTGCTGTTTGGCTGCTGAGAAGCACAGAGCAGGTTTACTCAAGGCTGGTATTGTGTAACTCTTGCACGGCGTATCGTTGAAGGCAAAGGGAGAGCGGGAAGGCGGGTGAGGCGGACGGGGATACGAGGAGGGAAACGCCTCGTTTTAACAAAGGCAAAAGAAGTCGCTCAACGCGGCGTGATTCTGTTGTGACGGCAGCGCTCTGCAAGTTTTCAAGCTTCATGACCCGCAGAACTTTAAAGAAGCGCAGGCAGAGTTTGGTTTGACACCTGAAGCAAAATACAATGTCGTTTCTGAGGTAAAGTGCGAAGCCATGTGGTTTTCCTCGTGCAATGATGCATGACAAAGTGAGAAAAAGCTACCAGGCGCTAATAGCAGCATGCAGGCTCTCACACAGGTATGAAGTCTTTAAATGTATTTAAAATAGATACAAATAATCCATTTAAATGTAAATCAAAACATATTTCTCTGATTCCACACCTGCTATCATTTCCAATATTGTATTTATTTTTCTACAGCCATGCTAGCAGCAGACTCCACTATGGCTCTTTGAGCTAAATGCTAACATGCTTGCAGTGACAATGTTAGCATGCTGATGTTTACCAGGTACAGTATGTTTGCTATGCTAACCCTTTTTGTGTACCGTGTTAGCATGCTACAATTACAGTAGCTGGTAATACAAAGTACAGCTGAAGCTGATGGCAGTAGAAAAAGTTCCAGTGTGTAGGATTTATAGGGATCTATTAGCAGAAATTAAATATACTATTCATAACTTTTTGTTGGTGTGTAATCACCTGAAACTAAGAGTTGTTGTTGTTTTCGTCAGCTAAGAATGAGCTCTTCATATCTACATACAGAGCGGGACGTCTACAGTAGCCCAGAACGGACAAACCTGACACTAGCTTTAGAGAGGGCCTTTTGCATTTTTACGTTACCTGAAGGCCACCGTAGTTCTCAGACGTGCTTGTGGAAAGGGAGGGGTGAGAGGAGGGGTATTCAGTTAGTTGCAATCTGCAACCTCACCCCTCGATGTCACTGAATCCCACACACGGTTCCTTTAAGGGATCACTAAAGTTATGAAAATGTATCCTGAGAGTAACACTTCGGTACCAAATGTGATGGCATCCATCCAATAGGTGTCGAGACATTTAACTAAACATTTTAAATGTCAACCTCATGGTGGCGCTAGTGGGAAAGTTAGGGGATGAAGTCAGCAGGATTCATCCTCTGGCGACCAGGAATGCGGTCGAATAACAAACCAACGAATGCCAGCAACACTGACCAAACATTCACAAAGATGTACACATAAGAGTGTGACTCTTTGAAATGCAAGTGAGTAAGTTCTCACTGAGTCATTTACACCAAGTCCCTGTCTAAGTTTCCACGATTAAAACATCTGCACTCGTTTCCGCCTCTCTAATTAATGTGCGAGTGATAGCTTGGCGGCGGGTGAGCTGTTTAGCCACTTATCTGTCGCCATCATCAACCCCTACTTCATGACAAATTACATGCACAACTTGATCGGGATAGATGGAGGCGGTGATAGAACTGCCTGCGGAGCTTTTTGAGCATTTGCAAAAAAGAAAGAGAAAGAGAGAGGGAGAGGGAGAGAGAGATGCACCTTTCTGGTTGTAATGTGTTTTCTCTTAAGACTGTGACACTTTGATGTCAGTCCAAGTGCGCTCAGAGGCCACAGAGGCCTCGGGGAAGCAGAGAGGTCTGGTCACTTAGGGCTACTTTTAAACAGCGGGGGGCCGTTCCATTTCCTGAGTCCAGGAAGCCCACTTTTGAGGAAGCTCCGTGGGTTCGATTTCTTCTCATTTCCTTCTCTGACACCGTTTGGAGTGCAGGAATGCAGGCGGGGAAGCTCCTCGGCGGCGTCCTGTGGACATTTGTGGACTCCGAGAAGTAAGACGTCAGCACAGCGGTGCGGCAATGATTCATTTATCGCGGCGAGGTGAGACTCTCACAATCGGCATGTGTACTCAGTCGCAATTATGCTTCTGAGATACTTTTCTAAACTTTAATAAGTGAAAAAGAGAAGGCTGTTAAATACAGCACATGGACCATCTAAGCTGACATAACCCTATTATACACACACAAACTGTCACACACACATTCTCGGACACACACGCACTCACACACACACACACACACACACACACACAGTAATTTTCTCAGATGGCCTGTAATCTTGCAGGCCTCCATCTCGCCGGCTTAGCCCAGTGGACTGGGGCAGCCGCTGCCAGCTTTCTACCCAGGGCGGGGGGCCCGGAGGGGGAGGGGGGGCACAGGGGAGCCGCAGGGCCTGGAGGAGCCCCACATGGATTGTATTTGGGAGCCTGAGGCATGAAATGGAATAGGTTTAATCTGTTATCACCTGCAGGGGAGCATCAGGGCCAGCCACTGACAGATATAGCGGTCGAGGTGGGGGTATTGGGATGGGAGGTGGGGGATGGGGGGGTGGCAGCACCTCAGTCCCCGCTGGTAAATGAAATATCAGCCACTACAGGAGGAGAGTGATATTAGTTTAATTTCTCTGAAGCTCACCTCTTCTGCCTCCCTGCCTGCCTCTCCCCCGACATTCACTATCATCTTGTGCGAGATTCGGTTTTGCCACATTAATGCTGGAAATGTGTCTTTATGGTCCCAGACGTGTCAATTTGTTGGAGGTATCTCTAAAAACCCCACTTATCCATTCCTTCTTTTTCGTTTAATTTGTTTGACGTTTTGTTATATTTGCTTTCTTGACGAGAGATAGATGACACCACACTCCTCCCTCTCCTTTTAAGCTTAACTGAGAATAAAGACTGGAAACAGGTTGCCTGGTTGAACTGGTGGACAGATACAACAGTGACGAGGGGTCACGAGTACAGACTGTATATGAGAAGTGGACAAAGTCGTCACAATGTCGCCCATTGGTTTGTGGACTGACGTTTTTAAGCCTTGAGTTCGGTGTTTTGGCCGCCGCCATCTTGGCTTTTTGCAGCCAGTAAACAAGGTGGCGACATTCATAATACAGAGGAGTGGTAGAGACCTGTCAATCACTGTGTAGCCCCGCCCCTAAAGCATCCCCTGCTTTATGGTCTGTTTGACTCTAAATGTACCATCATTTACTAAATGAACATCACGTTGTATTGAAGAAGACTTGAAACTAGAGATTGAGACCATAAACTCATGTTTACAATGTTTACTGAGGTAATAAATCAAGAGAGAAGTAGAGTCATTTGCTTTATTTTAAATTCACAAAGATCAGAAACCACTGAACACACTATATATTTTAGTTTTGAGCATCTTAGCAACCTGGAGGAGGAGTTCTGTACCTTGAAAGCAGAAATCACAGTATATATATATTGTAGATTTGTTTTTAAAGCCAGCATGAATTTTCTCTTATGGATCTCTCCTGCATGAACTGATCTGCTTAGAAAAAATCTGTTTGAGAAAAAATATGATAAACTTGTAGTATTTTTGACGACGCTGACTTCTCAACCACAACTTCCTGTTAAGGAGAGAGAGAGAGAGAGAGAGAGAGAGAGAGAGGGAGAGGGGGAGAGGGGTCTGGTTTGACACTCATGGGGCGTCGGATAGGTTGAAGGAAGGCGGCTTTTTTTTTTTTTTCCTCTTTTTTTTGAAAGCTGCTTTCAGACTCCTTGAAGTGGCTCACCGTCTCTGCTACTGTACTGAGAAGAAGACATGAAGGGGTGGGAGTGGGTGAAGGTTATGAGGTAGAAATCGGCAACCGGGGGAGGGAGAAGATGTTGGGAAATTGTGGCATAATAACTATCTGTAAAAGAAGAAGCCTCACCTTCCATCACGTGAGTCTCAGCCGGTAGCTCTCTGGGATACGCCACATCATTCAGGATGTCATCGCTCTATTTTAATTGTTTATGCTAGACAATAAACCACATCCCCTTTAATAGTGTATTAATGCCTTTCCTGCATCATATCTATATACTGATGTTGTTGTGAGCTGTTTGCTTGTTATAGTAAAACCGTGTGCAGCCTGGCAGATTGTACCACTGGAAGTAGCATATGCACTCCCTTTCTTTTTTTTCTTTTTTTTGCAAGGCAAGTCATTTTTCGGTTTAAGCTGACATAGCTCTAAAAATAGGTGTGGTTGATATTCTCACACACGCATATTTACAAACTACTCCTTACCCACACACACACACACACCAATACAGTATGTTCCCACACTCTGCTCCACTTTGCCGACAGCCCACGCTAACACAAACAGATGTGCCACACGAGAGAGAAAATATTCCATTTCACACATTGTTTTTGCACGAGTTTTTTTGTTGCTGAGGATCATCGGGCGGCTTAAAGAGTCAGTTTGTCACTCAAGTCAAAGGTGACAAAATATAAAATACACACAGTGCTTGCTGTCAGGAACACAAGAGGAAGCAGTGGTCAACCAGTGTTTGGCAGGTGTGAATAACCCCCCCCAACACACATGATGCATTTAGCAGATCACATGGAGGAGGGGAAACGCAGCACAAAACAGGCAAACCCCCCTCCCCCGCACGTCCGGCTACGTCTTCACATGGCAGAGGTACAAAGCTAACAGGACCACCTTCGGTTGCATCACCGCGTTGCTACTTGGCGATGGCGCAGCAGGTCCACTGTTGTGATTGCAATCAGCCATTCCCACCCGACAACTATCACAACCGACTAATTACAGGATTAGGTGCTCAAACAAGGCTCCTCTGTCACCAGCGCCAACCACACTGCGTATTTTGGCACGCGTACCTGTCAGTTTTCGCTGTGCAAACAGCTGTTGGGGCGGGGGTGGGGGGGGGAAGATGATAATACAATCAACTCTAATGTCAGTTGCTTCCTGTATGACAACTTCCACTGAAAATCCCCCGCGAGCTAACTGTTTATTTTTGTTAGCACGGAGATCAGTCCGCGGAGCATTCTTCCTCGAGGTTAAAAGTTGCTCGTCACCCGGCGGTGATGACACGGGAGTGACACATCTTGCTCAACGGCTGTCTGGCGCGTTGTAAATGAACCAAGGGGCGAAGGAGTGAGGAGGAGGACCGGTAATGAGGACGGAGAGGGAGTAGTGTGGGTGACAGAGGGGAGGGTGCCCCCCCCCCCCCCCATACTGTATGACATACTGTAACTGGGGTAAGAATGGGTGACTAGTGTTACAGTAGCATGATGCCGTATCAATTCTCACGTTATCTCCGTCCCAGATCGCATGATGAGGAAAACGCTACCAAGAACAACAAGATTAGTCCGTAATCAGATGAGATGCGATACTCTGTGTACACTCCACTGAGGAGCCAGAATGCAGACAGGTTGTTTGAACAGAGGCAAGAATGTAGGAGTGGGTAGACCGACTGTGGCATTCAGCCACACAGAAAGATGTGATAATCCTCGAGTCAAACACATGTTTCCACATACCAACAGTAGCGATTTATACAGTCCACTTTGAGTGTAGGAAATTGTACACTACTGGATTTATTTGTATTCTTTTCACATTCAAACAAAAGAAAGGAAAATGGTGACCATTAGCCAGACTCCAAAAGTAGTATAATTAAGTGTATGTCAGGTAGTATTATGGCATATTTCTGAAAAGTATAAGTGTACATTCACTTAATTTCCTTTCCCTGAGTAAGTGCCCTAAAGGTGGATGAACCTACCCATCTACATGTCAAACATCGGCACAAAGACTTTCCCTTCTGTTGTCTTCCTCGTCTTGCTTCTTGCATGTATTTCCCGCAGTTAATTTCCTTAGATCTTTTAAAAGCAGCCACTTCCTTGATGCTGCTCAGAGTGCTGTGCTATGTCCCCATACCGACGCCATGACATCATGAGTGCCCTGACCTCAAGACGGACTCGTACTGTACAGACACGCAGTCACAGAAACAGACCTGCCGCATGCACAAACGAGTTCACACATAATGGAAAGATGGAAAACACGCTAGCACGTTAGCGTGCGTGTGTGTGTGTGTGTGTGTGTGTGTGTGTGTGTGTGACAGCTCGGCCATGAGGGCAGACTGCTGACGAGAGTCTTCCTCAGCAGCTCTCGCCCGGCTGTGTTTGGAGTGTAAACATGTCAGGCAGTGTGAGAAAGGCTCTGTGTGCGCGACGGCCTCGTTTTGTTTTGGTTCTCAGGGTAATAATAGATGATGATGAGCCAGGTTAACGTCTGTCGGTTTGCGGGGCGTGCCGGTGGCTACAGACGGGCAGTTGGCGGTGTGAAAAATGGCAAAACTAGTCAGCCCTCTGCAGAGCGAGAGACACTAGTCGTCTTCTCAGACGCGAACAAATTACAAAAATACACTTCACTGAGCACTTTCCACAAGCATCGATCACAATTAATTCCCCATTTTCAATCATCAAACTGAGATGGTTGTGAAACAAGATAAGATGATGCGCTTTTACGCCCGAACTGTTAGTTGCATTGGAGGAAAATCAGAAGAAATAAACAGCACAAAGAGCTCCCTGAAAGCACCACCAACTGATAAGGCCTCACTCTGCTTCCCTTCCCTATATCTATAACGTTCACTATATAATTATAGAATGACGTAATCTCATTAAGTCATGGTACATTACTAAACCTCGTTAGCCCATTAGCTCCTAGCGCCCGCAGCGATTAGTCATGGAAGGCCCCGCCCTTTCCTGTGCTCCCACTCACTCGGAGAGGAAGCAGGAAGCTGCTCGCATGTCAGTCGTCACCAGACAGGAAGTGCCTGGGAGACGGCAAAACCCTTTAATGCTGCAATTATTGTAACTATTGTTTGGATTGATAATCACGCTCATTAAACAGAGATGGGGGGGGGGGGGGAAGGAAGTTGGGAAGCTCTTAGGCTACATGTTGGAGGCCACGGTTTGTTCCGTGGAGGTCTGACGGACGGTGGTGAAGGGAGGGAACCCGGAGCTCCAGAGGGATGTGGTGTTGCCGCTCGGGTGCATGGGAAAGCTTGTTTGTTCGGAGAGTTTGCATTTGATCTGGGTTTCTCAGAGTAATTATCTGCGCCGGCGGTTCCAGGGTGGGGAGCGATCAGCACAAGCTAGGGGTCGGCATAGGACGACACTCGGGAAGCTGGATGTTCTCTGGAATAAAGCAGAAGAAAAGAGAATATTCAGATTTAAATATTGTATTTTTTGGGCCTTTCTCAAACTGTACCGATTCCTTCAAAGTGTCCTTCTCACCCATCGTATTTCTTTCCTTCTGCTCTATCTTCCTTCTTCTGTTCCTTCTGTTCTTCTTTACATTTCACCGCTGACAATTAGATACCGAAGCGATTAAGAAACGAGGAAACGCTGCAAATGGTAATGAAACAATGTTGTCGTTAATATTCACAAGTTAACAAGATGAAGCAACAGATAGGATGAAATAATAATGAAGTGATAATGAGCTGAATAAAAGAAGAAAAAACTGCTGTTTTTTTTACTGGATTATTACAATTTCATATTAAAACTTAAATGTTTTTGTTCTTTTGATTTCCCCAAAGTTTCCAGATGGAATTTGCCCCTTTTAGTTTATCACAACTTTTATTATACGTTCGCGCTAATAATTCACCTTCGTTTAAATGTATTTTACAGCATTTTTCATTCCGCCCTCATTTAGGTCGACTAGAACATGAACATAGCTCACATTCCTCAGTGTTGAAGGTGGAATATTTAAGGTGGCGTGCCTCTGTACGCATGGAGTGACCTCTTTACCCCGCTCCCAGAGAAACAAGCCTGTCCAGTTACTCACACACACACACACACACACACACACACACACACACACACACACACACCTCCTCCACATGTTCGGCCTTAAAACAACAAAAAGCAGACATTAACATTTGACCTCTTGTCTAATCCTGGGACCTGCTACTGTTCCTCACATTGTTTCCTAATTGTGTCCCTTCTTAATAGTTCCCTTTGTGTCCAGAATGGCTCGTGGGGCTTTTTTTCTAAACCGAACAGTTCCAGGAACTTTAAAAAAAAACACCAAAAAAGCACATTTGTGGTTGCACATAGATCTGTAAACATCAGACAGTTTACACGCATATAAGATACAGAAGTGTCCGCTGAGATTACTGAGTTAGGATGTTTAGTTTGTCTAGTTTAAAACAGCCATCTCCTGCTCACATTCTTCGTTAGATACTGCAAATCAGAAAGTCCCTTTTCAGCAGCAGGTACTCTTTTCGGGTGGGGGGGACCAACTGTGATCCGTGAACCAAAACTGTGACCAGGTTCCTGCTTTTGAAATGCAGGTATGTATCTATAAAAGTTTCCTCAGTTCCTGTAAAAGTTTCCTCAGTTCCTTACAAGTTCCTGTACTGAAAAAAGGGGGCCGTGATCGTTGTTATCGAGCGACAGCTTCTCTGAGATTTATTCTGTTTCTGCTCAACGACCTCAGTGAGAGTAGTGAGTTTAGAGATGGATGAATGAGACAGAAGAATGTCTTTGATAAACACACTTATGGCCTTTGGGGTAAATGAGCTTATTAGGGAAGCAGGAACACACACACACACACACACACACACACACACGCACACACTGCTCCGGGGTCAGCTGATTACAGGGGTGCGTTAGCCCCCCTGGGGCTGGCCCATTCACTGTGAGGTTAGCGCACACACACACACACACACACACACACACACACACATTTATGGTATTTACATACATTTGCATTGCTAAGGCTCTGACTGAGGAGTTTGTTTAGTCCTGCTGGGGGCCACGAGACCTCCACATCCTCTGAAGATCCGACAGGTCCGACCGGCTCGGCCCAGGGTGTCGCTGTGTTTGTGGACGTTACTGGTCAGTCTACCTGGGCCTCGACATCTTAAAGGGCCGGCGCTCTCAACCTATCACACCTGGTGATCATCACTGTCCCACCTTCTATTGAGTCAACTCTGTCTTTCTGTCTTGCTCTGTCAGCGTTATGTCAGTCCATGACAAGAAGAAGTGTAATCAAACATGCAGGATTACTAGCAACACAATTATTTTTTTAATTCCATTTAAAAGCTTTAACGATTTTTAAACAAGGCTAAATGTGGTAAAACCATTCATACATTTAGATAGTTGATATTCTTCATTGAAGGCTTTTAACGGTAGCTACTAACCGTGGCCTATTTTGTATTACATTACATATATATTCAATATTTGTTTTCTGTTATTTTCTATTTTATTTTGAAAAGCCTTTGAAAATATGTGGAGCAGTTTGGTCGGCATGTATTGTTTTTGTGTATTTTATGAATGACTACATACGTGTACATATGTGTAAAACTCAACTAAAGTCGTAAACTTACGAGAAAGAAATCCAAAATGTGTCACTGCTTCGTGACTTTAATCTGAGTTTTTTCTCGCAAATATACGACTTGATTCTGAGAGAATATCCACGTTTTTTTCTCGTAGATTCTGACTCTATTTCTGAATAATACCTCCCCCCTCACACGTGTATTTTTTCTTAACTTTTTTTTTTTCTACAATGGCCCTAATTTGCCATCTTATGAATGACTTTATCTGCATAATGTAAGTCAATAATGGAACAAACCTGTCTCACCAAATCCCTGAACTAAAAGAGAAGGATCGGTTTGTTGCTCAGTACACAAACATGATGTAACAGGTCAAGAAGTCAATCTGCCAGACAATAGAGCTGGAATAAAACTACACGGGCTAAATTAATATTGTGTGTGTGTGTGTGTGTGTGTGTGTTCGCCTCCCTCTGACTGCACTGATGGCTCTGTATGGGCTGGTAGTTGGCGTCAGGGCCCCCTGCTCAGCCAGAGCCACACAAGACAAATAGCCAATTTGGTTTTATTGTGCTGCTGGAGGTCCACTCGACCCCAGAGACAGATGACAGAGCAGCGCAACACAGAAACACAGGAGGGGGTAAATGAGACTCCATACGGTCAACACAAATACTGCCAAGAAAGAAGCTGCTAACACAGGCACACCAGGTAGACACCAGTGAAACACGCTGGTCCCTCTAAACAAGGACGGAGGACTTTGTACAACTCATACTTTTAACTGTGAAGAGGAATAACTGTAGTACAGCAGTTTTGAGGTACTTTCTTGATTATTTTGTACTTTATACTTCTTGTACTCTTTACCAATTTAATGTTTTACTTACAAACTGTACTGTAACCTAATAATTAGGTAATTATGTGGAAGCGTTATAATGTGTTATAATTGTTTTCAAGCATTATTGATATTTATGACTGTTTATTGTACAGGGCTATAAGCAGATTATTAACGCATCATAATGTATAATTTTAATTATAATTAACATAGAAAGTGTTCTACTGCAATTCAGAAGGAAATATTTATAAAACTTTTTACTCCTCTACATGACGCCCAATAAAATGTTACCGCCTGGCAGCAATATGTTTTGCATGTAAGATCTTTATCAGCAAAATACCTACAAACTGCATCAATCAGATAAATGTGTCTTTGATATATAGCATATAAAGTTACACAGATGGAGGTACACAAGTATAAGTACAATTGTACTAAACTAAATGTACATTACGTTCCAACTTCTCTACATATCGTCACACAATATATCGGTCTAGTCCCGTTCAACACACACTCTTACGAGGCAATAAGACAGGCAACGCACTCTTCAACACAAGCACACACTTAAGGCCGTAAAGGCCAGTCGGCGGGCCTGTTGTGCTGTCCGCCATGACGGCCGTTACCGTTAAAGCCATAAAGGTTGCAATCAGAGTGACCTCTACAGTAGAGAATCAAGCTGAATGAGGACCAGGCCGGGCGGGCTGTAAAATCTCTCATCACCACTGTACTCCGCTCTAAAGGGCCACGCCGATTGGCCCCCCATAAACCATGCGAGGGGGTCCCTATCAGGCACATTGGAGTCGGGTGGGACAGATGGAGTGCAGAGATGGCAATAGGTACGGCGACGGGTGTACGTAATTAAAGCGGGAGTCAGGACTCTAAGGAGACCAACAGATGGAGAGGAGTAACCCCCCCACCCTCCTCCCTACTAATTCCACAGAGGGCTGAGGCTGGCAAGCACAGGAACGCTAAGAGCAGAGCAGAGTGTGTGTGTATGTGTGTGTGTGCGGTCCTGGGTGTGTGATAAGCACATGTTCCCCTGGGTAAGTGCTTGAGTGATCTAACAGGGGCAATTAATTTGTTTTATATACGATTTAACTCCTCCGAGCTGCGACAAAAGGAGGCAGTCCTCTGGGAGCTCTGAATGCTCTCTGATACAAACCGGGACCACAGGGGAGATGCACAATCAGCCCGACGACGAGAACGCCCGTTTATGCCCGAGCTTTCATGTGTACTGTTGAAGGGGGGGGGGGGGGGGATCGACATGTAAACCCATTCCTCTCAATGAATATGTAATGGGAACTGATGAGGCTAATGACTTGTAGAGGTGACCTACTTATTCACGCTGAGGAAATAAGGGATCTGTGGCGTTTCATCTGTCCCACATTAGAAGGAATCTCAGATTATTTATGTACAAGCGATGTTTGTGATGTCCCGAGAGAGGCCATCGTCTCTGTGTCATTTAAAACCTGCGCTATCTCTCGTAGTCGTCGCCGCCGCGGAGGACGTGGCAATGTGACCTTTACGCCCGTCTCTCTCTCTGAAGACTTGGTCTCACACGTCATCAAATCTGCAAGCGCTTGCAAAGTTTGAAGAAGTCTCAAATTATATACATTTCCAAATTCAGAAAGTATGAGATCCAATATTTGTTACTCAGGGAGGCGTTGTAGGCCATATGAAATAAAGGCTGAAATATAGGCACAGCAGTATTGGATTTACGTCCAATGCCAACATGAAGAGCCAATGCAGGAAGTGGTGCGCTCTATATGTAGCGAGGCAGAAAGTAAGGGTGTGGAGGTAGCCGGGGTGGATGGACGTGCAGTGAGTCCATCTTTCATGCATGCATCCCATCCCATTTTTTTTTTTATATTGTAAAAAAGTGACCATTTTTAAACTGCTGGCATTGGACGTAACGTGTGGTTTTGCATAAATCGTGATGTTATTTTCTAGCATGAGAAGTTGCATTGAGGAGTTGCATCTGATCTGTGATTAATTGATAACTCAATGCAAGACAACAGAACAGGGCTTCCTTTCATTGCTTTTGGTTTGACATGTCCGGATAGGTGGCAGGTGTAGAAATATTTCATGTAAGATAAAATCAAGTCATTGTTTGGGTACAACCTCATTTGGTGGAGCCAAAATACCGACGACAAAGCCAACTCAAATTTAGTTATTCCACTTGTTGGCAGGGTCAGAGTCTCGTCAAATCCCCGGGTGTGAAAACGTTGGCCTCCCTTTTGATTGCCGTGCTGATCTTGTCTGGAACATTTCAGTCATTTCCACATGTGCATTACATCATCTGTCTTCTAGTGTGAGCCATCCAACGAGATGGATTTTCACATTTCAGAGGATGTCATCCGGTACTCTTGAATCACGGCTCAGACACACGGACATTTTAAAAAAAGCAAAACATCAAGTCACTTCAGTGGAACTGCCACAGTCGCCTTCCCTTTGTGAACTTTGAGAGGTGATTTTATCCCAATAACCAGCTCAGAAACATCCTTAAAAGTGCTGACCGATTAACGGAACAGAGAGAACCGGAGATTCCAAAATGGAGGAAGCTATTATATTAGCGATGTGGCACCACCCGCACGTAGTTATCATGTTACCATACTTCCAGCACCACCTATTTCACAGAGATGTCCACATGTATCTTGTTTCTAGATGAATGAACACTCACTGTAACACTGCTCTGCTAAGATAAGAAAACTTTGTTTTATCGTTTATTACAACAGCGTTCGTGATCTTAGAAGAAATTAAAATTCAAACATGATAATTTACAAAGGGCCGTTCCCTTACAAGGCTTAACTTTAAGTAAACTGTCTGTGTGTCGAAGCTTTTTGTTCAGTTTAATTCCAAGCAGCAGGCAACCGGTTTATTAAAGCCTTAAAGCTGGCTGTCAAAAACCTGCAGAGTCCCTGCACACACACGGAGTAGCTTACGCTCCCTGGCCCATCGTGGCCTTATTGAGGTTGATCCTGTGTCAAGGTTACTTATGAGGGGTCAGAGTCCGAGCCCCCTGCAGCCTGTGTGGGTAAACACTAACTATTGATATGAGGACTCAGCGGTCAGCCCCCCGCCCCAAAAAACGGTTAACTATCCCTCATCAAAACCCCTTTCACGCCCCTTTTCTCCTCCCATTTCTGGCCCTGATTTGGTCTCATTAACTCGCCAGTCCTCCCTCCTACAGCAGAGCAGTGATGCTATCTGCCCATCAGTCCATATTGGTCTCCTGAGAGAACCCCGAGGCGCTGGGAACCAGGACCTCCAAACGGTTCTCTGGAGAAAGAGGAGAGAGCGGGACAACGGGTTAGATGATGAAGGGAATGACCCTTTAAAGAAAACAGCTGGATCCATTGAGGTGGGCATCGCAGATAGCGACAGGCCCCATTGTGACCCAGCATCCTCTAATTAAATAAAAAACAACCTGGACCCGACGATAAGGACGGCCTGAGTGTCATCAGTTGTAGATATGGAGAGGAGAAAATGAATAGGAACAAAGGGACAGAAGGGACGGACCGTGGGAATTATCTGATGAGCTCGACTAAACGGGACAGTAGTTCAATGCTCTCCGTGCTGCCGTCCCAGGACCAGGATGCTGATTGATCGGCAGGGCTGCAGATTCAGGAGGATGTTGAAGGTCGATAGCGGTATTTAATGTTTCCCAGTGAGATCGGTTCTCCTGGAGCAAAAGTAGCAAAAGTGAATCCAGCCTAAAATCATTTTACATTTAAAGTGTTTCCTCTTCTACTCAGAGTCGCAACTCAGTCATACGAGAAATGCCGGTCATACTCTTATGACAGTCGAGTGTTTTCTGTGTATCAATGGTAAGAGTGAAGACAGGAACTATTCTTACAACGTAGCATGACTGCAGGAAAAACAGGTGAAGCAAACAGCTCAGTGGCTACACTGCACGTACAGGTTGGAAAACAAAAGCATGATGGAAACCGTGACGTCATAACTTGCATCATATTCATCACAAGTGGAAATATATGACACTTTCAACAACCTACAACTCTCTGACGTCAGAATCGGCGCACCGACCTCGTGCAGCGACCGGTCAGCTGTGTGGAAGTAAGCTGGGTTTGAACTTCTCCGTCAACTTCTCCGTCACACTGCGTGCGTACAAACGAGGGCAGCACCATGAATCACGTCGATCAACATCAGGTTCATGTTCACAAAGGCAGAGGAAAACATCCCCTGAAAGAAAAACAACTGCACCACTTTATACTCAGTATGGCTGACTCGGTAAGAGCTGGTATACAGAGCCAATATCATCCACAAATATTATCATGAGGGATAAGTTTAACCCAGAGAACTTTTTGGCACAAAAGATGACATTTAAACTGCACAATAACCTCCCAGCCATCAGGTATTATTGCACCAACCCTTGGAAAACAAAACAAAAAAGAATTCCTCTCATTTGCCACGTCGGCGGCGAAAGTGTTGGCCAGGAAAAACTGCGAGCTGCAGATACGGCTTTGAGGAAACATGGACTCTCCTCCCTGGAAACGTTCATCAGGCTTTGACCCATTTAGCCCGCATCTTAATGAGGCGAAAAGCCTCGCTGATCGGACCTCAGACGCATGGGTAAATAACACCCTGGGGAATGCTGGGAAATTAACAAAAGCACATTTCAGTCTGAATCATTCATACGTAATTATACACAGAGAGAGGATGAAAGCGTCTGTCAGAGGCGGAATCCGCCCGTAATCAAGCCAAAAACACAACTATTAAAGAGGCTAAATGGAGGCTGCTAAGTGGTTTGACCTCAACGCTGGGAGATGTAAAACAGTCCAGACATTTTTGGCCTATTAGCTAAAAGACATCAAAGTTATGGAAAGAAGAAGAAGAGACAGAGTGAGAGAGAGAGCAGCAGATTAACTTTCCTTTCATGCTCTGATTTACAGCTGTGTGTCAGGTTAGTTGAAGGAATTTAATATAAAGTGATCTATGTATCTTGGCAACAGCCTGGCGTGACAAAAGGCTTGATATGAGCAGGTATATTTCCATCTGACACCACACACTGCAAAAGAAATATCCACTGTGTTGACACTGAGATAAATACGTTATCTTGTTTGTTTTTTCTGCATATTAAAGACGTTTTGTTCCAGTGTGACGAGCAATCTAGAAATACCCAAAGGTAGAGAGCAGAAGTGAAACTATCAAGCCCACAGTCAAAGTGAGATTGTGAACAATGCTTAATACCTGAGTAATGAGTCATTTTTTTATAAAGTAAAGGAAGCTGCCTTGTAATGTGAAATACAGATGCAAGGCCAATATCTATCAGAGTGGCACACGTGCTCAGGAATGCACCCAGACACAAGATTGCGTTCTATCTTAAATGTGGTGCTGATGTAAAGTTGTAGCTCATGGCAGCATAGTCACATGGACATCTTTGTCCAATGTTATATTTTTTACTTACGGTGTTCGTATTCAGTTTTGCAAGTAAAACCCGAACACGCTAAATGAAAAATATGAATATATTGTAATCGATCTATAACGTCTCAAACAAGTGGGCAAATAAAACCCAACAAGCTAATTATATCAAATAAGAATGTATATGAAATATCTTGTAGGATGGGAGCTTGTGTCCATTAGAGATCAGTATCATTATCGGCCTTCGCAGGCTGATGTTGGTTAAACCTGAACATCAACTCCAACGTCACACGCGGTCAGTTTTCTCCGACGGTATCTCTGCTGGTTACACTTAGATAAACCGACTCTCCGCCCTCTTATCCGACACAAACCTCGCTGAGAGGTGCAAACACAGACCTGTGTCAGTTTATCTGTGCAGACGCCGGCGAGTGTGTGAAACGCAACAATGCATCTCCCCTCTCACTCCGCTGTTGACCAAAAGATAGAAATGATGCTAACGCTAACTCAGCTCCGCTATCACACCGCAAAGCCCTTGAGCGTATGAAGGGGCCACAATGCATAACTCACACACACACAAACACACACACAAACACACACACACTCTCATACAAACAAACACACACAGAGAGATTAAATCTGGGCCGGCTACTGCTGGCCTCTCACTTTGATGAGCCAAGGAGCCAAGAGTCTGGGTGCTGGATTAAGATGGCTGAACTAGATTCACACACACACACACACTCGCTCACTCCCTAGAGAGGTTAACCCTGATCCCCAATTCATTTACATTGAGTAGTCTTTTCTTTTTTAAAGAGAACACAAAGACTCGCTCCACAATGGTTAAAATATCCACCTCTGAGATTAGCCGGCATAAACAAACACTCAGTCATCTGAGAGGAGGCCTTTCTCCTCCGTCTTCTCTCCATCACACACAAGGACCGGGGCCTTCTTTAGTCCGGGCCTGTTAATAAATTATATCTGGGGTCTGAAGGAATGATCCATATTGTTAGAGCTGGTGGAGGCTTGTGTGACTGGACTGTGTTGTGTTACACAGCCGGAAAGCTCACTTGATTCTTATGGAAGCCGACACCAGCGGACATTCAGTTAAAAGAAGTGCTTCAGAGTGGACTGATGCAGTTTGATTCATGGTGTCAAGCATCAAGTTTTCCTTCTCTGTCAGTCAGAAAGTAATGTCTGATATGGGACCGGATTACTTTGGGATGTGATGGCCGATGTGAAGTGCGGGGTTCAAAAATACCACCACAAGAGGAACCGGTCGGTTACGGTGACTAAGACTCAAATAAATGACATAAAAGCAGAAGTTCAGATAATAAAAAGTGAAGACTAAGAAAGGTTTTTCCACCAGTCAGGGTGTCAGGTCGGAGGAGAATGAATCCCAGCTGTACTGCGACATAAAAGCAGAAGTGTAATGCGTCACTGTGTCTCATTGTAGCTCTGTTGAAGACTTCATTTGCCTAAACTGGTCAACTGAGACCGTATACGTTTGATAACCATATTAGACCAAGAGCTCCTGTCTTACATGGACCTTTAAAGTTCAAACATTTGCATATTTTCTTAAACTAAAGAAAATCTGACTAAAAAACAAGTTTTCATCATGCTTAGAAACGTCACGTACACCGAAGTTCTTCTACTCGTTCGCTATGAAATACCACGAATGTGATTCTGCAGTATGAGAATAAAAGGAAGAAATGATTAAATGTGTATATTTCAGAACAGGAAGTTGTTTGTTGTTGATTGTAACAACAGAATAAAACAATCATCAGTTTACAGAATACAAAACCAAACAATGTTTGGAATTTCTGCTTGATAAATGACAAACTATTAAATGATAATCAGAATCTATGGGTAATTAATTTCCTGTCAGCATTTTGGTTATTGACGTTGTCATTTATGGAGGTTTGATTCCTCAGCTGGATGGTCTCCAGGCTCGTCTTCCCTCGTAAAAAAATGTAAAAGCATCACGATTGAGATGTCTGTCATTAAGAGATTTAGAAATAAAACAAGTTACGTGAACACAAACCAGTTAGTCTGTCTGCAGAGAGGAATGCCTGAAATGTATTTGACAGTAACTGAGCAACATGGTTGGCGTTAAGGCCTGTAGGATTACCAAAGAGTATGAGTGAAAGGCAACGAGAGCACTTAAGTATCCACCTGATCCTCCGCTCACAGACACACACACATAGACACACACCAATCACTTAAACATCCACACCTGTAATTAGCCATTCTGGCATCGCTGGCTAACTGCCAGGACTCACGCACGTGTGTGTGTGTGTGTGTGTGTGTGTGTGTGTGTGTGTGTGTGTGTGTTTGTAGGCATGTACTAATGTTAGATAATGAACATTTGAAAGTTTGGGTTTTTTTTAGTGTTAGTTTATGCATTTGAGCTATTCACTGACCAAATTCAGCTTAAGCGTTCTGTTTTGTCTTGAGATCCAACACTAGCTATTAAAGCTAGCATGCTAGCATAAGACAATATATGCAGATGCTACGAGGTGTTTCCCATGCCTTCTTTTGTGTGCTGAACTACTCAAGAAACGGTTCGTATGGTATCTTATGAAAAGTTACTCCTCATTTGTTGTGCATTTTCCTATGAAAAGCCTGCAACGCGTGCACAACAACTAATGCAATGGACGACATTGCAAACTTTTCAACCTCCCCCTCCGCCTCTCCAACACAACAGTTCAGGCTCATCTAGCAGCCATACTATGAAGAGAGAAGAGGGGGAGACGGCAGAAGAGAGAAAAGATGAGACATACTAAGAGAGAAGACTGCCAAGCTCCTCGCACCTCCTCATTGCCCCCAAGCGTGGATTTAGTCGTCCGTTATTGTGCAAGCGTTTCGCATGCTTATTGTCCCGTTCAGAAACTGTTCGCTCTGTTCGGAGGCATTACTCAACAGATTTCTTCGTTGCCTGCTGCAGTTTAACAGCGAACATTCAAAGAGAGGCATAAAGACGAGGAAATAATCAGTGTAATTGCATAATGCTACACGCACAGGGCAATACAGCTAAAAATGTAAGCTGTTGCAATATCATCATTACGACAACATGAGCTCTAACTGTATAACTTAAGGAGCCCTAAAGGCGTAGACGTGTTCTAACTGTTCACTCCTAATGCCAATAAAGTCAGGGCACTCCTCATACCTTGCCGTGGTTGTGTACTCAAAGCTTCAGGCTATTTAACATGAGCCATTTGTAATCATAGATGAGATGTAATTGGATCATAATACTTGGATACTCTCTTCTTGATCTAGGTCTGAATTAAAATAGCGTTGGGTCCTTTGGCAAATGGCAGATGAAGCAGAGGAGAAACTTTGGTGTCATCGAGACTCAACTTCTCACGTCAGAGAGTGCACACGCTTTGAGAGCGAATGGGTTGTAGAAGATGAGGGGAGACGGACGGATTACTGCCTGTAATTCAACAATCATTTGTCGGAGGAAGCAGTTCCCTCTGGATATTTAACAATCACAGGAGAACTATCATGATCTTTATTTCTTCTAATATAACCTGGCAAGTGTTCCTGGATGAGTCAGACCTCCCACACACAGTCAGACACAGTCCATCATTTCTCTTGTACGAGTCAATCAAAATAGTGACAGTATTGCTGTTTTTGGAGGATTTCTCCTCTTTGGATGCCCTCTGTGTCTCAAAGTGTGTGAATTTGTCACCATAATCTGTAAATATGTGTGTAATTGTTTACCTCTGTAGTTCAGATTGTGTGTCTATTTTTAGTGTCTATATTCACACTGCTATGTGTGTATAATAATGTGTGTGCAAAAAAAGTGTCTATTAGCATTAATTTAGCCCTTCTATACAACATATAAATGCTTTATAAAGACTGTTGTACTCTAACATATAAATGAACCACAGCTCATTAAAACATTTACTCCCAACAAACGTTTGACTAGAGCCGGTGGTCGTAGTGAGTGAGCTGTGGGCTGGCTGCTGCTCTGTAGAGACTTCCTTTAGCCGCCTCCGTCAATGTGCTTCACCCAAATAAAGGTGTCACTTAGAAAGCTGCTACTGCTAACCACAATCCAAGATTAGCCCGCAGCAACTATGAGCTCCAAGGTATTTATAGCAGCGTGAGTGAACTCATGAACGGTTTCCACAGAAGCATATACTCACCGATAGAGCTACTTGTTCCAGGATCCATTAATGAAAGTCAGTCAGACAGAAATACACAACGACAATCCTAGCTGAGAAAATTCAATGATAAAAAGTAACTTAATATTTTATATTGTGTTCATTTACGCTAAAAGAAAGAAAGTTTTAAGTTGTTATTCTGCGTTGAGCTTCAGTCCTTTACATATAATCAACTGCCGCACCTGCATTGTGATTTACGTTCCGAAGAAAACGTATTTTTTCTTGGATTACTTTTGCTTGAATTGTGTATCAGTCTACAGACTCTCCAGACGTCTGCGTCGGGAGGATGTTGGGGGGGTGGATCAGTAAAAAAAACAGTCAATTTATGGCAAACCAAAATGTGTTGTTACTTAAACTAACCAAGTAGTTTTGCTTACACATTATTAATGCTTGAAAAGGAACTAGGTACCCCTCAAAGTGTAATTGAGAGTGCAGAGGAACGTAACGTAAGATTGTGACATTACTGCTTGATTAAAAGGGATCTTTCTGTAACTGGGAGCTTTATCACAATAATAACCGTAGCAGCCATGGCAGCAAGAACAATATAACTAGTGATGTAGATAATGATATGTATTTGGTGCAGCCAATGAGGGTAAAAGAGCATTCGCTTTCATAATGATGTTTACGTCCCTGTTTGTCTTGTGTGTGTGTGTGTGTGTAAACTATATTTCTACATCCGAGTGTGAGTGACTGGCTGCTTACAGTTACCTCTGCAACTCAATACTCACCGCTGCTTTGTGTGTGTTTGTGTGTGTGTGTCTGTGTGTGTGTGTGTGTGTGTCTTTGCATGCCTGTGTAACAGAGCCCTGGTTGGGCCTGAGTGGTTCTGATCCATCCATGGCCGGCATTCGCATCCAAAGCTTCTCGATTCCGCTTTGTGTGCGTGTGTGTGTGTGTGTGTGTGTGTGTGTGTGTGTCCTGGCGGGAGGCTGGCAGCCGGTGTAGCCACGGCTGGCACCGGGCCACCCCCCTCACCCACCCTCCCTCCCTCCCTACTCTGTCTGAGAGCACAATGGGCGATCCGGTAAAACAATACAGGCCCAGGAACAAGGCCCTCTATAGAGCGAGCGACACACTATCCCTGAAAGAGAAACACTCCAAAACGCAGGGCGGCTGAAACAGAAATAGAAAGCTAATTTCTACTCTTCCACCACTTTACTCTCTCTACCTGTTGCTCCTTTTAAAGCCAACAGTATTGTTACAAGGAACTGTTTCACGGTTCATTTGGTGGTCATCTTCTGCATTTTTTTGAGAAATCAGAGTGAGTCAGTTCCCTCTCGCTTCGTTGTTTTTTGCTCTCAGCAGCTTAATTACTCCGTCTGATATGTGGTCTTGTGTTTGTCATTACATGTTTTGCTAACTCTGGGACTCAAGCAGCTCTGATGCTATATTTCCAGTCAACAAGGAGGCAGCATTACAGTTGGTGAGTTTACTGGGACATTTGCAGAACACACACACAAAGCCTGTGTTTTTAGGCCAGAGGCAATGGAATATTTACCGAGCTGGAGATTTAACATAGTGCTGGTCGATCACGGTATTTTTTCGACCAAATACCTCATCGATATTGACTGTTACAACGATGAGATTTTTGATAAATAATCATCGGTGATGTGGAAATAAAATGACGAAGTGGGTAAAGTTATTCTGGTAGGCTCAGAAAATGACATCGCTTTACCGTAACGCAGCCTTTAGAACCAGGTAAAGACAACATGTACTGTATGTCACGTTACAATATCCAAAATCTAAGACGATATATAGCTAGTCTCATATCACCATATCTAATGATTCCAATATATTGCCCAGCCCTAATTGAACATGTTTAAGTTACATGTATTCATTTGTTTCATGCAGTTCAACTGGTATATCACTTTAGGCATTAGACCCACCTGCAAACCAGTGACTCGGTTGTGTCTCTGAAGAGGAAAACATGCGTTCACTGTAATATTTTTGAATAACGGACAGTATCAGAGATGTGGAACCGGGCTGTGTTTAGAGGAGAGCTAGTTTCAGCTAAAAGTAATCAGGAGCATGTGTTGCCCAATAACAGCTTTGAGTAACTGAAGAATAGCAGTTCACACACAGTAACGGACACAGTCCCACAGTAACGAGCATGCTTTGAGCTGTATATACAGTAAACATGAAGACCCCCCCCCCCCCCCCTGAAACTCACCCACACACACACACACCCACACCCACACACACACACACAGTTACATAAACTGAGCTCTGACCTGGCCCTGCGGGTCTGACAGGTAAAGAAGAAGAGCTGAGCAACCTGTTGATGCAGGTAGAGAAACATTCCACATGCAACCCCCGACACACACACACACACACACACCAAACACACACACGCACAGAAAACAGGGCGTGTGAGGAAGACAGCACTGCTCACATGGTGTAGTTTATTCATTTATCGAGCAGATCTTCCTCTCAGTGCCCACGCTCGCCAACACCGGTTACAAACCCCACCGTCCCGCTCTCGTCGCTATCTCTGCTACTTTGCGGAGCCGTCACTGAGCAGAAATCCTGAATCTCAGTCCTCCAAAGCAAGAGCAGCCTTCAGACATGTAGGCCTAATCAGAAATCTAACGTTTCACTTGTTTGCAGATGGAATCTCTCCCATATTTATCAAACACGGCCCATCTCCTCTTCCCTGTCTCCCCCCCCACACACACACACACACACACCTCAGGCTACCGGGCATATCAGAAATGACTGACACATCGGCACATTTATCACACCTATCGCCATCCCCATCACTCTGCCGCACATCCACCCAACCCAACACACACAGACAGACACACACCTCAGTTACATTACCACTTATGACACATTACACAGCTGATAACATCCCTCGTGCTGATAGCGTCACCTTGCCCCAGAAAAGGTCGACGAATTGTGTTTGGGGGGGGGGGGGGCATCAAAGCACACGCTGGGAGTTTTTAAAACATGCCAACATGTCACGCTCAACTGTTGAAGGGAAGAGGTCTAATGGTTTTTCTACAGCTGTGCAACAGACGTTTGGTCTTGGTAACTTGGTCGCACTTTCTATGACGCCCATTTCTATAATACATTATAAACATACTTATAATGTGCTATAACTTGATTATAGCACCGTGTACTAGTTATAAACACTCATACATATTCAAAGTGCTTTATTACAATGATCAAGTATCACATTGTATTATGATTGCTCTCGTTTTAATACATTCTAATCTTTTGCCTTTTTTAAATATCTTTTTGTGTTACGTCATATTCTAATTGCACCAATGTTCTTTTTAAAACACGTGGATCTTCATGTGGTCTGTGATTGGCCCAGCCCAAGATCCCAGATAACAATAATAATATAATCATAATAAAAGCTTTCTATTCCGCATAATGTCACCACTTATGAGGTTTGCCTCATGGCATGTGTCACACATCACCTCAACCTTTAACGGCGCTCCTGTGCTTAAGTCTTTAGAGATTTAAGAAAGGTCGACCAACTTAAAAGTGACTGGAGGCCGAACGGTTTCACTGAAAGGCTCCGATTCTCACCGCGCTGCATTCCATCATCTTCGTAAAGTAGTCGTCCTCCATCCAGCTGACCTCCTGTCAGCGTGACTCCAGAGCAGCGCAGTGCGATGGCTAATTGGAATATCTCTGTCTCACTTCTCCAATCACACACTGACGTGTTCCTGCAAGGGGTGAACGGGTTAGCTGATGAGATGAAGACGCCTGGGGGGATAGAGAGCAGCTCTCAAACTCTTTAACCCCCCC